>NW_004524770.1:4014260-4015265 GCF_000260255.1 Octodon degus | reverse complement strand
GATAAGGGGGTGTTAAGGTCTCCTGTTAAAACTGCGGTATTGGATATTAGATTTTTCATGTCCATTAAGATTTGCTTTATATAGTTGGGTGCTCCTGTGTTTGGGGCATACATATTTATGAGTGTTACCTCTTCCTCTTAAATTTTTTCCCTAACCAGTCTGTAGTGGCCTTCTTTATTTCGCTTGATCATTCTTGGTTTGAAGTTGAGACTGTCTGAGAATCGTATTGCTTTTTTCTGAGGTGCTGGGCCATGTAGTATTGTTTTCCATCCTTTGACTTTCAGTCTATGAATGTCTTTATGAGTTTAATGTGTTTCTTGTATACAGAATATTATTGGATTTTGTTTCTTAATCCACTGCGCCAGTCTATTTCTCGTAATTGGTAAATTGAGTCCATTTACACTGATGGTTAGAATTGAGATGTATTGACTTACAATTGACGTGTTATTTACCTGTTGTCGTTTACTCCTTTTTCTCTGTATTTAATTGTTTGCCCTATTTAGTTGGTTACTTCCGATCTCATTCGTGGAGTTCTGATCATTTTGGTCCCTTTCTAGAACATCTTTCAGTAGCCTGTGTAAGGTTGGCTTTGTCATCCTGAAATTCTTTAGTTGTTCTTTGTCATGGAATTTTTCACTTCTCCATCAAACTTGAAAGAGCTTTTCAGGGTATAGTAGTCTGGGCTGGAATTTGTTTTCATAGAGGACCTGGAGTACTCTGCTCCATGCTCTTCTTGCGTTCATGGTTTGTGAAGAGAAGTCAGCTGTAATTCTGATGGGTTTTCCTTTGAATGTGATCTGCTTCTTTTCTGTAGTGGCTTTCAGTATATTATTGTTGAGCTGAATTTCTGGGATCTTGAGTACTGTATGTCTCGGTGTATTTTTAATTAGGTTGAAGTTACTTGGCACTCTGTATGCTTTGGTTACCTGAATGTCAGACTGTTTCTTCATGTTTGGGAAGTTTTCTGCTATTACTTCTACTCATATTTTTTAAATGTCATTTGTA
>NW_004524770.1:4007880-4013659 GCF_000260255.1 Octodon degus | reverse complement strand
CCTGTACCACAGTTTGCAGACCCTTTGTCAGTGTCAGCCATGTGGATGAGTCATGGCCATTGCTTAACCAATTTGCTCTGTGTGAAAGCCTGAATGTTTTCTCTCCATGTGACTCTCCTTAGGCACACTCTACGTCATCGATCACGTTGGTCTGTGGCCCCATAATCTCCTTGATCTGAAAATTTTGGACACAACTGAGTTACATGATATTACAGTATATGTTCTCCTGTATCCTGAGTCTTCACTGACCTTGAAAGGCTATGATCAAAATGTTGGCTATCCCTGCAGCCCTTTATTTCTCTAATTTTTGGTCTGCAAACTTAGGTTGTTAACCCTGCAGAAGAGAAGCTTATTATTACCTGACATCTTATGCAGTTAGGTTAACTTCACTATCTGTCTGAATATCAAACATCTCAGGGAAAACATGGAATAGGTATTTTCTATCAAGTATTGGGACTTGACTGACTCTATCAGATACAAAAGTTACATTTCTTGTTATACAGGTCTTGCTTTATCTTGGTCTTAACCATCCAGCGGAAAAGTATAAAAATGATACATATAAAGTAAAGCCATATTAATATGCTGAGCTATGAAAGGCTCAAGTCAACAACTTCTGTGGATAACCCACTATTATTGTGGACTGCTAGACTATGTTGGATTGTTTTGCTGAATTCACACACCTATAGTATTTAGATGCCAATTGAATACCCATTTCTGACAGTACTAAACAAAAAAAGGGGATACAAAGGAAGGACCATTTTGTGTCTGTATACGCAGAATAGTTATGATAGATATACAGCTACTTTCACTTAATTCAATGAGAAGATTTGTACTAATAGTGTGTTTTTCTTGTTTTTTTTTTTTTAATGCGGAACCAGGGATTGAACTCAGGTCCTTGTGTTTGCCAGGGAAGCGCTTATTCCACTGAGCCATCTCCCCGGCCCCTGTACTAATAGTGTTTACACAGGATATTCTGTCCGCGTCTTGTACTACAGTTAACCACTAAGAAGATAACAATGTATAATATATTAATTATTGAAACGGACCTATTAATCTGTTTTGAAACTATCTCATTGATATTTATTAATAAAACAAAATTTTAAAAGCAGCATTAAAAAAATGTGTTGGAAGCCTATTCCAGGCAGAGGGTGGACAGGGTAAGTTCTGTAGCCCCTGTACAGGCATAGCAGAAACCAAGCAACCTCTACTCTCTTTGCAAAAGCAGCAGTGTGTTTGATAGCTAATTGGTTGTCAACTTCTTACACCAAGATGAATTGTACTAGCATAGTGCTGACTGTGGTCCAATCAGTGGTCCAATCAGTAATGCTCAGGTGGGAGGCCCACTTGAGCATTACTGCCAGCAGCATAAAAGCAGAACTGGAGAAGCTGCCAAAAAGCTGTTAGGGATGCTATTTGCAAAAGCTGTTGGAGCTGTTGGAAACTGCTGGTTCTCTTGGGCTTTTCTGTTGGAGGGCCTTGTCACGCTGGCCCTCCCAATGAACTTTGGAGAAGCTTGTGTCCTCATCATAGCATTAATTCCTTGCTCTGAAGGGGAAGATGGTGCACTGCTCAGCCTCATGGAGAAGCTTGTCACATTGGCTTTTTTTATGGGAACTCAACTTTCCTCATCACTGGAGGTGCTCAGGACCTCACTGTTGCTGAAGATGTCTGTAGTACTTTTGGGGGAGCTCTGGTACTTACCTTGAGCATTGCTTCCCAGCTCTAGCTCAGATCCCTCAGCCTGCTGACCCAGATCCTTCATACCACTGGCATAGACTTCCTAGCTTCCACCACTAACCTTTGGGCCTTTCCAGCATATATCCATGAAGTTGGCCTGCATGAGACTTATTGTGGGCTCCATCTCTCCAGATGGACTGGTGGGAGGCATTGCTATGAGCTCTAGGGCCTCAGCTGTATTTGTTAGTATTTATTGTGTGGATAGCTTTCCTGAACTTATAGTATATTATTCTTGGATGATTCATTACAAAATGTCATTACAAAAAAAAAAAAGAAGTAAATGTGTTAAAGAACTTGCAAAAAAGCATGCCACACTTGTCTTAGTCTGGCTTATTTTACTTAACACGATGCTAGTTCTATCAATCTGACATGAAAGTAAAGGGGAATTATTTGGGATGGGGGTCAGGGATACATGGGAGAGGTAAAAGAGAAAAAGCAAGGTTGATATGATTTAAAGCACATTATTTCCATGTATGAAAATGTCACAATAAAATCTGTTATATATTTATATAGTTCATAGTGCTAATAATAATTTTTAAACATCCAAATAAAGGTACAAAGACACTTCCAATTACACTATAGTAAAAAGATATGAAAAGAAAAAGTATCTCCATTAATAGATATTTAAAAATGCATAAATTATTACACTTTTTTAAGCCAGGGTACCTTGGAACACTTCTATAAAGAAGACAGACTCCAAGCAAAGTTTGAATGGAAGAATAAGATCTTGGTAATCAGAAGAAAGGCGAAAGAGCCTATTTACCCAGTTTCAAAGTTTTTTTTCCAGAGGGGGACAAAGACAATAAATGAATACTTACAGAAAACACTCAAAGAAACTCAAGTTATATTATTTATGCCAAATAAAACATATCTAGAATACTAATTTTAAAGCAACACAATCTTTTAAGGGATTAGTAGTGAGCCATTCTATGTCTCCATTTATTTTATTTAACAACAGGGATAAAAGATGGTTTCGCAACATGGGAAAGACATGATTAGTGCTATGTGCTTTAGAGAAAAAGCAAACTAGGTGCTGGGAAGATAGTTCAGAGGCATAAGCACCTACCTGGTAAGTACAAGGTCCTGAGTTTGACCCCTGGCCCCACATGCTGTACAGGCCCCAGAACTTAGGGCTTGTCGGACCAGTTGGGAAGGACTGGAAACCCTAAGCAGGTGAGTCACATTGGCCCAGAAACCCCCAGCAAGCCAACCCAACCCCAGAAAAAGGCCGGGCACGAGAACCCTGGGCACACCATGCCAGCCCCAGAACCTGGTATGGTGGTACACACCAGTAAACCCAGCACTCAGGAGATTGAGGCAGGAGGATCATTCCAAGTTTGAGAACAGCCTGGGGCTACAAAGTGAGCACAGAGCCAGCCCGAAATGCATAGCAAGACCCTGTCTCCAAAAGACCGAAAAAAAGTAAATGTGCTTGAATATCATCAATGGACTTTCATAGAGACATTCTATAGGTAAAAGCAATTATATAAATACACGTAAAGTGCCAGGGAGATAGCTCAGTAGAATAAGTACTTGCCTGGCAAGTGCAGGGTCCTGAGTTCAATGCCCAGTACCGCAAACAAAAAAAGAAAAAAATAATAATAAAATAAAAAATAAATACATGTATAATAATCTAGGAATCATTAAGTTAGAACTGAAAATAGGGGCCAGGGAAATAACTCAGCAAGGGCCTGAGCTCAATCCCTGGTTCTGCCAAAAAAAACCAAACAAACAAAAAAACTAAAATAAAGTAACATGAGTTGGTCACCATTAAAAAAGATTCAAGAGGATGTTACTGAGGGTAAAACTCAAAGCTTAGCAAATTAAGTGGACATAGAAAGTAATTTTAAGAAATAATTGTTATTTCACAATTTGGTGAATAATAACTGTTATTATGTCTGACAACATTAGAACTCAAGAAGGATGTGTTTAGAAAACTATGAATAAAAGAAGTAAAGATACAATGAACAACATACAATGAAAGAAAGAACTGGGCTTACATAAACAAAATGAAGTTATGGAGCTATTTTGAGTATCTGCCACTAATCATGTCAGCTGTCATACCCATTTAGGAATATTCTGGAAACCTTAAATACAATTACATGTTTCTACTATTTTATCTTATTAATATTTTAGTGCTTAGTCAAATACGTATCATCAATTTTAATTATGAGTTTGGTAGTTAAATAATTTACACCTACCTTACTCTTTTGTAGGTCAGACTTGTTTGAAAAACCACTACAAAAAAGATTTTGACAATTTTTAAAGAGAGTATCAATAGCATATTTTTGATAAAAGCCATTTTTGTATAGAAAAATATCAGTCATTAAATCTATATCTAACATTCTATAAATAGCCAAAATATGACAGTCTTATCATAACATTTGTAGTTTCACTCTCAGTAAAAAGTAACTATAATTCAGAATTATAAGTTGGATCATTAATGTGTCAGGAAGGAAGTAGCAAATAATTTAAAATGAATGGTTCTGTCATGCAAGTCATTTTTATCATATATATGGTGCAGCATATGGTGCTGGGGATGGAACTGTGGTCCTCTGCACCTAAGCTTGCCTAAGCAGGCACTTTAGACCACTGAGCTATCTCGCCAGCCCAAAAGTTGAGAAGGATTGTCTTTTCTTTTTTCTGATTCAGCCTGCCTTAAGGGTGGGTGTGGTGTGGCGTGTGGAGCTGGGGATAGAACTGCAGTCCTGATAGCCTGATTGGGTTTGCTCATACAAGCACTTAAACAACTCAGCTAACTGGCAAGCCCCACCATACCATTATATTAAGGCCAGACAATGTAAATATGAGTTAACAACCTAAAGGTCAATGAATAAGTGTTTTATAATAAAATAACTTTCAGAAAGATTCCAAACAAGGAATATATTATTTCACATGAAAATAATTCCTTTCAGCTTATCTAAACATATTCCCTTAAACAATATATTTAAATGTACTACATTTACTTGTTAATAAATTTCAAACACCTATAGTATTTAGATAGTGATCAACAATATTCACCAATAGAACAACTTGATCAAAAATATTCACCAATAGAATATCTTGATCAGAAATATTCACCAATAGAATATTCACCTCTGACAGACAATAAAAAAATAAAAAGGAATGATAATTTTGTATTTATATATACAAAATAGGATAAATTTATAGCTACTTTTGCTTAATTCGAAGAGAAGAAAGAGGTGTGCTAACAGTGTTTGGACAGGATATCCTGTCTGCTTCTTGTACTATGGATAACCACTAAGAAGATAACAATGTACAATGTATTGATTATCAAAACTGTCCTATTAATCAGCTGTAAAACTCTCATTCATATTTATTTCTCATTAAAAAAATAAATTTCAAAAATATAGTTCTAAGCTGTTCATACCCTAAAAGTTTATACTTGAAATGGTATATTAATATTGTGTTTCTCATTCTTTTGAGTGACAATTTTATAAAATTTATTTTTTTCCACAATTATATTGAGAGACAAATACCAATGAGACAGTTTCAAATCAAATTGGTAGGACAGTTTCAATAATTAACACAATGCATACTGTCTTCCTAGTGGTTATTTGCTACACAAGATGCAGACATGATATCCTATTTACAAACACTATTAGAACAAATCCCTCTATTCATAAAAAGAATGTAATTATATATCTATTCTAACCATTTTTAATATACAGATACAAAATGGACATTCATCTGTATCCCCTTTTTTCTTTAGTTCCATCATTTGAAAATTATAGGTGTGTTAACTCAGCAAAATATTCTAAGAGTCCAGTAGTCCATAATAATACTGGGACTTCATCTTCACTGGCAGTGTCAGAAATTGTTGACCTAAGTCCCCTACAGCTCAACATCACACCATGGCTTTACTTCTTGTACTTCATTTATATACTTTTCTACTCGATGGTTAAGACCAAGATAAAGCAAGACCTATGCAACAAGAGTTGCAGCTTTTGGATCTGATAAGGTCAGTCAAATCCCCTCAGGATTTATCCTGAGATCCTGTACCTCAGATTGTAGAACCTTT
>NW_004524770.1:3989739-4001652 GCF_000260255.1 Octodon degus | reverse complement strand
TGAAATTCAGGTGCAGATCTACAAATTTGGATTTATCCTGCTGTGCCTGGCTTGGGTCTGGCTGCTGTGCTCAGCTCCTTCCTGCTGCTACCCTTGGGAGTGATCCTGTTGTGCCCCTCTGGCAAGATGTTCTCCTCCTGGACTAGCTGGGTGGCTTTGCCCCCTACTCTCTTTGCAGTGACTGCAGCTGAAAGGTTTCACCCCAGGCTTGTATGTAAGGCCTGAGTTGAGTCTGGAGGGGATAAGGTGGAGTAGGCGGAAGAGGAAGCTCTCCCACATACTCATCGAGCCTGGGTTAGGACTCGATCTGGGGGTCCCCAGAATGTGGCAGAAATTCTCACTGGGCAGGAGGGGTGGGGGGTGTTGTAGAGTGGGGGGGGGCCCCAAGGGGGTAGAAAAGGGTCTCAACCACGCTGCACCTGGGCTGGGACCAGCAGGTCCTACCGGCACAGGGTAGATGGAAGCTTTCCCACACACTCACCAGGCCTGGGCTAGGACTGGATCTGTTTCTCATTCTTTATAAAATCTTACTAGGATGATATATTTTAAACTTATTTCCTTTTCTACATAAATAGTTACTATTCATAAAAGTAATAAATGACTACGGGGTTTTACTGGAAAATTACATTATGTGAATGTACACTTAAAACTTACTTTTTAATATTGTGGAAAACAATTTAGTTGCATTTGTCAAAAAATAATCTAAAATTTATGAACATACCTGTCAGTCAAAGACTCTTTCAATTTTCTTGTGGGATTTATGTCATCTTTTGGGTTGTATCTCTTATTAATTTGGTTTATCAAGGATTCTGCTGCATTAGTAAACCCTTTCTCCTTTGACTTTTCTTTCTGAAACAATTTAGAAGTTACGTTAAAATTCCACCAGTTATCTTTCAAAGAAAAAAATAAACATGCAAAAGTATTTCCAATTATACAAGTTCCAGATAGGAAGCGAAAAAGGAAAAAGAAATAAGTATGCAATAGGTGTACACCTGTTTCCCATGATGAATACACCTATTATGTACTACAAACACACAGTAATTATAAAAGCTAAGAAAAAATGAAATTTTTTAAAAAGATAGAAATTAATGAGTTTACATGCTGCAAAGCAGTACTCTAGATAGGCCTTTAACATATAGAATGTTCGAGAATAGGCTGTAGAATTTTTTTAAAGTTACTAGTCACATAAATAAAAACAACAGCTAGTTTTTTTGAAAATACCAATTAAACTGATAAACTTCTAGCAAGGTTAACTAAGAAAATCAGAGAAATTATTTGTATCAATAATGAAAGACTGTGTGTACTTCAAAAGGACAGTAAAGGAATACTGTGAATTCCATGCCCACAAATTTAGTAACCTGGACTCAATGTATTATTTTTTTAAAGATAAAATTTTCCAAAACTCATGCAAGGAAAGACTGATCATCTAAATATGCCTCTATGGACTAAAGAAATTTAATCAATAACCTTCAAAAACAAAATGCACTATGCACAAGTGGTTTACCTGTGAATTGAATCAATTAGAAAGAAATTATATCAATTCTCTATTCTTCTAGAAGACAGAAATTGAGGAAATACCTAACTTGTCCTATGAAGTCATTATACTAGTGCCAAAACTAAAGACATTTTAAAAAAGGAAAAGTACAGGCTGGTATCTCATAGACACAGATGTAAAAATTCTCAAAAATATTAACAAATCTAATCCAATATCATATAAAACAAAGTATTCACGATGTGGCATTTATTCCTGATAGACAAGGCTGATTCACCATTTGAAAAATCAATATAATTCACATCTAGAGGATAAAGGATAAAAAGGCAATCAGTAGAAGATGAACAAAAAGTGTTTGACAAAATCCAATGTCCTGGTTTACTAAAGAACATTTTGTAAACCAGAAATATGGGAGTACTTCTTCAGCTTGATAAAGAACAGCTTAAAAAATTACAGCTAGCATCACACTTAACAGTGAGACAGACTGGGCGTGGTGGTGCACACCTTTAATCCCAGCTCTTGGGAGGCTGTTAACAGGTGGATCACTACAAGTACAATCTAGTAGTGAGACCCTGAACACTCTGTAAACCCTTTCCTAAAATACAAAAAAAAAAAGAGAGAGAGAGAAAGTAGGTCCTTCCTTGCTAAGATCAGAAATAAAGCAATCACTTCTCCAATATTCTACTAAAAATACTAGTTAATGCATAACACAAGGAAATGAAAAGTATAGTTTGTGAAGGAAGACAGAAAACTGTCTTTGTTCATGGATGCCTCATGGTCTAAGTAGAAAATTACGATTAACAGCAGCAACAAATTATTAGCTTTAACAATTACATCATCGCTATAAGGCACATTAATACAGAAAAGCAATATCTTTCTATGAAGCCAGTAACAAAATTGAAAGAATACGTTTACATTAACACTCCTAAAAATTAAATGCTTGAGTATAAATCTAACAAAATATGCAGATGAGAAAAACAATACAATTCTGGTTAAATAAATCAATGGGGACCTAAATAAATGGAGAGATATTCCACATACATGTAATCAGAAATTCAATGTTGTCAAGATGTAAGTTTTTCCTAATGATCTACAGATTTAAATTAATCTGAAAACCATTTTATGATTATCAATAAACTGATTCCCACAGTGGTGCATGCCTTTAATCCCAGTGCTTGGGAGGCTGAAAACAGGAGTCTGATCTATGTAGTGAGACCCTGTAGACCCTGTCCTAAATACATAACAAAAAAATATAACAAATTGATCTAAAGTTTATATGGAAAAATAAAACCTCAAAACAGAATGCTAAAGAACAAAAGTTAGACAACTGATTTTACCTGACTTCAAGACTTACTAGAACATTTATAGTAATCAATCATGACATTATAGGCACCAAAGAAAATGAATCAAAGGAAAACAGCCCATAAATAGATCTCCACAAATATAGTAAACTGATCTTTGACACCAAAAGAAAGTCAATTTTTATGGCTTATATCTAGATTTCCTCCCAAAGCCTCGCAATGGGAGTAGTGTTTTTCAGAGGTGGCTGAATCTAGAATGTGTGATGCTGGGATTAAGAGTGTATAATCAGCTCACTGACTGATTGGTATGGCCCTAGGCTTCCCAATAGCCTAGATAGAGACTAAAAGGGACAGAAAATGCTGTTAAAGTCCCTTGTTGCTTTCGCTGTCTTCTGCCACCATGTACTGTTGGCCCTATGACACTCTGCCTTGCAGCCAGCCAATTATGGACTAAAATCTCTACTAACTTTGAGCTAAGTAAGATTTTCTCCCTTCAACTTTTTGTATGAGGTATTTTGTCTCAGCAATGAGAAAAGACATCAACTTAAGAGAAAAAAGGTCTTTTTAATACATAGTGCTGGAGCAATTGGCCATCTACATAGCAAAAAAGAATTATTTTTCAGACTTTTACATTTTCATAAAATTTTTTATAAAAATGAACTAAAAATGAATCACAGATCTAAATGTAAATTATTAAAAATAAAATTCCTAGAAGATGACATACAAGAAAATCCAAGTAAGCTGTATTTGGACAGTGCCTCTTTATACTCATTAAAAGCACAAGCAGGGCAGACCAAATAGCTCAGCAGATTAAAGCACCTGCAAGCACCGCCCCCATGGCACGCTGAGATGGCAATTGAGACTGGGCATGGTGGCACACATCTGTAATCCCAGCTCTTGGGAAGCTGTAATTAGGTGGATCACTATGAGTTCAATCTAGTAAGTGAAACCTTGAACACCCTGTAGACCCTTTCCTAAAAGATACAAAAAATAAACTAAAATAAATGCACAAGTCATAAAAAAATTTCAAAAGTAGGACTTTATTAAAATTAGAAGTTTCTGTTCTGTGTAAAGGACAATGTTTAGAGAGTGAAACAAAATACAGACCAGGAAAAATATACTAATCATTTATCTGATAAAGGACTTGTATTCAAGATACATAGAAAATTCTTAAAACTCAGTAATAAAACAAGAAAAATTTTAAACAGGCAAAAGATCTTAATAGACAACTTGTTAACAAATCAAATAATACAGATCAAATGACAAAAATATAAAAAGATATTCAATATCATATGACATTCAATATCATATGTCAAAATAAAAAACCACACAATAATCAGAATGCCTAAAATCTATAACAATGGAAACACTAACTGCTGGCAAGAATATTGATCAATAACTCTCATTCAT
Source organism: Octodon degus (assembly GCF_000260255.1). NCBI lineage: Eukaryota > Metazoa > Chordata > Mammalia > Rodentia > Octodontidae > Octodon > Octodon degus. The sequence continues at coordinate 3,997,449 of NW_004524770.1, read as the reverse complement.
CGCTGCTAAAATACAAAACTGTACAGTTGTGTTAGATGATAGCAGTTTTGGGTTCATTTTACAAAACTAAATACTATATAATTTTATCATATGATCTAGTGATAATATTCTGGATATCTTTCCTAAGTAGCCAAAATGCCCTTAAGTAGATGAAAATGAATTTTAATAAATTCACAATAAAATATTACTCAGCAGTAAAAAGAAATATGCAATCAAGCAGTAAAAAGAAATATGGAGAATCTTTCAGCCTATCTGCTAAGTATAAAAAGGCAATCTGAACAGACTACAAACTATGTAATTCTAACCAAGTGGTATTCATGAAACTATGAAGATAGTAAAAAATAATAAGCAGTGGTTGCCAGTATATTGGGGGGAGTAATTAATATTTGGAACAGAAGGGAATTTTAGAGTAGTACAGAGATTGCATATAATACTGTAGTTTGGGTCTATGTTACCATGTGTTTGTCAAAGCACAAAGCACATAAAATAGTAATAATGAACTCTAGACTGTGGGCTTTCGTTAATAACCATGTTTCAGTAACGACATCAATTCTAATATATGTGTCAAAGTAAAGCAAGATATTAAAAGGAAAAATGAATAAGAAAATAGATGAGAAGCCTCTACTTATCCTATAAAGTTAAAATAGTTCTAAAACAGTATTAACTTTTTATAAAAAATGCAAAGACTACAAAGCATTTTACTATTGGTATAATTTTAGATAACTTAATTTTTAAAATGCTAATAATACATTTAAAGATAGGAGGTCTCCTGATTTTACATATATTTTTCTGGGTACCAGGCATATGAATTTTTAAAATAATTATAAAATGAATGAAATAACCTGCTACTTTAGCCATTTTAGAGGTCTTATGTTACTACAAATAATAGATATTGAGTTATCACTTACTAATCCTTCCTGAGATTATTAGACATGAAAAATGGTTTACTTGGCTTGATTTTAAATGTATATGGATTCTGAATTTCCAGTAAAATGATAGCCAGCTTGGGAAGCCTCAACTACAAAATAACAGAGGTTCTATTGCCCTGTGTTGATATGGCAAGAAGATGATGTTCAGGAAATGACTACAGTACTTTAGAGAAGAGTGATCTATGGGATTGACAGGAAACATTGTATAATGATACAAGGTGTCATCAGGTGAGGAAATGAAGAGACTTAGGAAAACAAGAAGATGATTTATAAAGCAATCAAAAGCACAGCTTAGAAGAAATAATCAATGAGGTTTTTGTGTTTCCAAGAGGAGAGAAAACAAAAGAAAGATTATCTTAGTAAAATTCTGTGTAATGATTCTAACCCTACTACTCCACTAAAAGAACGTTTAAAATTTAAGGACATGGGCTGGCCAGATAGTTCAATGAATTAAAGTACCTGCTTAGGCAAACAAAAGGGGCCAGAGGTTCAATCCCCAGCCTGCTGTGCTGGCCCCACCCCTGGGGCACGCTGAGACAGTGACTGAAACTGGGTGTGGTGGTGCGGCCCTGTAATCCAGTGCTTGAGAGGCTGAAAACTGGAGTATCACTGAGTCTGATCTATGTAGTGAGACTCTATAGATCCTGTACTAAAATACAGAAAAATTTAAGACAGATCTGTGTTGGACCAGGAGATCCTTACATTTCCTGGGACTGAGGAAACAAAATGTCAGTGTGAGCTTAAAAAGAATAGAACAGCATATAATGAGTGAAGAAAAACAGAATCCAAAAGTATATGACTATAAAAGAAAATAGAGTAGCCATAAAAGTGAGACGTAGGTTAAAAAAATTTTAAAAGATTGTCATCATCAATGAAATCTAATTATATGCAATAATTGTGAATTAGCTATTAGAAATCACTTGGACATTCAGGTACCCCAAGATATGATGGACATTAACATTGATTTTAGAAATTTGGTATGCAGGAATGGCATTTCACAAAATGAATAAATATAAAACGTTGATTATTTTAGGAAGAGCAAAAACATAGACTAAATTTTGGGCAAGAGAAGTGTATTCTCATTACAATTTTTCCTTGGAGCTGTTGGGAGACTTTTTCTTTATATATAGATGGCAAAAAGATAGCTTTTATAAAAACTAAAATGGCACTATGTGTAACTATGATGAATAGTAGTTAAAACTGTATTGGTGAGCTTAGACAATCAAACTGAAGAAGAAAGTTCGGTCTCCAATAAGGAGGAACAATAGTAACAAAAATTAGTTCTTTTCCTAATCCATTAGCATAATTTCTTATAAAACCTTGTCATGATTTACTGCATCCCTCAAGAAATTTTTGATATGTTATATGTAAAGATGTGCTAGGACATTCAAGAAAACAAAAGTTGAATAAAAAGTCTTAGTTTTCTTGAATGTCCTAGCACAGCTTTACATATAACATGTCAAATGACAATGGAATACCCATCTCTGACAAAACTAAACAAAAAAAGGAGATACAAATGAAGGACCATTTTGCATCTGTATATACAAAATAGGATAGATATACAGCTACTTTCTCTTAATTAAATGAGAAGAAAGATTTGTACTAATAGTGTTTGGACAGGATACAATGTCTGCATCTTGTACTATGAATAGCCACTACAAAGACAACAATATGTAATGTATTAATTATTGAAACTCTCCTACTAATCGGTTTTGAAACTGTCTCATTGCTATTTGTTTCTCAATAAAATAACATCCTTTTTTTTTTTTTTTGGCAGTACCAGGGATTGAACTCAGGACATTGCACTTGCCAGGCAAGCCCTTATTCAACTGAGCTATCTCCCCGGCTCCTTTCTCAATAAAATAAAAAAAAAAAAATAGTCTTTCCCCATTAAAGGATTACAATCAGAGGTAAAACACATAAAAACAACCATTTATACAAAAGGTAGGTAAGAATTTTGAGAAATAGTTCAATATGCATGTACAAAAGAAAAACAATGGAAGGACCACCACCACATCATAACAACAGCTGAATTCACTTATACAGATTTACATGCCTGACATAGGCCAAGTACCATCAGGGCTAGGATTGCAGAGGATTTAAAAAGACAATTTTAAGGAAGAACTCATTTTCAGCATCAGACACTGAATTTTAAAGAATAAGGCATGAAACATGCCAAACCTGCAGTAATCAATCACCTTCTTGCACTTTGTTATCTAGTAGGCATCTCATAAATAGGAAAAAATAAAACACTGAAAGCTCACCATTTTTTGTTTGAAATCTGAAGAATCCAGTTCAGAAGTCACTTCTCTCTCTGATTTTCTGTAACTTCTCACATTTTTTCTAGAAGGACTTTTATCATAAATAACAGCATTCATATCTTTTGACAATATGTATTTCTTCCTATAGATCAGAGATTCTTCAACTGTCTTATTTAGGAGAACTGACTTAAAAGTAGTTTCAGATTGCATATGCCAATCACTCTGTTTAATATTTTCAGTATTTTTCTGCACTGAATATTTAGGATGATTTTGTTGTTGATTGTTTCTTTTGAAAACTGCTTTATCTATTTTGTTATCTATTTCTTTCTTATATTTTCCTTTTCCTGTTTCTTCAGAATCATGATCTGATATTGAAGAGGATGACTTTTGTTTAGTATGCTTTTCATTGATGCCAGTACCTAGAAGAATGAAAAATTAACTCTCATGAGTGAATAACTGTATAATATCTAAAACTGGAAAAAACTAAAAATGTTTGTTAAGACACTAAAGAAAATTATTTCCCTTAAATACTATTTCATACAGGCAAAAATATGCTGCACCTTGATTAAATGTGTCTTCTGATGAAGTACTGGTTCTTTGGTTATTACACAGCTTAATAGTTGACACAGGCGTCCAACAAGCCCATTTGGATTGCGTTTTATTTTTACAGTTATTGTCTAAAACATGAGGAAATCTAGAAAATAAATTCATTTTATTGAATTTTATTATAAGGCATATTTTATAATATAAGGTATTTTATAGTACCTTATAATAGTTTATGATCCATTTAGTCAATGTTTATTGAAAAAAAAACTGTGAACAGGAAACTATGGCAGTAGTATCTTCATTGAGTAATGACTAAAATTACAATCCATAATATGACTGACCAGGTTAAAAATATTAGAAATATGTACATTATGGTCACTATGTTCACGTATATTGTTGGGAAGGACTCACAGGTGCCAGCCACAAACAAAGACACATGGACACTCAATGCAAGCAAAGCGAGGGCTAGAGCAAAATGGCTGCCACCCTGCCTTTGATCTTTATTTTTATACATCTTGAGTCTCAGCCTTCGGGTTACTTTAGGTGAACATAATATCCCATCGAATGTGTGCAAGATTAATGTTTAGGCTATACTATATGTGAGAACGTGTTAGGCATCTGGGAGCAAGGACACAAACACAGAGTGTCCTCGAGGAGTCCTAAGTGTTCTTGGTTACTCGCACAGCTGTTGCTGCCCTGTTTTCTTTTTCTTGGACTCACATGCCCTGCACGTTATTTAGCAGGTTTCTAGATTAACTCTTTCTTATCCCAACAATATATCTATTTCTTACATATTTTATACATTACACTGTGAATTTAAAGTTTTCACAATGGGAACCAAGGAGATGGCTCACTGGAATAAGCGCTTCCCTGGCAAGTGCAAGGGCCTGAGTTCAATCCCTGGTTCCACCAAAAAAAATAATAATGATAATAAAGTTTTCACAATAATACTTTTGTTTTTCTAATTTCATTCATTTAGTCTCTCAATTAGGAAAGACCTGGTGATAATGAAAAAAACTATGTTATTCTTCGTATGATATCACAAAAATACATCAGTGGTGGTTAATACTATAATACTACATTCAAAGCTGTCATATTCATCTGAAAGTAATATATGAATATAAATAATGTATATTATATATAAATAATACATGAATAATATAAGTATTTTCTCATACTTACACACATTTATCTATTTCTCCATCTGCTTGTGTATCAGGACTAAAATCCTGGAGTTTATCTAAATAAAACAACAATCATTGTATTTTCATTTTTTATGCAGTTGACAGAGTACTAATGGAGATTAACACAGAATTCTATACAAGTTCACATATTGGGATGAAGAAATTGATTGATCCTGCCCCTTCAGACCCAAATTAGAAAGATTATACTGTGTTTCTTTATAAACTGAAAAGTTCCCTGCACAAAGCCAAACATGGTCATTATAAAATGTTTGCTTTCAAATCGGTGAAAGCTCATGTGGCTGACAGGAAATATACAGAGAAGTATTATATATGAACATTTTAAAGTGACTAAACACAAAATTTACTTACTTAAGTTTTGGGTTCGGAATTTATCATTCTTATTTTGTGTCTTTTTTACAACTTTAGCAGTTTTCATATGCTATAAAAATATAGGAAACATGCTAATGAGTTTTAATTAAGGCACCGCATGAAAATAACTTTTATTATAGTTTTTAATGTTTGGAAAATTAAGTTTTCCTTGGTATGAAAATTGGGTGGTATTTATTTCACAAAAATTATACCCTTTTTAAGAGTACTGCCTATCCCAAAACACACAAAATAACTTTCACTCAAGAGGAAAGAGATCCTTAAAATTTTCAATCACATGCATAGCTAGATCAAAAATTCAATTTTAATCTCTTACTAAACATTTCTAAAACTTCCATGGAACATCTCTTGTTGCTCTGACAGCCTGCATTTCTGTCTTTATAGTGCACAGAAGAGTTGGAAATTATGAGGAATTGTTTTTAAATGTTTGGTTACTGCCCAAGTAACTTCTTGAGTACAGCAAGTTTCTCTCTTTTCACAGCCAAATTGACACAATGCATATCAAATAAAAATCTGCTATCACTATCAGAATATATTGGCTGGCATAAAATACCTCATCTTCTCTTTCCTACTTAATCTAATTAATTGTTCTTTGGGTCTCAGTGGTTCAATGGCTCTTTTTCTTAATCTAATTCAAAATGTGCTTTTTGCTGTGACAATGACAAAATGCTTGTATGAACAAGAGGCATAGTACTAGCTGAGATGCTTATCATGTTACAATATATAGTCATGCTACACAACTAAAAATAGTGCCTTCACTAAGAAACACTTATTTAGAAACAAAAGCAGTACCCTATTTTTCTACTACCTTCAATTCTTCAACCTCATCATTCTTCCACATACCCATTTTAAATTTTTAAATTAACACTGAGAAACAAATAGCAATGAGACAGTTTCAAAATATGTTAGTAGGACAGTTACAATAATTAATACAGTGCATGTTGTTGTCTTCGTAGGCCAAAAGCATTTGCTTTTTGTGCCTCTACACCCCTAACTATACCTTGAGAAAACTGCACATACTTTCAAATTAACATAATAAAATTCAGTCCTAAATTTAAATAAAGCTCTCAACATCGTCTAAAATTTATAGTCTTATATTCCCCTTTCCTTCTACCTGTTACAATTCTTTATATGTTCCTGAGAAGTTCATCACCTTCACCATCTTTCTTATCCCTATTCTCTTCTGTCCCTTAAATTACTTAGAATGAGTATCTTTCTCAAGATCCATTTTATTAGCCTTTATGGATCCTTCAAAATTAATTCACCCTCCATATCTTGCTAAAAGTCCTCTTTCTTGATCCTCATTTTTCCCCTCAGCTATAAGGTTAGGCACCTGGCTCTTCACTAGGCTCTTATGTATGCTATATGCACACCTAAGAATGTATACACAATGGTATACTTATCTTACTGCCTAATCCTATATTAGATTTTAAGATACTTAAAGTGCATTTAGATTATGCAATTCTGTGTCTCCCAGAGTGTTTCTCACAGGAGATACTTAACTGTGCAATTAAACAATAATGGTAGGTCTATCCTCCTAAATGCTGAAATTGGCATTTTAAAGATAAAAGTTGAGAAATTTTATTGTAATTATAGTATACAAGTCATATGTCAGCAACACCCTATTCTCAAGGACAATAAATAATTTCCAGAAAAAGAATATTTAGTTTTATAAACTGCTTACAAAAAAGCTTAATGTCTTTATTAGTATAATAAATGTGTTTTTTTTTTGTTACTGATTGAATTCAGAACCTTGTACTTGCTAGGCAGGCACTTATGCTTCTGAGCTATCTCCCCATCCATAGTATAGTAACCTAAAAACTATTTTTTATAACTAAGTTTATTGGTACAATTTATATATGCTTAATTATCACATTCATCATAAAAAATCTGTTCCCGTACATGATATATCTTAGCTTCTTTTCCCCATTTTCCCTCCCTTCTTTTTAACCCTGAAGGGTAAAAGAAGAAAAAGAAAAAAGAAAAGAAAATGAAAAAGTTTTGTAAATAAGGAGGGGAAAACAAATTATTATTAAGATACTTTCAAAAAATAGGTACCTTGTCTGTATTAGCTCTTCTACTTGTTTCTTCTGATGGTCTAGATTTATTTGATACAGTGTTATCAACTTCATTTTCTGATGTTTTAGAGATACCAGCTTTTTGCGAGGAACTTGTAATTTGTAGGGGAGGCTTAGTTTTTCTTCGTGGTGTGGCTAAAAAGATACAGGATGACTGGATTTTTATTTTCTATTACTGAGATACATTTTCAGATGATGAAAGTAAGACAGATTCTAGAACAGGTCTATGATTTTCGCTTAGATGAAAATTATGGGGCTGGGGAGATGGCTCAGTGGCATAAGTGTTTCCCTGGCAAGCACAAGGACTTGAGTTCAATCCCTGGTT
>NW_004524770.1:3988191-3989639 GCF_000260255.1 Octodon degus | reverse complement strand
AGAAAATTTGGGACACTACTGAGTTCAATGACGTTACAGTACAAGATCTCATATGTCCTGAATCTTAATTGACCTTAGAAGGTTAGGGCCAAAATGTTGGCTTTCCTTGTGGCCCTCCTTTTTCTCTAATTTTGGTCTGCAAACTTAGGTTGCTAACCCTCCATAAGAGAAGCTTATTGTTATTACCATAAAACCTAGGCTGTTAAGCTTTACCTCACTATCTTTCTGAATATCAAACATCTTAGGCATAACATGGAACAGGTATTTTTCATCAAGTATTGATATGTTGAACTTTAAGTCCTTGCAGAATATGAAAAACATTTAAAAAATTAAAATATATTTTTAAAATAGGCATAAAGAATTATATAATTCTTATATTTACACATAAGTCCAGAAATCTAACCATATACAACCTTGTAGCAAGACAGTCCTACAACATTTCTTTTCCTGTCTCCTGCCTTCATTTACCACCCCCTTCTTTTTGAACAATCATCTACCCGAGAGACGGCACGCCGCAACTGGCATGTCATGAGAAGCAGCCCGTATTCAGAGACCAGAATGACAGGCACTCCAAGCATAAGCCAACTATTACAAATTGCCATCTTCAGTGCAGTTGCTTAGTTCACTGGTATCTGTATATATAGTTAATCAGGGTTAGAATCTTTCCAATTAACTGCAAGATTCAAAAATCTTCTAAAGATTCTCAGGATCATTGCCTTACCCATCTTGTACATATAACTGTATGGCTTGCCCCATCATGTTTCCTAGCTCTTCTCCTTGCTCTCTTTTCATTGTCTAGTCCTCGAGTTCTTGCTTTCCTTTTAGTTGTATTATACATTTCTTGTATTTTTTCTTCTTTTTAGTTCTTATACTAGGGACACTATATAATATTTACACATGTGTGTCTGGTTTATTTTACTTATGAACATATCTTCAAGTGGCATCCGCTTAAATATAAAGGCTTCGAGTTTAACAATTTTTATAGCTGAGTCAACACTCCACTGTATAAAAATATCACACCTTTTTCATCCATTCCTCAGGTGATGGGCATCTTGATTGTTTCCAAGATTTGGCTATCACAAATTGTGCTCCTATAAACACAGGCACACATATATCACTATGATATGATGTTCTCATTTCCTCCAGGAAAATCCCCAGTAGAGGAACAGCTAGTTTAAATGGGATTTCCAGTCCAACTTTTCTAAGGAGTCTCCACACTGATTTCCATAACAGTTGTACCAGTCTATATTCCCACCAAGAGAGGGGTTTCTTTTTCCCCACAGCCTCTCCAACATTTGTTGTTGGGTGATTTCTTTATGATAGCCATTCTTTCTGGAGTGAGATGACATCTCAATGTTGTTTTAATTTACATTTCATGGATGGCTAGTGATGTGGAGCATTTTTTCATATATTTATTCACTTCTTTAATTTCTTCCTCTGAGAAGTGT
>NW_004524770.1:3979852-3983157 GCF_000260255.1 Octodon degus | reverse complement strand
AAGGTAAACATTAAAATGTCATAAAGATTTAAAGCAGCAAGTATATAGCATCACTCTTCCCTTATATTTAATTCTGTGTGCTAGTAATTGTGAAATTTTTCACAAAGATTTTTTGTTGATTTTTATTTAAGCCTTTATCCTTGATGAGACAAGGACTTTAATTCATATATTAAAAATAGTTCTAATATTAGCTAGGGGATAATTTGTACAAAGTATAAACTGGGAATGAGGGACTATGACCAAGTATCTTATCACTTCAATGTTTTAGTCCCTATGTTATACTGCTTAAATTATTAAAAATTGTAAATGCTGGATGCTACAATTTTTTAATCAATTTTATTGAGAAAGAAATAGCAATGAGACGGTTTCAAAACAGGTTGGTAGGACAGTTACAATAATTAATACGTTGCATATTATTGTCTTCGTAGTAGTCATAGTACAAGATGCAGACATGGTATCTTGTCTAAGCTCTATTAGTACAAATCTTTTTTCTCATTGAACTAAGAGAAAGTAGCTGTATAACCTATCCTAACTATTTTGTATATACAGATTTTTTTCACTACAAAATGAGATCATGGAGAAATAGGAATAAGAGATTTTCAGTTCCCATAAAATCATATGTTGAAAGTGGCCCTAGGTTATATATGCCCAACCAAGTAAAAATTACAATTCATGCCCTAAATTATTTAGAGAAGGCTACTTCAGGACTATGTCAGCAACAAAGTATAGTCAAAGTTACTCTACAACCACAAAAAGTTAACTGCCCTCTTTGTCCAATTCCCAGATGTTTCTACTCTTCTTTACCACTGGTAACTTTGGCTTCACTTCAATTTGGATGTTACAAATTTTTTTTGTGGGGGGAGAACCAGGGATTGAACTCAGGCCCTTGAGCTTGCCAGGGAAGCACTTATTCTACTGAGCCATCTCCCCAGGCCTTGGATGTTATAATAATTTTGAAAACTATATACTCATTTCATCTTTCTCCTTTATTTTTTTCTTCTAATATCTTTTTTTTATTCTTACATGATTTTCCCTTTATTCTCTCAGGTAGCAACATTTTGTGATAATTCTTGCTGCAAAGTACAAAGATTTTGGTTTCTGAGTACAAGAGTGTCCTGTAGTATTTTTTTCCCATAATTTTATTGAGAAACAAATTGCAATGCGACAGTTTCAAACCAAACTGGTAGGACAGTTTCAATAATTAACATAGTGCATACATTCTTCCTAGTGGTTAACTGCTGTACAAGATGTGGACATGATATCCTATTTACAAACACTATTAGAGAACAAATCCCTCTATTCATTAAGAGAATGTAACTATATATCTATTCTAACCATTTTGAATACACAGATACAAAATGGACATTCATCTGTATCCCTTTTTTTGTTTAGTTCCGTTACTTGAATATTATAGGTGTGTTAACTCAGCAAAATATTCTAAAAGAGTCCAGTAGTCCATAATAGTATTGGGTCTTCCACCTCACTAGCCATCTTTTTCCTTTAAAAGACATTTGTGCTTCATCTTTTATCAATTTTTATATCTCTAAATTAATCCTATAGGCAAGTTATATCTAGTTTGTCTCTAAATTAAAAATTACTTCTTTAAAGTATAACACTTATTAAAAATCTTTTAAGACTATAAAACTTACATGTGTTGGTTAAAAGTACTGGACTTCTCACAGTGTATCTATCTGCACCAGGAACAATCATTGATGCTTCAGACATTTTTCTTTTGTTAGGAGTATTTATCTTAAATTGTGAAAAAGAACAACAGTAAATGCACATTTTTTTATAGTTTTATTTTGAAGAGTAAAAATAAGAGCAAGAAAAACAAAAACAGATAGAAACAGCGTAACATAACAATATATACATTACAGATTTTCAAAACAAGAATAGCTGATTAACAATGATTGATTAAAACTAAAACTTAGGCAATTGTACTGAGAACACTATGCTTTGATTACATGCAAGACTATATCCAGAAATTTCCATATTATAGACTTATTTGAAGAGCTTTATCCTCATGTTTGTCACTGAATAAGTAGTCAAAACAAGAAAGAAATACTGCCTTAAGGAATATTTATAGGATATCCAGAATGAATGCACAACAATAACTTAACTACTGTTCTAAACAGTGTGTGTAGGGCTGGGGAGATAGCTTGGTGGTCTAAGCACCTGCCTGGCAAGTGCAAGCACCTCGGTTCCATTGCTGGAACCACATGCCACCCCAGCCCCAGAACCCCAGGTGTGTCATGCCGGCCACTAAAACCAGGCACAGCGACACACACCTGTAATCCCAGTGCTAGGGAGGCTGAGACAGGAGGATCAATATGAATCCAAGCTGCGTGGCGAGACCTTGTACCAAATAAATAGTTTTGTTTTAAAAAGAGTAGTATCTGTAGAACATCCCGACTTATACAGTTCAGTAACTTTATTTTTGTTTTTTTTGAGACATGGTCTTACAATGCATTCCAGGCTTGCCTAGAACTCGTTATGTAGCCCATGTTGGCCTCAGACATGCAGCAATCCACCTACTTCAGGCTCTCAAGTGATGTGACTACAGGCATGTACCACCACACCTAGCTAATACTGTAATTTTATATCCAAACTTCAATGACTTTATTGATAATGAATTTAGCTAACGACTTGCAATTTCCTATTCTAACATGAACACATTAGACAATAGCCCAGTAGGAAACTGGAGTTTTGGAGTGGAAGGTAAACATTAAAATAAAGATATTTGAACATCTGCATATGTTAAATTATTCGAATGCTTTCATAATGTTAAGCTTTCTTGAAAATATTCACCCATCTTTGAAAACTGAATAATCTGTGTAGAAAAAACTGTCTTTGGAGCAAAACACTTACAGGAATTCAGAGATTCAGTGGCACATGGCTACTAATTCCAATAAAGATTTATATTTTTCCATATGATCCCAGTGTAATGTACAAAAGTAACAGACATTAAGTAAAAGTAGGGACTACAAAGCACAGGAGTTTCAGAGAATACCATACATACCAAACAAATAGAAGGTGACTTATTATACACAATAGAGGCATAGGAACACTGTATTAAAATGATTTAGCGAGATGTGAGGGGCAGGTGCTGATAAGGGAATTTTAAGATAAACAAGAAAAGTTTCTGAATCAGTATATTCTTAAATTATAATTCTCAGTGTCACATTCACTGGGATTCAGAAAGTTATTCATATAAATGCCTCAGTTAATCCATACTGAAAACATAGTGGGCATTTATCAATAGTGTGTTTTCCCAATTTTGGTGTCCTTTAAGACCTCTCCCAGTT
>NW_004524770.1:3977912-3978547 GCF_000260255.1 Octodon degus | reverse complement strand
AAGTGAAATACTTCCATGACAAAGAACAACTTAAGAATTTCATGATGACAAAGCCAAGCCTACACAGACTACTAAATGATGTTCTAGAGAGGAAGCAAATTGATCAGTCTCAGGAATGAGAATGGAAAGAACCCACCAAATAGGACAAACAAACACAGGAGAATAAGAGGTATGCAATAGTAGTGTTTCATTTATTCTTTTGTGTTCAGCAGCAAGATATTTCTATCACACTCTACAAATGGTCTTCTCTTCCACCCTATGGGTCATGATTCCATCTGAATCTACAGGGTGAATTTCAAAGAAATAGCTGTGGCTCAGTCCCACAAGTGACGCCTGGCCACCAGTAACTGTCATGGTCATTATGCATGTCCACAATACACTAGAACTTTGTGAGATATCCTATTCTCAAATTGTTAGAAGTGCTAGTCATTTATTTGCCATTCCAGTATTTATCTTATGTTTTACTCTTAGTACTTCTTTGCTATCACGAAAAGTTTTTCTTAGTTCAATTGTTTTGAAACATTTAATTTCTAATTCATTACTAATTTTCTGAATAGTGCTTAATCTTAATTTTTGTTCTAAGATTTACACTGTATCTTTGACTTTACAATTTATTTAAAAGACATCGTGTGATA
>NW_004524770.1:3959049-3970731 GCF_000260255.1 Octodon degus | reverse complement strand
GATCACAAGTCCGCATCTTGTACAGCAATTAACCACCAAGAAGAATATATGCAGTGTATTATTTGTTGAAAAATAAAAAAAAAATAAAATTAAAAAAAAAACTAATTTAGAAGCTACAATAGTAACCTAGGTATGCTGAGATGAGTAATGGAAACAGGAATAAAAAAAAAAAGAATATGAGAAACAGTTCGAAAGGACAGCCTTTATCTTGTTGGCTCTATATACGGCAAAACAAGAGACTGTTATCAGTGATATTGTTTATAGTCATTTTATTGAAGTCATGAAACGAAATGCTGATGTGAGACAGAAATATAGTGTTTGGGGTTAGATTTCAGGAAAAGAGCTACAGAGACATAAAACTTTGAAAAAGTCAAGATATGGCTACAGCACTCTGAAGACAGGTCTGGACACTTAAGATGATAAATATAATGGTAAATTAAAATAAGCTCAAATTATCATATTAAAAAATTTCTGTAAGACAAAAGGCAACTTTTAGGAGATTTGGCATAAAACTTAAAGAAAACCTCAAAACCAGTAGAGAATTATCTCTGGTGTAGTAAAAGCAATAGGAAGTAAACTAGGGTACTAAAAAAAACACTGAAGGAGAAAATCTTCAATAATATCAAAAGTTCTAGCAAAGATGGAAAAAAAAAAGGCTGAGATGTGGTCTACAGAAAGTTCTTAACTGAGTAAGGATAAAAGAAGCAGGAAAAACTATTCATTGCATTTTTTTCTTCATATAAACAAACAACATAATAAATTTTTATTATAAGAGCAAAGATAAATAGGGTGAATGGGAACAAATGGTAGCTAGCCTATTATCTGTAATTTATGCATATGCATTATGTATAGTACACCTTGTCTTAATTCTTAACCCCTAAATATATGGGTAATCTTCTAAAACAGTAACTTCTGATGACTGTACTTTAAAAGGTAAGGATTCAACACAATTAATATATAAATTCAAGATGCTTTTTTCTGTACTTATATGTAGCAATGATTATAAATAACTATTTTATTTTGATACTGGGAATAGAACTCTTGACCTTCTGCTTTCCAGGCAAGCTCTGCACTTATGAGCTATATTACTTGCTCCCATAAATAACTATTTTGATACCATACTTACCTCTGGCTGACAATTTTTTCTGTACTCTTGGTTACTGATACAATTTGTAGGATTAGAAAATTCCTTCTGGGGGTTAGATTTTTCTTTTAAACTAGTGAGTTCTTCAACATTTGAGAATTGACTTTCTGGCACAAGAATCTGTTGGAGAATGCAGAAAGATTTTTAAAAGCACAAACTATAGGAAGTTCTCTAAAACTACTGACTGTCTTAACACAGCTCCCATTTACCTACATTAAATATAAACCTTTTCCTTTTTAATCCATAAACTGATTTTTATGATATGACCCCAACAAAAAAATTTACTTTTGCAAACAAGTTTTGACAGTAGTAGAGAGACATATGCCTTTAATTTTCAAAGTTAGTAAAATTGGCATTTATCAATAATTTTTTACTTTCTGAAATAAAATAATTATTAATAATTTTTAAAATACTATGTCCAATGATAAAAACAAGTCAGAGATATACCTGTGATCCACTTGCATCAAAAAGTATATGCACGGATGTTTTGGCAACTGAAACACCTTGTTTTCTGGAAAATTCCTAAAATTAATTCAGAATGATAAATTTTTCATTTTTAACATAATTATTTTCTATCTATTTTCTTCCATAATTATCAAATTATTCCAAATAATTACTCTGCATATAATAAATATCCTTCCTTGGAACACTTTAGTTACTTCCTATTAACAGTCGTAGCATGTAATTTTGGTCCCTATATGATGGTTCTTCAATAATATGATGTTATTTTTACATAATTTTTTGTGCTATCCAAACTTATCAACAGAATCTCCCTTCAAGACATCAATATATTGTCACCTTAGAGTCTCAGTTATACAGTATCTTGCTTCTACTATCTTGGACAGCATTTTATCTAAATTTTATTCTTCTACTATACAAGCTATTTCAATCCTCACTTTCACAATAAAGCCTTAACTTCAAACCTGACTCCATTTCTGTAATTCACTTTCCTTGGACTAATTTTGTACTTCTGGGTATTTGTATAATTTTCACAATGCTTAGTATCTTGTAAACAGTATCTGTCTTATTTCATTTTTTAAATACATGATAGGAACTTATGAGATATACTGAATAATTACTAATTCTGTCATTTGCGATACTTTCTAAAAGACGTCTCAAAAGATATAGCTAACTAGTTGATGGTTATTCCACCAAACAAATTTAAAGAACTGAAATTTCCATGTCATTTTAAGAACTCTAGAAAGGGGGGAAAAAGCAATGAAATTTATAGCCTGAAAACATTTCCAGTAAATATTAAAAATTACTTCAAAAACTTACCCTATATTTACTGGCACCAAAAACTTTTTCAACCACATCAGTGATTTCTAATGATGTGTCAAAATACAAAAGCAGTTCCTTCCCTTCTCTGTTACTAATTTTTACTGTACTTTTCAGAATTATACTCAGCAGCTTCTTTGATTCTCTCACTGTACACAAAACCACATTGATTAGTCTGTATTTATATGATACCATTCTATATGTAGAAGAAAAATACACAGTATATTAATTAAAGTGAACTGAATCAAAATTCAAATTTTAGAATTAAACAACGTTTAAGCTAATTATTTCTGGTACTACCTATTTAAAAAATCAAGGCAATTTACATTTCAGAGTCTCAGTGTTTTGCTCATTGAATTGCATGGTAATGTTATAACTAATGATATAAAGCCTGGAATAGGTTCTATATCAATAAAATATTCCATAACATCTAAAAGAGTTTTTACTTTTTACAAAAGATAAAAAAGACAACTTTAATTCAATACAATCACTATATTTCTATACATAAACAGCTTGTTAATCATTTTTATTAAATCTAAAGTTGTCACTAATATAGTGACAGTAAATCATAATTTTAATAAAGTATGAAGTGTGAGGTAAGAATGCTTTATTCCTGATTCCTAATGATTTTATAAATCCAGTGAAAATACTGTAAGTACCAGTTTATAAGATGTATTCACATACTACCCTCAGAAGAGTTGCCAAAATTTAACCTGGTACCAAATTAAACTGCCTACATTATGAAGTAAAATTCCAACACCATGGATACTATAAATCTTACAGGGTTCCTACTGTTGCCTGAGAGGTTTCCACACTTGCCTCTAGAGTATACTTTTATACAGGTGAAAAGCACCCTGATGGAGAAGGATCACACAAAGTATGAAAATTTGTATCTGAGAAAGTTCTGTAGGCCACTCTATCATCTCGCCTAAAAACAAATATCTATATAGGCTGTGAAACATTCTGATTCATAGGAGCCGTGCTCAAGAAAACAGGTTTTATTTACTTTGAGACATTTATAGTCATGAAATTTCCAGTCATGTCCTTTGATTGAATGAAAATTATTAACTGATTGAAGGCAGTAGTGACAGTTTCTAACTGAAAGTAATAGTAGTAATTTAAAAAAATTAATGAGTTCAAGTAAAAAGTTTTCAGGTTTCCAAGATGAAAATTTAGGTGGCTCTAAAGATATGATGTTTAAAATATACTATCCAAAAAGACAAAAGCAGGGAGAAATGAATGCTTTCATAAGAAAGTTCATTTCATATAAAACAAGTTAAAAGAGGGCAAATAGAAAAATCTAAGTAAATGGGGATATATATACATTTACCAATTGAAACATTACTGTTCACATGTTATTTTTCCCATGCTGATATATAACTCAATCATAAATAAGATTTTTTTTTCTTTTTTTTTTTTGTGGAACCGAGGATTGAACTCAGCTCCTTGCACCTGGCACGGAAGGGCTTACTCCACTGAGCCATCTCCCCGGCCCCATAAATAAGATTTTTAGAGTGCTTGATAAAAAACATTCTAAAATATATGCAGATATTCAAAAGGCCTATACTTTCCAAAACAATCCTGAAATACAGTAGTTAGCTGAAAAAGTAACTATAAAAGTTCCTAAGATTAAAAAAAGAAATTCATAAACTTGTGGTATGAGCATAAAAAATGGCAAACAGATCAAATAAATCAGGGAATCAAGAAAAAAGGCCATTCTTATTCAGTCATATGCTTTTCAACAAAGGATCTGAAGAGATCCAGTGAATAAGTGCAGGTTATTTCAGAAAATAATCGTGGAATAAATAATCTTGGAACTGCACAGCCACATAAAAACTCATTTGCTGCATAATCCCATAACCAAAAATTCATTTGATATGGATTATAATACAAACAAGTTCATGAAGTTCTTATACTTATAGAAAGCAATCATCATAAAACACTGATCAAGTGGACTTCAAATTTAAAAATCTATGTTCACAAAAGGCACCATTAAGAAATAAATAAGATATTGACTGGGAGAAAACACAAAATGTATCAAAGGACTGGTATCCAGGATACATAGGAATTCCTGGGAGCCAATAATAAAAAGATAGTTCAATCAATAAAACTGAAAAAAGTTATTTCACTAAGGAAGATATATCAATGTCCAATAAGCACATGGAAGGTGCTAACATCCCTCATCATCAGGAAAATGCAGATCGAAATCATAGTGAGATACACCTACATGTCCATTCAAATAGTTAAAATACGTCTCAATATCTAAATTTGTAATGATAGCTATCTTCCAAATTATGATATACAATACTACTTACAGAAATGGGGAAACCAGATGTTTGGATTTAATCAAGAAAACGAGATAGAAATCCAAAAGCCTTAAAAATACTGACCAGAAAGTAGTCAAGACTGATCACTAGTTTTAGACTAAATAGATGGCAGAGGGTAGGGGAGATTAGAGGAAAATGTAGACAGGGAATTTGGTATTTTTATATATACTAAAATCTCAAAGTGTTAACTTTGCTTTCATGAGCCTGTGTTCTTAATGCAGAATACAGTTTCTAATCCATGCAAGACTCAGAGACAGTTATGAACACAGTACCTTCCACACTGTACAGCTGCACTTTTTCCTCAGGCACAGTGACTGCTTCCCATTGATGACGCTTAATTTTAAAAACAGATTTTAAAATTTATTCCTGATTTAAATTTCTTTAAACATCAATTATACACTACATAAACTACGTTATTTTTAGAAATAGAACTAAGTAAAAGTTTATGTAATATGCTTCTTGCTCTACATACTACATATTAACACTACATATCATTTAATTTGTTCACTTTTAGGAAGAAATGATGGTATGAATTTACTATTATTACTTAAAATAACTAAGTTTATTGGTACAATTCAGACATGCGGAGTGATCATATTCATCGTACGGAATTTATTCCTGTCCACGATATACCCTAATATCCCTTTTTTCCTATTCCCTCTCTCTTCAGCCCCTTTTCCTCTTGCTATTTACAAGGCCGTGTTTCCATTTTGTCCTTTTCCTCCCAACCGTTTCTTTTCCTTTCTACTCCATTCCCCCTTTCCTTCTGAACAACTCTTATTTCGCAATTTCCATTACACATTTTGGATCCTACTTACACATTCAGTTTTTCACCCTAGAGGTACAATACGATATTTACACACATGTGTGCAATTTATTTCACCTAAGCATGGCCTCAAGGTCCATCCATTTAGGTGTAAATGTTTCAAGTTTATCCCTGTCCTGGTGAAAAGCAGCGTGAAGAGTCCTTAAAAAACCAGACCTGGACATACCATTTGATCCAGCTAGTCCCCTTCTTGGTATCATCTCAAAAGAACTAAAAGCGCCATATTACAGTAATGTGCACACCCATGTTTATAGCAGTACAGTTTGTAATAGCTGAAATCTTGGAAACAGCTCAAATGCTCATTAACTGATTAGTGAATAAAAAATGTATTTTAAATGATGGTATAAATTTTATTTTTTATTCTTAACCATAAAAGAAATATGCAGTAGTACCTTTTTTTAAAAAGGCAAACAATAACTTTTTTTTTTTTCCTTTGACATATTGTAAAGTCACTGCACTCCCACTCCTACTACCTACTGCAGGTCCTGAAATCCTAACACTCAATGTCACTGATTGTTCTTAAGAATCAAATACTGAATGCACACGAATAGTAGTCTAAACTTTTTGCCCTTCCAACTGTTTTCACTGAAATCTGTGTAAGCTGATTAAAATTATACTGAATTCAAAAAGTTATAGGTAGAAACTAGATACTAGGGCCAGGGAGATGGCTCAGTAGAATAAGTGCTCGCCTGGCAAGCGCAAAGGCTTGAGTTCAATTCCTGGTTCTGCCAAAAAAGAAACGAGATACTGTTATGGAAAATGGCACCCTAATGCCTTCTATTAATCTTTTGAAGAAAAATATAATCAATTCTTGTGTTATTTAGGACAATTTGTTTAATACAAATTCTTCTGAATTGTTAATCTCTTCACTGATTCTCTCCATACCTTGGTTGAACCATTTGCAAACTGAGGGTAACACTTCCTTTCTGGCTTTCTCTAGTTAGGGCGCTAATTTTGCCATACCTCAAAACTTCAGTGTCAAGAGAAAAGTGCTAATATTCTCATCTCTTTTCAAAGTTTTGAGCAGCCGCTCACAAATTTTCTGCTTTGAGATACATACCAGTTGTCATACTCTACACTGTTAATGTATCCACCTAAACTTCAAAATGACTTTCTTTTTCATATACTGAGGTAATTTGTTAACTGCTTCCAGTATAAAATCCCCAAATATTCTTACTCTTCATGATCCATATTTTGCCCTCCATATTTTATGGTGATCTATTCAATTTTCCCTCTGCTATTTTCCTTTTTCTTACTCTCAGTACTTTTCTTTAATCTTCTGTTTACCTCATATCTTATTGTAGTACTCTGCTCTCTTTCACTTAACCTCACCTCTTTTACAAAGGTTTCAACTTCTCAGGAATGCCTAAACTTTCATCACTCATGTGCCACTGCCTTTTCATGAGTCACTAGTTTTTATTTTATCACACTAGAAGTATTTCACAATGTAATTTCCTTAAAAAGAAAAAAAAAAAAAAAAAAAAAAACGTTGCTTTGACTTACGTAGTTTTATATACCCTTTTATTTTAGCTTATTCTTCAAATATCTATTGGGCTAGTTTCTTCTACCTGTGTTATAGAAACGTATGTTGTCGTAATTATTACAAAGGCATTCATTAAATTCCATGGTTTTATCACCTATATATAAAGAGCTTCTATAGTTCTAACTCATGGCTCAGTTTTTCCAGCTGAGTAGGAAACCAGAATATCCAACTGCCTAGTAGGTATCTTCAGCTGCAAATGTCTCCAACTTAATACTTAAAGCTAAATTCCATATTATTCCCCTAATAAAATGTATCTTTCTGTGGTAACATTTTTATCTAGTTACCTAAGTTTTATTAATCCTGTTGTACTAGAATCAAGTTTGCTTAATTCTACCTTCTTTCCAGTTTTTTTAATTCATCCCTTTTCATTCATCTCAACTATAATAACTGTGACCTCTCACATGGACTATCACAAAAGCCTCACAACTGCCTCTAATCTTCCTCTTTTAAATTTAATTGCACACTAAGGAGAGTCACATGGGGAGAAGACACTCTCTCAGGCTTTCACAGAGAGCACATTGGCCAAGCCATGGCTGTGACTCATCCACATGGCTGCACTGACAAAGGTTCTACAATCTGAGGTACAGGATCTCAGGATAAATCCTGAGGGCATTTCACTGACCTTATCAGACCAAAAAGCTACAACTCTTGTTGCATAGGTCCCGCTTTACCTTGGTCTTAACCATCCAGTAGAAAAGTATGAAGACGAAATATAGGAAATAAAGCCATGCTGTTAAGTTGAGCTGTGGGGGACTCAGGTCAATAATTTCTGACATTGCCAGTTAAACAGAAGACCCAATGCTATTATGGGCTACTGGACTCTTTTAGAATATTTTGCTGAGTTTACACACCTATAATATTCAATAACGGAACTTAGAAAAAATGGGGTATACCTATGAATGTCCATTTTGTATCTGTGTATTCAAAGTGGTTGGGATAGATATATAGTTGCATTCTCTTAATGAAGGGAATGATTTGTTCTAATGGTGTTTGTAAATAGGATCACATGTCCACATCTTGTACAGCAATTAACCACTAAGAAGAATATATGCAGCGTATTATTTGTTGAAACTGTACTTCTGATTTGATTTGAAACTGTCTCATTGCTGTTTATCAATAAAACTCTGAAAAAATAAATTAATAAATAAATAAAAAAGTAGATACTAAAAAAAAAAATTTACTTGCACAACCTGAGAATATTTTTTACATGAATGTGTTCCAAGTGCCTAGTTTGCTTAACATCTAAATTTTTAGTAAATATTTATTGATATTTTAATTCATATTCATTCATTGGCTCTACACTGCCTTATCTTTTCCAATCTTCCATGTACTGTATGCACTAACCACACATCATTCAATATTCCATTTATTCATTCTTTTAACAAACATAAGTCTTTGAATAGCTATAAACAAGAACAGACCCTAATACTATGAGTATCGTACCATCAGAAATAGACAAATAATAATAATAAATGATTTTAAGCAGCAACAACTATTATACAGGAAATAAACAGGGCAGTGTGATATTATGTGGTTATAGACCTACGTCATAATGAGTGACCTGAGATTTCTATACAAAAGTATGATTTATGCTCAAACCTAAATAGGAAGGAGATAACAAAGATCTAAAGGAGGTGTAGGGCAGCCAAATAGCTCAACAGATTAAAGCATATCCAAGCAGGCACAGGGGCCAGGAATTTGATCCCAGGGCCTGCCATGCCGGCCCTGCCCCCGGGGTGCACTGAAACAGTAATTGAGACTGGGCATGATATAATTCCAGCTATTAGGAGGCTGTAAACAGGCAGATTACTATGAGTACAATCTAGTAGTAAGACCCTGAACACCCTGTAGACCCTTCCCTAAAAAAATAAAATAAAAAATAAATAAAAGAGGTGTCATAGGCTGACAAACCAGGAAACAGCAAAACTACAAATGGAAATGACCATTCAAAGGAAAACAGATGATAGCCTCATTACAGAAAATAATAGATTTTCAGAGAAACAGCCAGGAGCTAGGCATATAGAGCCTTGTAAACTGTATTAAACAACAGGTTTAGCTGCCACTATATACAAGATTATTTCTTGGTAAAGAGGTGGAAATATAAAGAGAACATAGCAAGAACATGAAACACATTTTTGGGAAGACAAATCTCTCAGAATCTTAATCACAATCTAGAATATACTTTATAAATGCATTTTATGGTTTCCCTCACATATATGCTATATTTTGGGTTATTTTCTGGTCTATATCCAACTATCTAATGAATGAAAGTAAGCAATGCTACTGTCTTCTCAAAATAAAATTCCTATTTCTGAAAGAAAATTCAGCTAATAATACTACTAACAAACCATTAAGGAAAAACATACTAATCAAAACTGTAATAGCCAGAGAAATAGTACACATTCATAGAATTAGATTTTACTCAAACATTCTAAGAAAGTTGTATAAAATTAAAAATATGTGGAAATATGGAGATATCTGGCTAATAAAAGTTTACCCTTATATAAAAAAAGTGTTTATGAAATACACTAATATGACTAAATTATCAACAGCCACAATGAAATTATTAAGTGCTGGGCTGGCCAGAGAGCTTAGTTGACTAATGCTCCTGCTTAAGCAGAGTACAGTGGCCAGGGTTCAATCTTCCAAGTGCTGTGCCAGCCCTGCCCCTGAAGTGTGCTGAGATGGCAATTGAGACTAGGTATGGTGGCACGTGCCTGTAATCCCAGTGCTTGGGAGGCTGAAAACAGGAGAATCACTATGAGTCTGATATATGTAGTGAGACCCTGTATATGGACCCAGTAATAAATATATTTAAAAAAAGAAATTAGTAAATGCTGTAAAGTCTTATTCAGGTTTTGGTAAAACAACTATACAACTTGAGCTAGAAATGTACTGATGTAGCAAATAAGAGGTGTTAGCAGTCACAAAACACCAATTCAAGGACTTCCTTAAATAACAATAAGAAGTTAATAAGGCCTCTATTCAGAAGGTTTAAACACAGATATGGTTTAGCACAGAAAGAATTAAAATTCACTTCCAAATGCAATGCATAAATCAATCCCTATTTTAAAGGAGAAGACTTAGGAGATTACAATAAATGGCTTTATTTGATCATATTACTAGTTTAAATAGAGTACCTCCATACAGTATTTTTAGAGGGAAAATTCTAGAAGGAAAAACTGTTCTTTTAAAAACTTTATCCTCTTTGAGGGTGGCCTACCCCTATAACTGCCTCTCACGGCTCTTTGTTTGCTTGACCCCTGTGACCATAAGAGGATAACTGAACATACAGCACGTCTGACTGGACCAAGGCTTGTGGTCATTAATCTAGCCCTATAACCCATGTTCTCACCTGGCTAGCTAGTCAGAACTGTCAGGCTGTCCTGTCCTGCCTTTGTAACCCTGCTTATACCTCATATAAAAATTCTGCCTCACAAATACTCACAGGCTGGCTTTTGTTGAAAGTTATCCTAGCCAGGACCACCAGTGTAAAACAAAGCTTCCCACTGTGTCCTGACTTCCTTGGATGCCATTCCTTTCTTGGACTCAGTTTTGCCACAACATCTGAATAGTAAGTATCTTTTTATTTTTAAATGTGGTACTGGGGATCAATCCCAGTGCCTCGCATATGCTAAGCAAGTATTCCACCACTGAAGTGATTAGAGTCTGCTACTGTCTTTTCCATTCAACAAAAGTATCAGAAATAATTTTAATTTCTAATTAGTTTGCTTGGCTACTACGCCAGTCAAACAAAGCTGTGAGAGCTAACAATAAAATTAAATGAATGACTAGAAGTATAAATATACAAAGAAATGCACATTATAAAGTGAATTTAAAGAATTTTACACACACACACACACACACACACACACACACAGAGTATAAAGACGTTTTGAATAAAGCTTACATCATCTCCAGCAATGTAGAATGACAGAGTCTGACTCCCAAGATTAAAATCAATCCAAAAATCTTCAAGTTTTTCATCTGATGGTATTTGCAGCTAAGAAAATATATAAAGCCATCACACAGTATGCTTATTGAAACAGAAAATTATGGTGAGCTTTTATTAATCACAAATTTTTGTCATCTTAATTGGCTTCATTTTTAATACTACAACCCAGAAACACTATATTCCACAGAGTGTTCCATAAATCTTTTTTAAAAGAAAAAACAATTATGGCTAGGTGAAGAGAGTAGACAAGTAGGGCATTTACATAAATTTAGAAACAATCCAAAGAAATGATATTTTAATACCTTATAAGTATCAGCTAACTTCAAGAAATCACAAATATTCTAAGTGCTAATGAAGTTTGAAAATATTAGTGTGGCTATATTCATTAATGATAAACAATGGACTTGATTGAGAAAAAGAAAATCTAAAGAGCTACAAACTATTATATTTCAAATATTTTTGGTTATAAATATGTTAATAGAATCTTTACGGGTATGACTGGCATAAAAAGCATGCTGTATCAGCTGTATTTGTGATCTAATCATAATAATCTTTCTTTTTATAAATTATAGGGGCTGGGGAATAGTTCAGTTGAATAAGTGCTTGCCT
>NW_004524770.1:3954281-3958912 GCF_000260255.1 Octodon degus | reverse complement strand
AATGCTGACAAACAAGGAAATGTAAAGACCCTAAAATACAAAGTAGTTCAAAAGATTAATAAGGCTTCACAGCATAATCTTAAGTCATAAAACTCATACCTAGAATCAAAGAGAAATCAGGCAGAAATCAAAACTTTTTAAATCATCTTTATTTTAAAAACAAGTAATGAAGCTATGTTTAGCTAGAGAAAAGATTTTGAGGGTACTGCTCAGCCTATTATTTTGACTAAAATAAATACACCAAATTTTTTATATTGTTTATTCTCTTAATACAACGGAAGGGCCCACAGGACTTGGGAAAAGAAGAGTATAAGTGAAGAATTCTAATAAAAATGGCTAAATCCTTAGAATCATCTCATGCTCAGATATTAATTAAAACTACTTTATTTAATCTTCACAACAAACATATGAGGTAGGTATTTTAGTATTTTTCTAGCACAGGAGAGGAAACAGAGACAAGGTTTAAAACTGCCTACTGGATAGAAGTTACAATTCAAATCTAGGCAATATGATTCCTTGCAGTTAACATCCTAACTTTCATTTTCCTACGAAGTAAAATACATGTAAACTCCTTCACTGAGAACATCTATTATGTACCTATTCATGCTCATTCTTAAGGTTAGGTAACCTCTGAAAAACCCTAAAACGGAATACAACTTGTTTGCTATATATAGTTCAAGCAAAAATTGTGAATGCTTTTTATTTTTTGTGAAACAATAAATAATAACATATATGAAGGTGAATATAGTAAATCATATTGACATTCAAAATTATTAATATGAAATGAAAATGAAGTTTTTCTCTACAGTGCAAAGCAAAATAATGCCACTAAATGAATATTTCAGATAACCAGTGTAATAATTTAGTGAATAATGCTATATAAAATATTGTTTCAAATTTAATATCCATGCATACTTTACACTCAAACATAACAAAAGTTACATGTATAGCAGTTCAACACTGGGTGCTTCTTTTGAGCTGTGTTTCTTCATAAATAAATTGTTATATGTTTACCTTCTCTTATCGCCAAGCATGCCATTAACAAGGTTGAGAAATATCCTGCAATCCTAATTTTAAAAAAATATAAAGACTTTAAAAGTCATAATTAAATAAAAACATTTGTTAAATTCTGTTATTTTTACACTACTTACTGTTTCGAATTCAGAGTCTCTAATTTCTTTAAATGCATTAGCAATAAAATCCATCGAAAACCACTGACATGCCAGTTGTTGTCTTTGTTTTTCTGTGCTCATTCTACATAAAGCTTCTACAATGCCTACTTGCAAGTCGTAATCTATTAAAAAATTATTAATGTGATTTGAAATTATGAAAATTAAGTTTCTCAAAGTTCATGCATTTCATAAGGTATTAGAACAAGATAAATAAGAAAACATTAGTGTAACCTATTCACCTTTTATTATTTTTTATATGAAATAGAGATATCATTATTGGATTTAAGCCATTCCAAATAACATAACACAAGTCTATTAACAGAAAAAAAGTGAAATTTAAATAAAATTTAAAAGAAATTGTTAAATATTCAAAGGCCCTACCCTCTCATTATTAGGGTTGCAATTTGCAGAATATCTCATAAATAAATCGTATAATCTTTATATTCCTTTTGAATGATGTTTACAGTTTCCCAGGCTACTTTAAATCATGCTTTATTTCATACATAAATCACTACACATCAAAATTTTCTCATAGAAAACTCATTTAAGTTCTTTTAGTAACCAAAATGTTTTAAAAAGTCTGCCAGTCAAAAGACATCAGATAGCCTAATTTCATAAAATAACATTTGAGAAATACCATAGTACAAGTCAGATCTATTTGAAAATTAAGTTAGCATTTATACACTACCATTGATTATATTTATCTAAATTCTGTCATAGCAAATTACTTTGTCCCAAAGATTTTTATACTTATTTATATTAATTTAAAAATTATTTGGTTTTATTCAACAATTTAATTCCTTCAAATTTTCTCTTCACAGTGCAATATTAATATCATTTTTATTAGATATGATGTGCTAGTCGTAAATCTCAAATTCCAAATCTTAAAAGATATACTTACCTCCTGCATCTAAAATCCTTTCTCCCATACTACTCCTGTGAATTAAAATAATAATTTTATACTGAACAGAACTAGTATCAATAGAAAGCCCAAGAGTTTGGGAAATGAGCAGTCACTAAAATTTACAATTAGCTAGTATAACTTTTTAAAATCATTTATTCATTTATTTGGTACAGGATCTCTCTACGCAGCTCAGACTCATAATGATCCTCCTGTCTCAGCCTCCCCAGTTCTGGGATTACAGTGTGTGCTATCACACCTGGTTTCAGGCTGGCACAGCACAGGACCCATATGGCTTGTGGTACCAGGGATCGAAACTGGGTCTTTGCACTTGTCAGGAGGATGCTTAAGCCACTGAGCTATCTCCCCATCCACTATAATTAATTTTTGCAGAAAGGAATTATTAAAATACAAAGCTTATAATTTACAATTACTCAATGTAAATTTATGGTTGCCTTATAAAATTTCTGACTTGTACTAATAAAATACAGTATAAATTATTACATGAGAATTAACATTTCTTGGTTAGAAAGTATTTTTCTGGCATCTTGTGGCATTTTGTCAAGCATGATATTCATTTTTTTTAAAGTCTAGAAAAGAAAAAGTAAGACAATGAATTAATTTCATATTCAGTAAACCATTGCTTAGTCAAATAAGTTTATCCTAACTTTCTCTTAATTACTATATTTTATGCATGGAATGGACTAGGAGTTAGGAAAGGATATGAAGTATTATCATATATGTATAAATATGTAGATATTCAGTATTAAATAAACTAAAAGACATCAAAAATACAACATAACCTGACTTCTGTATTTAAAACATTAATACTCTTTGCAACATTAGACATTTTTATTTTAAAGAGAAAAATAAAAATGAAACAAAATTTCAAAATAATATAAGAGCAACAATGGTTAATACAATGTGTATTGTTATCTTCAAAGTAGCTGCTCAAAGTATATATGTAAAGTTGACCAAACAATATTAGCACAAACCTGTTTTTCAATGAACTAAGAGAAATTACCAGTATAACCACCAGAACTAGTGTGTGTGGGGGGGTGTACTTTCTCTCTTCCTTCTTTTCCCCTTTACCTCATCCCAGTTTCTCTTTCCTTTTCAATAGTTTCTTCCCATTTAACAAAATATTTTGGATGTTACTCTGAGCGTCTCATACTAGGAATTCAATAAGATGTTTACACATCAGTCTGATTTATTTCACTTATGAGTATGATCTCAAGTTATATCCATTTACCTATAGTGCAGGGGTTTTTTTGGGGGGGTATCAGGGATCACTCAAGACCTTGTGCTTGCCAGGCAGGAGTTCATGCCACTGAGCTATCTCCCTGGATATGCATTTTGTCTATAAATGTCTCAAGTTTATTCTTTTTTTATAGCCAAGTAGTACTCCATCATATAAAAATACTACATCTTTTTTTTAACCATTCCTCAGCTGATAGGCATTTTAGTTATTTCCAAGATTTAGCTATTACCAATTGTGCTGCTTTATAAATATGGGCATACATATATAGGTGTGGTATGATGTTTTTAATTCTTCCAGAAAAATATATAGAAGGGAAACAGCTGGGTCAAATTGGGCCCCTAGTCCTAGTTTTTTGAGGAAACTCCACACTGATTTCAACAGTGATTGCACCAGTCTATACCACCACCAACAGTGATGAAGGGCTCCTTTTGCCCCACCACCTCACTAGCATTTGTTATTCATTGATTTCCTGATGATAGCCCTTCTTTCTTGGGTGAGACAGAATCTCTCAATGTTGTTTCAATTGGCATCTCTCAAATGAACAATGATGTCTTCACATATTTATTTGTATTTTTTTCCATAATTTTATTGAGAGACAAATAGCAATGAGATAGTTTCAAATCAAATTGGTATGAGTTTCAATAATTAACATATTGCATACTCTCTTCCTAGTGGTTATTTGCTGTACAAGATGCAGACATGATATCCTACTTACAAACACTATTAGAACAAATCCTTCTATTCATTAAGAGAATGTAACTATATATCTATCCTAACCATTTTGAATACACAGATACAAAATGGACATTCATCTGTAACCCCCTTTTTTTTTAGTTCTGTCATTTGAATATTATAGGTGTGTTAACTCAGCAAAATATTCTAAAAGAGTCCAGTAGTCCATATGTTACAGGACTGTCCTGCTACAAGGTTGTATATGGTTAGATTTCTGGACCTATGTGTAAACATAGAATGATGTAATTCTTTATCCTTTTTAAAATATATTTTTGTTTTTTAAATGTTTTTTCATCATATGCTGTAAGGACTTAAAGTTCAACATATCAATGCTTGATGAAAAATACCCTTCCATGTTATGCCTAAGATGTTTGATATTCAGACAGATAGTGAGGTAAAGCTTAACAGCCTAGGTTGTATGGTAATAACAATAAGCTTCTCTTATGGAGGGTTAACAATCTAAGTTTGCAGACCAAAATTAGAGAAAATGGAGGGCCACAAGGAAAGCCAACATTTTGGTCCTAGGCTTCCAAAGTCAATTAAGACTCAGGACATATGAGAACTT
>NW_004524770.1:3944166-3954021 GCF_000260255.1 Octodon degus | reverse complement strand
TTGTTGCATAGGTCTTGCTTTATCTTGGTCTTAACCATCCAGTAGAAAAGTATATAAATGAAGTATAAGAAGTAAAGCCATGGTGTGATGTTGAGCTGTAGGGGACTCAGGTCAACAATTTCTGACACTGCCAGTCAAGAGGAAGACCCAATACTATTATAGACCACTGGACTCTTTTATTTGCATTTGTATTTGCTCATCTGAGAAGTACATATTCATCTCAGATGTCCATTTTTGGATTAGGCCTTTGAATTTAGGGGGTCTAATTCTTTTCAATTCTTTATATGTTTTAGATATAAGTACTTTGTCTGAGGGACTGCTGGCTATAAAATTAGACATTGTTCATCTACTTTAAGATTTGGTAATCCAAAATTTTCCTTATTAATTTTTATCGTTATGGCTACATCCATGTACACATATACACATATATAGCTTATTTTTGATAATACTTAATAATCCCTAATTCTGGATTAGTGTAATTCGATTGCATTAATTCTAGGCATACATAAACCCACATGATTATACATTTTAAATAGGAAATATGGTCTTAAAACTAATTACAAAGCAATAAAAATACATTCTAAAAAATTAATTTAATCCAAATAAAATAATGTTTTAACTTAGTGATTATCACATTTTCTTCAATTTCTTATTTTGGGGTTTTTAAAAGATAGTCAGTGATTTTACCTCTTGCTGAAAGCAAATATTCACTCTTGAATCAATAACCAAAGCACAAATTTGAGGTATGAAGCTTTCTAACACTTGCCTTTTACCTGAATAAAAGTGTTAAAATATTAATATATGTTAATTATAAATCCTTTTAAAAGATAAGTCTACTTCTGAGTTAAAGGAAAGACTGTTAATATAGTTATGAATAAGGTCAACTCATCAGAATATCAGAAAGCATACAACTCCAGGTGCAGCTTCACATTTCAGGCAAATAAAAGACATAGTTCAAAACTGTAAATTTGTATTTTGAGACATTCTGGAAAACTGGCATAATTTTTAGTCAAAATGCAAATATTCTTGTGCTTATAAAGACTGTCAACTCATCTTGCCTTCAGGAATATGGAAATCATATAAGCCATAATTCATTTCAAAAGTTGACACTTTATCAATACTGAATATATTCAGAGACAGGGAAAGTTATACATTCTATTTCATAAAGCACAATTAAAAATAATTATAAGTAACAGAAATAAAACTTTACAACATGACTATATTGTAAAAACTGGGATGAAAATATGTAATGATTTCCTTTAAAAATCAGATGGATTGCTTTATAATTGTTGGTGCTTTGGGGCTGTTTTCTCTAAAAATATAAGAATTTAGATTTTTAATGTAACAATGAAAAATCAAATCGATAAAAAGACAGTATTTACTGTTATCTAAATCAACAATAGGGCTGATGAGATAGCTTAGTGGACTAAAGGGCCTGCTTAGGCAAGTTTAGGCAAGCACAGGGACTGCGGTTTGATCCCCAGCAGCACATGACATGCCAGGTCCACCCCCTGGGTGGGCTGAGCCAGCCACAGAGTCCAGCATAGTGGCACATGCCTGTAATCTCAGTGCTGGGAAGGCTGAAAACAGGAGGACCACTACGAGCCCAAACTGTGTAGTGAGACCCTGTAACAATCAAATATATTAAAAAATAAAAATAATCAACAATAATGCATTTAAAACTTTGTTTTGAAGGTAGCAAATAGCTTCATTATAATAAATCAGCTCCAATTACAAATCCTGGGAAAGTTCCTCAACCCATACAAAGATGAAATAACTTGAAACTGATTCCTTGGCATAAGACACTTGCTAACCATAAGTGAAAGGATGAATTAGTTGTAATATCCTCTACTATTTTCCATACACTACTGAAAATTTGTTTCAACAGATAAAATGTTGGCAAAGTATGCAATATAAACTAAATTAGCTACCATTCCATTTAGCTGTAATAAACATAGTAGGTCCTCTGTGGGACATATTAAATCTCTCATTTTTAATTAAACCAGCAGTGCCAAAGATGAACTTCACTCACTTTCATAAAACCCAGCCACTGTGAATTAACAGAATTTTTATTAGAAACAGAAGCTGAGTATCCTACTTGCCCTACCATACAGCAGTCCCATGGCTCAGCAGCAGCAAAATCTTTATCTCCATGATACTGAAGGACAAGGCAAAATTTTTTCTGAATGAGAACTACTCTTTCATTATTACTGAATAATGAAGCTTTGCTAATTAAATTCTGCTTACAAAGCTAAGAATATTAGTTAATAAACTGAGCCCAAAATTATATCAAAAAAGTTCTTATACATTTCAATAAAGTCATTTTGATAACTAAGGTTATTGAATGGCAAGTATTAGCAAGCTGCTTTATATGCTCTGCAGATTTTTCCAGTTTTAACTCTGAGAAGATAAACTAAGAGGCAACATCTCAATTCCCAAATAAATTTACAAGCGATAATTATTTTAAGATCCAAACACAGGTCCACTAATGTTTTCGGACCTTGGTGAAAATGTAAAAAAAAACTTCATATTTCAAATTCTATTTAATTGCACAATGGAGGCACTTTCATATAGCCTTCAATTGAAAGTGATCAATCTATAAAGCAATTATATCTTAAAACTTAAATATTAAAAAAACAATTTTATTACTGACTTCTAAGTAATGAACATGCTCAACTGAAAAAATACTTCAAAACTGCTATCAGTATTTGATACTGTCTGCATAAAAAGACATTCTCTAACAAGACATGCGTAAACAAATCTCCGTACAAATAGTAAGAAATGAACATCTCTAATCAATCTTGAAAATAAGATAATCTTTAAACCCTAAGTTAAATGTTATCCCTTTTAAAAAGATTATCTCATTAGCAAGTGTATAATCTAAAAAATTATCATCTTAATTTCATTAATAAAATATTACAAAAGGTTTTTATTATTATATAAGCACATACATATATTCTGTTTCTTTCTTTTTAACTAAAGGTCTAAATTCTACTATCTGGTCCTTTACAGAAAAAATTTTGGGTTCCTGGATTAGGTATTCAGTCCCTAAAATTGGGACAATATGGGAATTGTGAAATTGTAGTAAAGACCTAGTAGCATATTACTGTTCTAACAGAAATAAAACAATTATTTTACCTTCATCACTGATGTCATGTATGACCTAAAAAAATGAACAATAGTTTATAATTTGTCATAAGCCATTACAAATGATATTAAAATGATATTGCACTTAATTCACAGCATCTTTAATTTATAGTTAATAACAGCTGCATTAACCAATACAAATGCTTAATACAATATGAACAGACAAATCCAAACAAGTCTAATTTGTTAACACTCAAGTTTTAAGAAATGGAGAAATTAAGCCATTTTCTAAATAAACGTATGCTTTAAAACATCAGTTAATCAATGTGATTTTTTACCATAAGAAGGTCAAATAAGTCTTCTATCATATTTATAGCAGCTTCATCTTTTGAATTTCCTTGACTCAGAATAATTTCCTTGGCTTTTTCAAACCAGACAACCATGTAAAAAATATATAAATATTTGTTACTTTAAATTACATTTTTATAATTTTTAAGATATACTAGTATAAATGATAAACCTAGAAATAAAAAGATATTAAAAGTTCAAATTTCAAGTCAGGAGTGGTGACACATCCCTGTAATCCCAACGCTCAGGAGGCTGAGGAAGGAGGATCACCATGAGTTTAAGGCCAGCTTGGATTAACATAGGGAATTCAAAGCTAGCCTAAACTATATAGGAAGACCCTGTCTTTAAAAAAAAAAAAAAAAGGTAAATAAGTATTGTATCAAAATAAATCTATGCTTTTAAATATCTTGTTTATTTCACAAAAACATATTTTCTCATGCTTAAGATAGGACTAGATAAAATGAATCTTATTCCAGGAAGAGGACATTTATCTCCACCTTAAATCTTTTAATACATGTATATCATAGATGAAAACAAATTATCATCACTATTTATTCTAGTATCCTTATTATTTGAAAAGTTTTAGTATTATTTTACCTTAATTCAAATATTTAAGTAGCTACTGTATGCCAGATAGTGTTCTAAGTGCTGGTTACACAGCAATGAATAAAAAGGCAAAACTCATTACCTTTATTTTATCATAGGAGATATATGATGATTAAAAAGGACTAAAAAGTAATCAAAGCCAAGTAAAAGCCTATCAAAATCTTGTGACCTTAAGTCCTTACAATTGTCATGGAGTTCACATAATGTACAGTTTCCTTGTGATCTTTATCTTTGTATCACACAACATAAATTGTAAAAATATTTATTTTATTCTCCAAGTTTTATATAAAATCCCCAAATTTATTTTTCAAAATTTCACCATTTTGTAAGGGGGCTGGGGAGATGGCTCAGTGGAATAAGCGCTTGCCTGGCAAGTGCAAGGGCCTGAGTTCAATCCCCAGTTCCACGGGGGGGGCGGGGGGGGGGGAATTCACCATTTTGTTTTAACAGAAAAGTTTATCTCTAATCAGGTTTTCTTTACATGAATATGTTCCATATTCTATACTTATCTTTTGGACTAGTCCTTGTTTTAGCATGGTTAGAAGTCCAGGTTGTCCTAATATGTTGATATTTTTGCCACATCTTCCAATAGAAACTAAAATGGTTGAAGTAGTCTGAATATCCTTTTTATTAAGTTCCTGAAATGAAAAGTATGCATTTAAATGCATACAAATCCAAAATAGTGTGGAATAAATACTGAGCTAGGAACATTACAGACATAGGAAATCTCAGAATGCTGAAGATCTGAATTTTCATTGTCTTAATGCTGCAAAAGATGAAAATCTGGTTCATAAAACCAATTTGCCCTGAGCCACTCTGTCAGGGAATTACAAACTCAACAAAACTGAGGTGAAGATTTGCATAAACTCAAAAAACTTCCATATGATAAAATAAATCAAATGCCTTTCATTCCAAAAAGTTCCATGTATTTAGCACTCATGAATCCAAGAACCTTTAATTCAATCTGTAAGACATCACCAATCTTGGGTACTGGTAGAAACTGACTGTAGTCATCTTTTCTTAAGTGTGAAAACACCTATAGATAAGTAAAACCAAATTCATAGATGATTTTTGTTAGTTTGCTTTCCTTTTGAAAGCACTAAAAAATGTATCACACATAAAAAATATGCAGATAGGTTTTAAAATGTAGATCAAGTTTTAGACTTCAAGTAGGTAGACTTTCGCCCCCAGTTAATAATATTTAATAATGGTAACTCTGGGAGGTTCAGGCAAAAGGATTCTAAGTTGGAGCCCAACCAGGCAACCTCATGACTTACCAAGACCCAGTCTCAAAGAGAAATAAAGACTGAGAAATGTAGCTCGGTACAAAGACCCTCAGTTCAATCCCCAGCATTACAAATTAAAAAAGAAGTACTTATTCATATAATTGTAAGCAAACTTGTACAAGTCTTTCCATTTATCTAATAGAGTACATTTCTAGAAAAGAAAATTCTTATATTTTAACAACCATTCAATAAAAATGAATATTTACCCTACATATAAGGTCATCCAACTTGTGGAAAAACTGTTTGCTGCATCTAATCTTCACATTTTCACAAATACCAACTTGTAAAAGTGTTTCCAAAGGATTGAAATCATTTTTTCTTAATGCATCATCAATGCATTTTTCCAACTGCTAGAGAAACATAATTAATAGTACATACACTGAATCAAAAGCAAACTGGTAATCTTCTGAAATCAGAGAATTATTTTCACAAGAAAACTCTCAACCCAGCTCACAAAATATTAACTCTACTTAAAAATCCACTATTAAATTGGAAAAATATTTAAATTATTTTTAGTTGATATATTTTATTGTTAAAGTCATCATTATGTTAACTATAATAAAAAGTTGAGAAAAGTAAAATTAACTTTATAGTAACTATTAATATTATGGATAAAATCCCAGCATAAGTACCAACTTAATAGGATTAAAACAATAAAGAAAGTTGAAGATGGGCAAAAGCACTATTTAAAAAGTTTCAACCAATATAATGTAAATATTACCTTATATAATAATTATAACTTTTACAAAACCTGCTATCCCTACCAGGTATTAAAAATAAAACTTCAGCAATCAGATCTCTGAAGAGACTTGGTAGTAAATTGCATACATGTTAAGCAGATACTACGAAAGTCTTTATCTAAATGTAAGTATCTTAAAATTTTAAGGGTTGAAATTTTTAAAAATCCAGGTATAATACATTAACCAGTACATAAATCTTTCAATGTAAAAGATACATAGATGCAGCATCTTAAATATTTCATATTTCTTTCTTTTTTTTTTTTCTTGGCAGAACCGGGGATTGAACTCAGAACCTTATGCTTGCCAGGGAAACACTTATTCTACTGAGCCCTCTCCCCAGCTCCCAATACTTCATATTTCAATATAGCTTCTGAAAAGATATTGAATGCAATGAATTTTAATTTTAAATTAAGCTACTCAACCATTTTGTAAAAACAGGTGTTTCGCCATTGAAAGGAGTATGCATTGAATACCTGTAAGCACACAAAAGATTTTAAAAAGCAAAATGATTTTAAGTACAGTAAAATTTTTGTGAGCATAATTCATTCTGCAAACACACTTATAATCCAAAGCACTTGTATATCAAAGAAAATTTTCCCAAATAATGGGAACTCAGATGTTTCATTTCACAACCCAAATAAAAATGAGTACAATACTGTAGTACAAAATAATCATGAAAATTCAAAATACAATGAAAAATAAATTAACCTGAACCTACTTTTGAAATCCTCTGTGCCTGGTATGAAGGAAAGGAGAAAGGAGGGTTATTGTGTAGGACAACTTTCACTACCACTAACAGAATCACTGCTACCTGTTGGCTCAATGAAATGTTTTCTTGCAACATTAATAAGGAATCAATCCACTGATAGTTGCTTTTGTGTCTTCTGAGGAATTTGACAGAAAGATGGCATAGCATTATTGTTGAACAGTTTTATTGTTCACAATGCCATAGCCTTATTTGGGGGGAACTTTTCTACAAAATTTTTCACTGTTTCCCACACTTTAGACATCTCCCTAGTCTCATTTGAAGTGAGGGATTTCTCCTGCTTGTCTGCACAAGAGATTTCTTCCACAACCTCTTGCTGCTCCTTCTACGGTGGGGAGGAAACACCTTTGGTTCAGTTGGATCATATGCTGTTCAGCGACATGTATTACTTGTACCCTATTGCAAAGCATCACTCATTTATCACGTTAAAATTAGAAATGTTTTATCTTGTGGAACACTCTTGAAACAAGTTACTCACAAATTAAGGTTTTATTGTTTAATTGCTATTGGTCTAGAACTACATACCTGTAGATCTGGTCGTATTGGCATTTTGACTTCATGTAAGAACAAGCACAAAAGAATGGACACCTATCAAAGAAATCATTTTTTAACCTTGCAATTATGTTCCACGTGTTTAAAGTTTAAAAACTTCAGAACACATATTTACTCATCATAGCAAAAGCAAAAATATTGCTGAAGTTCATTAGATTTTTTCTTACCTGTTTATCAAATTACACAAATAGTTAAACATGTCTCTACAAGTTCACTAAAGATTATTTCTTTTTTTTTTACAGATTACTTAATATAAAAAGTTCTGCAAACAGTTGAAAAGTGAATTAATGAAAGAATACGAACCTAGACCTCCCCCTTCACCAATGATTCCTGTTATACTTCTTCCATATCCTGGCAAACAAGGAGAAAAGTACCCTTGAACTAAAGTCTGCA
Source organism: Octodon degus (assembly GCF_000260255.1). Classification (NCBI taxonomy): domain Eukaryota; kingdom Metazoa; phylum Chordata; class Mammalia; order Rodentia; family Octodontidae; genus Octodon; species Octodon degus. The sequence continues at coordinate 3,946,243 of NW_004524770.1, read as the reverse complement.
TAATTTAACTATGAAAAGCATTCAAGAATAGAAGAATTTACAAATAAATTAACAAAATTAGAATCAATTAGAACATACAGATATGCAAGTAGCAAGTTAAAGATATCTTAAACGTATTTTCTATGTGTAAAAGAATATTTAAGAAAAAGCACCTTCAGTTTCTAGATAAATGGCCAAATAAAGGGAAGAGCATCACTTTCCCAAAGTGATGGGGTCAGTATTGGATAGATATATATATCCAATACTGACCCTATCACAGATATATATATCTATATATCTATATATCTATATATCTATAGATACACACACACACACACACACACATATATCCACCACTAGTTAATATGTTGAAATAAGATTTTTTTGTGTGTGTGTTTTAGGTAAGGGACTACAGAGTGTTCAGAATCTCACTGCTAGATCAAACTCATAGTGATCCGACCACTTACAGCCTTTCAAGAGCTGAGATTACAGGCATGTGCCACCATGCCTGGCCTCAACTGCCACCTCAGTGCACCCTGGGAACAGGGCTGGTGTGGCTCCTGCGCCTGCTTGCAGGTGCCTTAATCTACTGAGCTATTTTGCCAGTCCAGAGAAATACAAATTAAAACAGTGCTGAGATTCCATCTTACTCCAGAATGAATGTCTACTGTCAAGAAATCAATAACAGATGCTGAAGGGCTGCATCCTTCTTTATGGCTGAATATTATTCCACTGTATTAAAAATACATCTTCTTTATCCACTTATTCATTGATGGGTATTTGGCCTGCTTCCAAGATTCAGCTATTACAAACTGTGCTACTATAAACACAGGTGTGCATATATCACTGTGGTCTGATGCATTTTAGTCCTTTCAGGTAGATAGCAAGAAGGCAATAACTGCATCAAATGCAACTCTAGTTTTAATTTTCTGAGGAATTTCCACAGTGGTTGCATCAGTTCACATTAGTTTTATGGCACAGCCCTGCAGCACCTGTTACTGACTTCTTGAGAACAGACACTCTTTTTGGAGATGGAAGTTCAGTGTTATTTTAATTTGCATCTCTCAACAGATCAGTGATGTTGGAAATTTTTTCATATACTTGTCATTTCTACTTCCTCATCAGAGAAATGTCTATTTCAGGTGACCATTTTTAGATTGGGTCTTTAAATTGGGGGAACTGGGTTTTGTAAGCTTTCTATATATTGTAGATAGTAGTCCTTTTTCAAAAGAACAGCTTGCAAAATGTTTTCAGTCTGTGTATTGTTTATTGACTCTTCTGGTCATTATTTTTTTCTGTGCAAAAGCTTTTCAATGAGTGCTCGCTTTGGCAGTACATATACTAAAAAGAAGCCTTTTAATGAGATGCTAACTATTATCTGTGATATTTTCTATGCAGTCTAGTTTCTGTTCAAAAAGCTTTCATCTACACCAGTGTCTTCGAGAGTTGTATTTATTCTATCTTCCAGCAGATTTGGTGTATTTTAATATTTAGATATTTGATCCATTTCAATTTTAGTTTAATACATGGTGAGAAATAGGGGTCTAGTTCTAATCTCTAACAAGTGGAAAGCCAGTTTACTGGGCATCATTTATTAAAGAAACTATCCTTTTTGCCTTGAGAGTATTTGGCCCCTTTGTCAAAGACGAGGTAGCTAAGTGTGTTTTGAGTTGTTTCTGCATCTTCTAATCTCTTCTAATCATATTGATTTCCCAGGTGTGTTTTAAAGCCAGTACCATGCTGCTTTATCACTGTAGCATTATAGTTTAACTTCAAGTCAGGGACTGTAATGCCCCCTGCCTTGGCTTTGTTCCCTAGAAGTGTTTTTGCTATTCTAGGTCTTGCAGGGTTTCATTTATATTTGAAATCCAAATATAAAGAACAAAATTCTAAAAAGTATGGAAAAAAATTCTTAGAGAAATTCTTGGTTTATTAAAACCCTGTAGTTTTACTTCTGCATTTTTTTAATGCCTGTAGCATTTGACAGCTTTTTAAAAATATACATATAAACTTTAGGCTTCACTAACCAGGGTTCTCTCTCTATTCATTTACTTTGTAGTTTTGTAAAGCAAATAAACATGATATGGAAAAATTAAAA
>NW_004524770.1:3931055-3943992 GCF_000260255.1 Octodon degus | reverse complement strand
GTATTTTGTATTCTACAATATTTGATACATGATTCTGCTCCAACTCCCTCTGGGCCGCTTCATGCAGAGTCACTGGTTTTCCTTTCCTATCTTGACTGTTCAGCTCTCAAGCTTTATTATCTAATTAAACACTGCTTAGATTTTTATAGCCACACACTTTTAGGGTTTTTTTTTTGTATTTTGTGTAAGTTCTCACTATAACCATGCAATTTTAAATAATTTTTAATTAATTGGTTTAAAGTTAACAACTGAAATTTTCTAGCATGTCAAAATCCGAGGACCCATTTTTCATGAATCCTTAAAATTTAAAGCTCAGAGTAAGATTAAATAAAATGGAGATAGCAAAAGTTAATTTTATAAAAAGCTTTATTCTTACCTGTTTTCTACTAAAATGATTAATGTATCAAAAAGGAAAATCGTCTTCTCCACTCTACCTTCCCATATTACAATATTAAATTTCAGAATCAATAATAAGAGATTCTATTCATGAATCTGGACAGTTTCTGGTGCAAATAAATGCAAAATGAGAAAAGAACTGTCCCTTGGTGTCACTACACCTGTGTGATACAAAAAAAAAAAATTGCCTTTACTTGTGGACTCTATGTCACTACAGTATCTTGGTGTTGTCTTCACAAAGTACAAAGAACTGAGTGGGTAGCTTCAAGCAATAGAAATGTATCTCAGTACTGCAGGCTAGAAAGCTAAAAAATTAAGTCAGTAAGACCATACTTCCTCTGATCGTACAAGAAGGATTCTTCATTGTTTCTTCCAGTTTCTGACATTCTCCTCAAACAGTCCTTGGCTTGTGGCAGTACATTCCCAATCTCTGCCTCCACTGTCTCATGATATTCTCCCCTTTTCTCTTGTTACAGTCTTCTTTCTATGGCTGTACCCAAATTTCCCCTTGTTATAAAGATCCAATGACCTTAACTTGCTTAAATTCCACTTTCAAGTAAGGTTATTATCCAGCATAGGAGTCAAGACTTCAAACTTTTTATTAGAGGGTTACAATTCAACACCAGATAATTAAAGCCTATACTTATTATATACTAAAGTGTCAGAAATGTGGCATTTAAAGAAGAAATAAAGTTTAGGTTTGAATATGCTGAATGGGAAAGAATATTAATTCACATGAAGTAGTAACTGGGTCTGCCTCTCACCACTCTATATATGGTAGTGATGCCACCAGAAAGTATCCTGTAAATAGAAATTTTCCTCAAACATGTCAAATTTATCCCCTTGATAAAAGATTTTCTCAATTTAAGTAAATCAGATTCTCAGTGACTGATTGAGATTATTTGTTCTTCTGCAAAGTCTTTTTTTTTTTTTTTTTTTTTTTTGTATAAGGGATTGAACTAGGGACCTTGCACTTACCAGGCAGGTGTTTATACCACAGAGCTATCTCCCTGGCATCTATAAAGTCTTTTTTTGCTTGTTTGTTTGGGCATAACCAGGGATTGAACTCAGGCCCTTGTACTTTCCAGGGAAGTGCTTATTCCACTGAGCCATCTCCCCAGCCCCTGTGAAGTCTTTAAAATCATCCCTGGCCATTCCTTCCCTGCCTTCATACTACTGAAATGCTCCTAAATTAATATTTGGCAACACTAGCTACTAGGTAACAAACATTTTGTTTTGTTTTGAGACAGGGTCTCACTATGTAGTTCAGGATAATTCTGAATTCACTATATAGTTCAGACTGCCCTTGAATTTATGGCGATCCTCCTGCTTCAGCCTCCCTAGTGATGAGATTACATGTGTGAAATAACTGCATCAGAAGCCAAGCACCGGGCTGGTGAGATGGCTCAGTGGTCTAAAAGCACCTACTTAGAACAAGCTAAGCTAAGCAAAGCACAGGGACCGCGGTTCAATCCCCCAGCACCACATGCCAGCCAGCCCCGCCCCCTGGTGGGCTGAGCTGGCCACACACACACACACACACACACACAAATAAATAAATAAAATTAAAAAAAAAGAAGCCAAGCACCTGCCACTTTTTCTAAATTCTAATAAGCATGTAGGTATTGTTTTGAAATATGATATACACAAGAAATTTGACATTGAACTAATATACTTTCTAAGAATTCAGAGCTAGCACTTCTTTTCCATAAAAGTTATGAAAGAACTCTATACTCACAAACATGATTAAAGCTACATGAAATGAAATGATGAAGATGAAGAATTTGGACCTTAAGCTCTTTCAAAAAGCATACCAAAAAATGTTTTAGACTTTTAAATCACTTACTTCCTAGGTTTCAAATTTGTGAAGATTTCAATCTTTAAATTTAGTTTCTACGTTTCTAAAATAGACTTTATATTCAAATTTAGGCATCCATTCTGTTGGTACTTTAACACCAAAAAATTTTATGAATTCTACATTAGGTGTCGTTGTCAACCCTCTCTAGTCATACTTCTTTAATTCTAGAGCTCAGCATTAGCAAATTCACTACACCAACACTTTAAGATACAAAAAATCCTTTTGAAAGCTATGTTTCTATCACTTGTTAATTTTTTTTAACTTAGAACCCAGGAAGAAGGGTGCTGTATTTCAGAGGTCCTTTGAAAACTAAGAAGGCTAAGCATAAACATGTATTCTTAAATAAAGCTAAAATGAACCAGCATAACAAAAAGAAACAAGATGTATAAAACTATGCAAATGGACCATGGACCTTAATTTTTTTTTTGGGGGGGAGCCTCAATAATTGATGCAGATACTGGGAAGCTATTCCTAGTCATTGATAAGAAAATTTTAAGACAATAGTTTTATTGATTTTTCTTAAAAATTGCTATCTTGTTTTCCAAGCTTCAAAGTAATTCCAATAAAAACAAATTTTTAACAACTTGTATTAAAAAAAATTTAGAGAAATGCTGTGTAAGTTTTTAAGAACATAAGTTGGAGTCTCTATAATCAGTATCATATAACATAATTGGCTTATACACTACTCATCACCTTTTCCTCATTTGGCTCATTTTATTCTCTAGTCTCTGTTGGCACAAATCATCCATGTTTGTATGTCTAGTATACATGTTCTTCTACTCTCTGTTTCTAATACAAACACATACATACATCCATAACATTATATAGCCTTTTGTTCATGTAGTTTAAATTTTATATAAAGATTTTATGTCTCATTTTGCAAATTTTGCTTTTACTTTGTGTTGGGAATGTATTACATTCTGATATAAATCTTACCTACATAGACTACATATACTTATGTCAGCTATTATACTTATGTCATATATGACATATACTTGCATAGACTACATATACTTATGTCAGTATATGTCAGTTATTATACCACATTTCATGTTTACCTATTTTCTCTCCTTGCCATATTGACATAGAGCAATTTCCAATTTCTTGTTATTAGAAGCAATACTTTATACCTTTGTATTTTTGAACTCTTCATAGTATGAAATTAGAAATGAACTACTGTTACATGGTATACAGATTTTTAAAATTTTCACAGTATGTATCATAAAATATTTTCAAAATGCAATTATTTATTCCCAGTTTCATATTTTCTTTTATTAAGAGTCTTTTTCTCTTAATAGTTTTTAAGTGATTACAATTAAATAGTTGATTATCTTAAAGTATATGTTGTTAATGGTAGGAGATAGAGATTTCTTTCATTTATTTATTGCCTTGTAGTGACTCAGTTTCCCCAATACGATTTGATGATCTTTTCCCCTTCTTATTTTTAAAGTTATACTATTCATACATGAATTTTCCACAGAGTTGGGTATATACTGCTATTGTTTCATTTTATTGACCATATTATTTTACATTCTTAGTACTCTAGTGTTTACAAAAATTGTAACTTTATAACATATTTTAATGTCTAATAATGATGCTTCTTTAAGGTTTTTCTAATTTATTTAGTATTTCAATCTCTTATTCTCCTTTTCCCTTGCTCTCTCCCTAAAAAGTAGGGTACAGAGATGTATCTCTTATTCACTCAGAATTTTATACATAGCAAAAGCCCAGCAAGTCCTATAAACCACTGATATATTTCATACTTTTCACACCACAGAGATACACTTCTCTTCCTATGCCTTTGAAAAGCAGTGATTCCAATTATTTGCACTATTTTATGTTGTACATATTAGAAATCTTCCATTAAAAACAGGGAGGGAAGGAATGAGATCCCAAAACAGGAACTAGGACGCCACAACTGAATTTAAAAAATGGTTATAGGGTGTGCTGATGGTGACAGTTGACTCTGTTTCAGAATAAATGTAGCATTTGAGCAATGGAAGGGCTTATATAAGAAAAAGACATTAATAAATTGTAAAATCCACATTTAAGAGAGCAAGAATGATACTGATTCTTCCATAATGAAGAATTATTTCCTAATAGTATTAAATGTTCATTTTTTCATTTTGTACTTCAATTTACAGTTGTAGAAGTATCTGCAAGTTAAGCAAACTAACAGTAACTTGCAACAGTTGCACACAGTAACTGAGGAACATTTTACAGTACTGCCTAATGTATAATTTTATATATGTAAGCCTAGGATAATAGTCATAATCTACATGAGGACGACATGAACTTTTTACAATAGCAGTGTGAATTTTAAGAAAAGCTGAGTCTCCAGGGAGGGGTCCAAGTGGCTAACTGGGTGTAAAATTAATAATAGATCCAGATAACCATTTCCTGGTTGTGGGATCACATATAGGCTCCGTGTTCCTGTAGGTATCACATGTTAAATTTTGCAGCTCTTATCAGGGCATCTTCTTGTCCCAACAACCCAGGAAAAAAGCACTTTTCCCAAAACTCCTTAATCTAATTTTGCTGCTAGGACATATATAACGAACTAAGACCTATAGTCAAATGTAAATGTCAACCAATCAAGAATGTATCCTTACATTCCAGCTTTACATAAAACCAATCAAGACTGAACACACTTGGATCCCTCACTTGCATGAGCATGCTGTTTTGGAGGACATGTCATTTTTAGTCAAGGATACTTCTTTCTGGTGTGTAAACTAGTTTTGAAAAACAAATTTCACCTTAAATTCTTTCTTAGTGAATCTTTGTTGAATCAGAAACCACTAAGTTTGTTGTCATCAAAATATATATTTAATTATTCAAAAACAATTTCAGTGTTATTAGCATATTTTGAAGGCTAATACTCATTAAGAGAATTTTAATATTCCCCAACGTTTTAAATAAAAGTATGTTGACATATATTGTTATGGTTAGCTATAAAATGCCCCCAAATTTTCATGCATATAAAAGGTGACTGAATCATGGGGTGCTATACTCATTAGCAGACTCACCCATTAAAAAATTCAATAGGTGAATATGCTGACAGGAAGGGGGCCTACATGGAAGTGAATCACTTGGGGTGTTACCTAGAAGGGTGTGTTTGCTCTCTGCTTCTTGGCTACCATGGCTTAAGCACCCTTTCCTCTGTCATGTTCCTGTCATCCTGTTCTTGCCTGGGAGCCAGCCAGACACAGAATAAACTGTAAGCCAAAATAAACCTGTTCTCCTTTTAAGATGTGGGTATAAGGTACTGTCAGCAATGGGAAAGACATCCATTTTATGTTTTTATAAATATATACTCAAATTTGATAAATTCTTAATATACCTTTTTTAATACTTAAGTCATTAATGTCAGTAGAACATAAAATAAAAGTCTATCATGACAGCAATTTTTTCTAAATGACAGAAAAGTATGGATGGCTGGGAATACAGCCCAGCGGCACAGTGCCTACCTGGTAATATTTGATTGGTTGGTACCCACCCTATCCCCCAAAAAGAAAAGAAAAAGTATGGAATATAGTTATTCATAGAGCAATGTGCAAATTATTGTAGATCTTTGTAACTCAAAATTCAACAGCTCATTATCAAATATTCATAAGTACATTCATTCATCTTAGGTATTTTGACAATTGTCACATAAAAATAGCTTTACACATATTTTTCTATTTTTATTGCAGTAATAGTATCTAAAAAACTAGAGATTGAGGCACGTAAACCTTACTTAGAATATATTATAGAAATCTCTATACTCTTTCACTAGGGCCAAGAGATGCTAGACCTGACCATTGTCATTTTTTAAAAAATGAACTGTGTGCTCACAACTAAAACACTTGGAAGACATGCACTTTACACAATGCCCTGGAACACGACATACAGCAAAAAATTTCTAGTCTAATTTTGCAACGAGTTGTCAACAAAGAAAACCGGAAAAAGAATTAGGCTTACAGGCAGTTTTCCAGTTTAACTGAAAAGAAAACCAATAATCTAGTACACTCACCCACAAGGTTGCACAAATATTGCTAACACCAGAAGAGCAGCACCTCTACCTGCCAGGATACCAAAACAAAACAAAACACAAGCCAAACATGCAGCAAAGGGATAGGCTAACTACAGAAACAAAAGAAGTGCACTCCTTCCCCATAGCCAGTTAGAAACATATGGGGCGATGATGCACACGCAGCAGCACAGCCTTCACTGACGACCAGGCACTACATAGCCCTGACGGACCGACGGGCATCCTGCTGGTCTCCCTGGATACCGCTGGCAGAGCAACCGACCCGTCCCTGCTGTGTCCACACGACACTCACAATCTGGACACAGCCACACAGCGAGGATGGCTGCAGCGGGGAGGACACGCTGCTCTTCGTCCTCCTGCCCGCCCGCCAACTGCCTTCTCCCATGATTTCCCGCCCTCACCCTCTCTCACCCACCACTTCCCACCCTCACCCGCCACTTCCCACCCTCACCCGCTCTCACCTGCCATTTCTCGTCATCTCCCGTCCTCACCCGCCATTTCCCGCCCTCACCCGCCATCTCCCGTCATCTCCCGCCATCTCCCGCCCACGCCCACTCTCACCCGCCATCTCCCGCCCACACCCACTCTCACCCGCCATTTCCCACCCTCACCCGCCATCTCCCGCTCTCACCCGCCATTTCCCGCCCTCACCCGCCATTTCCGGCCATCTCCCGCCCTCTCCATTTCCGGCCGTCACCCGCCACCTGCTGCCCCCTGCCCCGTGAGAGGCGCGAGGCCAACCCTGCACAGCCACACCCACCCACCCCGCGGGGTACGAAGGTGCCCAACCGCCGCTGCCTCGACCATTACCGCAATGGCCTCTTCAACGGTCTCCTCAACGGCCACTTCAGAGGTCTGAGGCCGCCCTACCCGTCAGTTCCAAAACCTGACTCACACGGCAGTCTCCATACCTGTGTCCCGCCGTCACTTGGAAGAGCCCACTGGGGCACTCAGCTCAGCCACCCAGCTAAAAGGACTCCCCTCAGGTAACTCGCAGAAGCACCCACCTCCGCTGCCCGCTGGGCGTCGAGTGAGTTTCCTCCGTCTGAGCCGTGGAGCTTCTCCCGGAAGGAGACGGGCGGGAAGCGCTCTTCCAATCAGCGTCATGTCCAGTACCCGGCACAGCCAATTAGCGCCACCGGCCAGTCAGGCCCCGCCTCCTCATGCTGCGCAGGCGCTGCGTTGCCACGTGGGTCCCGCCCCCTCCCGGGACTGCGCCGACTGGCAGAGCAGTGCAACGCGGACGCTGCGTGAGCGGCCGGCATGGGGGTAGCTGGCTGTGTGTGCAGGGGCAGATGCGGGAATCCACTGAGCTTCTGAACGGTCAGAGCAGAGCCCTGGTTTTGGCGGCCTCTGGGCGACCCCTTGTCCCCCGAGAACACTAGCTTGCACAGCCACTCCTCCGGGCTCCCCGTTGTGCGGATGGGCAGCGCAGGCCCGTGCAGCCGGTGTCTGGTGACGGTGACCCTGCCCTTGTAACAGAGAAACCGTGGCCGCCAAGCAAGTGTAAACCCCATATAGGTGCCACCAAATCAAAATTTACGTGACATACTAATAATCTATGTAAAAGGCAACATTTGTATGAAACTATTGGACCACCGTGGGCTGAGGGGTGTCGCTCGGCGGTAGCGCACGTGTGTAGCATTGATTGGGACCAAGTTCTGCGTGCAGACCTCTCACCCCTAAGAGGAATATATGATTTAAATGTGAAGTGGTAAAAAGCACTTAGGAAAATAAAGGGAATGAAACTCCATTAGGAGGCTAAAGCAGATCAAATCACATGGAATACCAATTTACAAGAACTTAAATGAAAAATATTGGTTAGCTAGTTACACACTTCTTGAACATTGCAACTACTTTAACTTAAATTTTGAGATTTTAATGTTTAAATTCAGTTTACAAGCTACAGGAGCAGTCTACAGAGATTTGGGTAGTTTATTTAAATTTTTAAAGTGGTTTAAACATTAACTGCTAGTGAATAGCGCAACATGAGATCACAGGTGCTTCAGACTCATGTTCTGACAGATTTCTGCAATAATCAGATTGTTTCCTCCATTAAGCTTAGGATCCTGGATTAAAGCGCCTGTAAGCAGCTGCAGGGGCTGGGGGTTTGACCCCCCGGGCCTGCCATGCCGGCCCTGCCCCTGGAGCTCTCTGAGATACCAACTGAGACTGGGCCTTGTGGCGCACCTGTAATCCCAGCTCTTGGGAGGCTGTAAACAGGCGGACCACTATGAGTCTGATCTAGTAGTGAGACCCTGAATGCCCTGTAGACCCTTCCCTAAAATACAAAAAATAGAATTTTAGCATCCTTCATAAGGTTGGGAATTTTACTAAGATGTTTCAAATGACAAACAGTGACTTCTCATTTTGCCACTTTTTAATAGAAATAAAAAGTGTTACGACCTTTTTGGTTATGGAACATATTTACAAAGCCAGGGATTATTTAGTAAACATTACTAAATTACAACTTTTGGGAGAAAAAAAGTGTTCCACTCATTTTTAATGCTGAGTTATTTTAAACGTTTCAGAATACTGTGTTTGAAAGAAAATCTTACCAATAATTATTTGAATTTGGCTTTCAATTAAAATCCAGTGCCAAGAATTTAGCCAAGGGCCTCATGAATTCTAAACAAATGTTCTATACCCCAGCACTTTTCAGTTAAATTTCACAGGCATACAACAAACAGAAATAGTTTGGCACAGGGTTGTTTGAATTCTGAAATTGCCTACCACCTGTGGGTCATAAGATGAATTACTTAAATCTCTGAGCTTCCTTCTCTTAAGAAAATGGGGGTGTCATAAGAAGGTAGCATACTTTCCACAAGTAATACAAATCAAATACATAAAGCACAGTACAGTAAATGCTTCCTTCCCTCGCACTTCGCACAAGGCTTCCGACCTGACCGAGGGTCACAGCTCGGGAAGGGTTGGAAAGCCAAGCACACGCTAGTTATTCCACACCCAAGAGTCATGGAACGCTGTTAGAGAAGTGCAGTGATCATGACCCTGGCTTTTTCCTCAAGCTGTCTTCATATATGTGACCTGACACAGTCTTACAGTTTCTCAAAGACATATACACTCTACTACTGACTGAGGCAGAATCATACAATTTGTTGTTCTGAACAGGCTTATGTGTGGAGTTAGACTTATGTGTGAAGTGATTCAGTCAAGTTTCTAAAATGTCTGTAAAAATTGTACCACAAAAACAGACCACACTTTTAAATAAAGTACACAGTTTAATACTTAGGCTTGAGTAAAATTATTTTAAATGACAGATATTAAATATATTTCAAGAGATAACCCAGCTATTGCACATTCCACTATAAAATCTTAAACATTCAAGCAAAATAACTATCCACCTTTCAAGGACTGGAAATTTTCCTTGTTCTTAGAGCTTCTAACCAACCAGGTGAATCTATTTAAGCTTTAAAATTTCAAAGTGTTGGTATTTTTTCAAAGGCACCTTGAGGTTCATTTAATTTTGAAGATAGAGCATTCATATCTATGGCCAAAACTACGACTAGAACCTCTCTGGCAAGAGACTTTTCACCGGATGATGGAATTCTCTCCATGTCATAAAACAATACAGTTGGCAGCACGAATAGGCACCTAAGCAGTCTGGACAGTTGTCTTGGAAGCCGGGCTGAGGCCAAAGGCAGTGCTGCCCAGGCCTTCACAGGCTTGCTGACCTAATTGGACAGTTTGTGAGCAGCAGGAAATGTAACCAGGTTTCTCTCTCTCTTGCATGTCAATGTAATACGCAGCCCACATGGCCAAAGGCTGTGCAATTTAGGCACAGTATGTGAAATCAAATTTCAGTTATTCACGCATTAAAAGGTATCACAGAAAGCCATGCCCATTCTTCTAATGTGAAAAACGCAAAGGTCACAACGATCCAAAAACTGGTTAAAAGGCAAAATGCATCTTTTGATACAGATGGGACAAACACCAACAAGTACTAAACCATCTCAGTGGCAAAGGGCAGCACAAAATCCACCATGGGCGTCAGTTCTATCACAAACCCTCACCACACCTTAGAGGACCTGTGCACCTGGGCTGGCTGGCTGTGCCTCAGGCCTAGCACCTGCTGCTGGAGGAGGCCAGGGTGGTGGTTTTTAAGGTACCGTGATGCACAGCTGGGGACAGCAGCTTTGACTCCCTGGCGGGGGCTTTAACACATTAACATTTTAAAACTGGGAAACAAGTCCAGAAAATGCTAGAAATTTTCCTCTCTGAAGGCACAAAGAATAACATTGGCAGGTAGCTGATAAGACCTGACGTATGTAAATACAATTTAAAACAATCCAGAGTATAAAATTTGTGATTTTTTTCCTCCAGTGCTCTGACTAATGCTGAAAATACCATCTAGTTCCACTTTGTAACTGGATTTCTGAACAATGAATGCTGGAATCTCTGATATTGAAGAAAAACTTAAAAATCACCTTAATCATCAAAAAGGTAATTGCAAAGGGAACTGTTGACTGAAACCCTAGAGCCACCTGAAAATTTAAATAACTTAAGGCAAGATTCTTAAAATATTTAAGTAGTTGAAAACCTCAACAGAATGGCCTGGGAATATACACACTCACTTCTTAAACACGTGCAAGAACACTACATGCGAAGACCAAAGGGTGTAGAAAGGTTTGACTAGTTAAAAAATTTGGATTTTCCTCTTTCCCGGTTGTCGATGTAGCAGGCACACAGCCCAGCCATAGCAGCTTCAAAGCCCAGAAATGGCTCTGTGATGAGTGATGGGGAATGAATTTCTTGCCTATTAATAGTTTCCACTGTTAGAAGGCTACGGCCACTGGCAAGCCAAGGTAGTCTCAGGTTTGCCTTGTTCCGGGGCTGGAATGCCTGGAGGACTGCAATGCAGGTTGCCCTGCAAATTTTGTTTACAACAGTAATGAACGCGGGCAACCGGGCTTTTCAGATGCTTACTAAATCCAGAATACTCCTGAAAAGGCAACCACTATGATGCATAATAATCAGCAACAGCTTCATTTACAGAGACAGATTTAGGACACATGCAAAAAACTTCCCCGGCAGGAGGTGGCTTAAAAGAAAAACCCAACCAAAACACAGCCTGGGTGCTTCCCAGAAAGGCCAACATTCCCACATACCCACCTAGTCCCAGCACAGAGACTCCAACCTACTCGGCCTTTTGGCCACCCAAGGGCCCTATCTAGACCAGGTGAGTGAGCCACTTCACACAGACGTCAGGACAGGACTGGACCCTGCCAGGGGTCCTCACAGCAGGAAAGAAGTCAGACAACTCCAGGAAGGTGTGGAAGGAGGAAGCGTCAGAGGTAGGGGTGAGCACCCAGTTGGGAAGCGACTGCAGGTCGCTGGACCTATCCACCATTCAGATGAAGTGGATCCAGCTCTCTTCGCACTCCCCGCGGGGCATGTGCAACGCGTGGTTGCGACACGTGAGGCTGTAATCGCGGCCACCATTGTTATCCCAGTACTCAGCACCAGACACTTGGTAGCGCACGGCAAAATGCACCTGTGAGCCGAGTTCCAGAAGGAAGGGCGGCACCGGGAAACCGAAGGCAAAGACATCCTCGCTGCCCTGGGCACCCGCAGGCCCGCGCCACCGCGCCTGCACCTCGTGTGCACTGCGCCACTCCGAGAAGGTGTAGCGCACTGTAACCTGCTTCTCGAAGGCCACGTTACACACGCGCACCACGCCGCTGACGCCCAGGTCGGAGCAGGTGACTCGCTCCAGACACACCAGCTGCCGCCCCAGGCGCTCGCCGAAGTCACAGGCCTCCACTGGCGGCGGGAAGTCGGGCACCAGGCACTGCAGGGCGAACTCCACGTCCTGGCTGCTGCAGCACAGGTCTGAGTTGATGGCGAGCCGCGACAGCACGTGCAGCGGCACCGAGGGGTCGTCGCCCGCGTTGAACACCTTGACCTGCGCCAGCTCCAGGCCCAGGGCGTCGGCGAAGCGCACGCGAAGTTGCCGGTTGCAGCCTGGCCGACAGGCAGCCCCCTGCGCGCCCGCCGCCTTCTGCCTCCGCTCCGGGGAGCTGGGCAGTGAGCGCGCCCGGCGCAGGATGATGGGCCGCAGCTGGGGGTCGCAGCCCGACGGCTGGGGCGCAGGGGCCTGGCTCGCGGGGGGGCGACAGGTCCGGGACTCAGAGGTCGCACCGCCGTCCAGGTCGGAGAGGCAGCTGAGGCTGCGGGGTGCAGGTTTCCGGGGCCCCAGGGCAGGGGGCCAGAGCGCAGAGCCCAGGCCTCCTCCGGACATGGCCCGCGGCGAGCGAGGCGTGCCGGACGTGCGGCGCTGGAGGCAGAGCAGAGGGCCCGCCCGAGGGATCCCCGCCTGCTTCCTCGGTGTCCCCAGCTGCGCCGGGCAGCTGCCGCCTGCGGGAGACCCCGGGAGCCCGCTTCGCGCTCCCCGGGCCCGCCCCCTGGCCGGTGAGTCCTCCCCTAAATCCTCCGCCTGTCGCAGCGATGCAAGTACCAGTTTCCAGAAACCAGGCGCTTTCGCCAGGGGAGCTGGCCGGGGGCACCCCGGGAGCGCAAGGTGGCGCCTCCTCTACTCGGGGATAGCTTACGGGAAGGCTGAGTCGCCGAGGCGGTCCCTCCCACCCCGCGAGGCTCGGGGTTACTTACGCGGCTGCAGGCGGACTGGGCGCGAC
>NW_004524770.1:3925183-3930860 GCF_000260255.1 Octodon degus | reverse complement strand
GCGTTCGGCTCCCCGCAGCGCTGGCGGCCGCCGCCGCGCGGCTGTTGACCCCAGGCCGCCGGAGTTGCCGCTGCGGCCTCGCCACAGGTCTGGTCGCTCGCGGTTGGTGTGCTAGGCTTGCGCCGGCGCTCTCGGTTGCCGCCTGTGCAGACGGGCACCGGGCGTTGCGCGCCGCGGGCGCGGAGCGGGGCGGGTTGGGGGTGGGCCGAGGAGGGCAGAGCCCCGCCGGGGAGAACCGGTCCCCGGACCCGAGCTCGGCGTCTGCGCTCGGCTGTGCACCTGCTCCCGCAGCCCCGGCCCTGGCCGGAGCGGGCAGCCTCTCCGCGCACAAGTGCCGGCCCGGCCCGGCCCTGCGGCCGCACAATGCCTTGCCGGCCTTGGGCTCCCCGCGCCGCAGCAGGAGGCGCGGCCTCCGTCTGCAGGGCTCCCAGCCGGGAGGAAGACGGAACCAGAGCCGAGGCCCTGGGGAGAGTCCTGCGGTTGCCTGAAATCAGCCTAGGGAGCCCGGGGGCTCGGGGACGCTGGTGCAGCCAGCGCCTCTTACTTAGTTTCTGTGCGAGCTGGGGCACCAGGGACACCGGAAGTTTGCCGCGTCCCCAGGGCCTGCGGGCTGTGTCGCCCGGGAACCTCCGGCAGTGCCACAGCCAGCTGTGCTGCCCTGCGTATGGGGAGGAAAGAGGAGGCTAGGGTGCCAGGCGCTCTGTAGGGGACGGGGTCGTTCAAACCCGGCATTCCTTCCCGAAGGCTCCTTTACTGTCCAGGGGGCAAGGTGGCAGGAACAAAAGGAGAATGATGAAAAGGTCCATCACAGTGTGCTCACCTCAAGTCAGTTGTGTTGTTTATGCTACGATTAGTTGTGAGGATCCGTGTCATTTCTCTTACCCTCATTTGTAAACTGGCTTAAACACGCCTACGGGCTTATGGTGGGATCTACTTTTCAATTTTAAAAGAGGCAGAGGATATTACGGGAAATAGTATTCAGTTTCTGATAGGGGCACCTTCAACAGGCTCTTCAAAGGTCAGGAGTGACAGCAGTCAGGTATAAGCGATCAGAGTTCATAAAGAAGTAACATAAGTTGGTGACGTTTGCTAATGCTTTCCAGGCACCTTCAGCCAGGAGCAATGAGGTAACATGCCAATATGTTTATTAATGACATTGAGTGCACGATGTGTTAGGGAAGGCAGGACGGCTCAATGGGAGAGTCCCTGCTAGAGTGAACTGCATGGAAAGAGGGGCTAGTGCATAATCCCAGCCACTTTCTAAGCACTCCTATAATTATCTGTTGAATGAATAAGTGAGTGAACGTGGAAACTTTGGAGAAAGACTTGACCGTAATTGTTTCCCCAGGCTTCCTCAAATGATTTTCCTGTGTTATTTTTAAGGAGATTGCGGGGCGGGGGAAGGAAGAGAGAAAAAGAGAAAAGGATATTCATTTGCAATGCTAAGAGTCACGTAGCTAATAGCTATTGTGAAAGACAAAATTGCAAAGACAGGACAGTATCTCCGGTAACATTGCACAATTCCTGTGTTTCAGTAGTATACAAATGTTGAAGAATTGAAAGACCAGCATGGTACTGATTGTAGGACTGTTTGCAGTCATTACTTAAGATCTATTCTGTTGCCTCTAGTTCTGCTGATGCTGAGTACTTTCCAAGAATAAGAGGAGCAGAGAAGTCACTTTCCTTGCTGTCACATTCCAACAGATTGAGCAAGAATATTTTGAACACTACAGAAAAGGTGATGTAAACGTTGAGGGTACATCTTCCTTAGATTTGTACTTTTTTTTCTTGTATGTTTTGCATGTGTGTGTTCACAGTACTCATTACCAGATGTCTATTTTTTAGACAGTTCATCCAACTCTTGATGATGATCAGCCGTGTGATTTTCTCAAGAAAAGGAGTAGGGTGAATGAATCACATCAGAAAGGCAGGTAAATAGTTTTTACATAATTGCTTTACATTACCAAATGACTATTACCTCACTTCTTCAGGCTGAATATGTGTGACTAGAAAAATTATGTATTTGGGTAAAAAAATAATTAAACATTTAGGGGCAGGGCATATAGCTTAGTGCCACAGGGCCTGCTTGGCAAGTGTGAGGTCCTGAGTTTGATTCCCAGTAACCCCCTAAAAATAAATAAACATTTAGGTTTTTCACATAGCCTAAGTGAGTGGACAGAATAACTTTAAAAGCATTATTTATCTGTAGCTTGCAGGGGTCGTGTTTTGGGGAGCTAACAGAACCTACAGTTTTGAGCAAGCTTTTAATTACCACCCCCACCCCCCACCCCCTGTACTGGAACTTCAACTCAGGACCTTGTGCTTGCCAGGAAGGTGCTGTGTCACTGAGCTATAGCCCCACCCATGATCACCTTTTTATATTGGCTGCTGCTTATACAGAAGTGGCACTGTTAGTTGCCTTCTGTGATTGTACCCTGAGAGCTAGTTGTAAAGAAAGGGTTTAACAGTCTTAGTTGTAAATTCGTAATGATGGCCGTCCCTTCATTCTCATTCCCTCATTTGGGCACATCTGTGGACCTGTTCTTGCGCTTTTGGCAGTGGCTTGACGTACTCTATTTATTAAGCATAACACATTTTTAAATAATCACTTAGTGTGGTTGGAGTCACTGGCGAGTGGATCTCAGCTTTCCAGAGAGCACGCTCCCCACACGTGTTGTTCCCATGATCTGACTTCTTTCCTGGTACAGAGCAGCACTGCCAACCTTAGTTAAATGGTTCGTTTTTGGTAAATACATTTTTAAAAAGTCAATTTCAGTTTCTGATCTCTGTGAGATTCGACCTCACTAGATTGCATTAATCCTGTTTTTCTTTTTTTATGTATGTAGTTCAGGGTCTACAGGGTCTCACTACGTAGATCAGACTCATAGTGATCTTCCTGTTTTCAGCCTCCCAAGTGCTGGGATTCAGGCATGTGCCACCACACCCAGTCTCAATCCTAGTCTCAACACATCCTGGGGATGAGGCCAGAACAGCGAGCCAGGGATCGAACCCTGGCCACTGCTCTCTGCCGAAGCAGATGCTTTAGTCCACTGAGCTATCTGGCTGGTCCTAATCCTGTTTTTCATTCATATTGAATTATAATGGCACCATATGATTTTTTTTTTTTTTTTTTTTTTTTTTTTTTTTTTTTTTTTTTTTTTTTTTTTTTTTTTTTTTTTTTTTTTTTTTTTTGTGGTACTAGAGATTGAACTCAGGACCCTGCGCTTGCCAGGCAAGCACTTACTCCACTGAGCCATCTCCCCGGACCCAAGCTGTCTTCCTGGGCCCTCCTATCCTTTTAAACACAGTTGTCTTCAGTGTATTTACTATTCGAACCCATATCAATAAGCTTTGGGTTGAAGGTAGAAGTCATATGCTGTATACTTTACATATTAATAGCTTAGCTAGCTCTTAAGTCATCATCCATCACTGAATATACAGTATGAAACTTGCATTTTACATTAAATTCACATTTAACTCAAAACAGGTATACAAAAACGTGGTAGCACATCACATTATTTCTGAATGTTTTTGAATACTGTTAGCCATTTAATAGGAAACAGACTGAGAGTTCTGTAACAAAGTTTTTCCAAAGTAATTTTTCTAGACACAGTTGGTCTAAAATTATAGAATATACACTAACATATGCTACTGATTTTCCTTAATGCTCATATTTGTCATAAAATAGGACCTGCTTTTGGCACAGGGACCCTGTGTCCTATGAGTAGAACACAGTCTGGAAAATGTTCCGTGATACTGCTGCTTGCAAAAGGCATGTGGAGGCCTCACTTTTGCTAATGTCCAGTCACAGCCGAAAGTATGACCTTGTGATTTCTCTGCCCGCAGCCAGATTGTATTTGTTTGTCCTATATAGTAGTAAGAACTGCAGCTGTGTTTGTTTACAGCAGTGTGCTTGCTGTCCCATCTTGCAATAAAGTGGAACACTTAAAAGATTCTTCAGGAAAAAGGCACAGTAAGTCCCAGGTACCTCACCTGGCTCCCCAGCTGAGAAGTGGCCTGGTCGGAGTCTCTCGGCCAGCTGGGGATAACGTCAAAGAAGGCAGACCAGAAGCGGCTGCACCCAGCTCCTGGTGCCAGGGGGCGTCCAGCAACAAAATGTTTCTTGACTTTCAGTCAATGAAAATTATCAGGGAAGATGTAGAAGAGGACACTGCAAGCGACCTGTCAGATTCTGAAAGGGTCCCCGTGCCTCCTTCTCCCCTCACACCTCCAGATCTGAATCTCCGGGCAGAGGAAATCGATCCAGTCTACTTCGATCTCGCCCCAAATCGGGGTCAAGCAGCACTTGAATACTGCTATGCCGATTTCCTGCCACCCCCCTTCAGCTCCTGGAACCTCCGAGAGATGGCTGTGCTTCTGCACACAGAGTGCAGGACGGAGGCCATGCCCCGGGCTGGGGGGCTGCTTGGAAAGTACGTGGACAGGCTCATCCAGCTCGAGTGGCTGCAGGTCCAGACAGTGCAGTGGGAGAAGGCAAAGGGGGCCAAGGCGAGGCCTCCATCTATCCAGGGTGCTGCCGGGGCTCTCAAAAGTCCTGGGAGAAGTAGACTAATTGCTAGTGCACTGTGCAAGCCACCACCTCTCCTAGAGGGGGCTTCAAAGTCAGGCCCTGCACGAAAGAAAGATCCGCACACTGAAGACGTGCATCCGACCTATTACACCTTTGAGACAACGCCACGCCCCATGGATGTGCCATGCAGCACCAGGCTGCGTTGCCTCGAACAAACTGAAATGAGGACCCAGGAGAAGAAAAAGAAATCCAATAAGAGCGCCAAGCCGCAGCACAGAGATCTGGCCTGCAGCGACAGCAGCTCCAAGCTGGAAGCCGGTGGGAACCTCTGGGTCCCCAAACAGCCGGCAGCACTTCTGGGTTCAGTGGACTCCTATAAGGCTTCTAGAACACAAGCACATGTGAGTCTTAAGAAAAAGGGAACTGCAAGCAGCTGTCCTTATACGACCATATCCAGTGAGAAGAAACTCAAGACGAATGGAGCAAAGCAAAACACTTACAAATTAAAATAATATCTGATGATGAATTGCAAAGACCAGCAGATACTTGTACACTGGGGCTCTTGCAGAGGTTACAATACTGTGACGTTTAGGACATTTTGTAATGAGTGGCACTGGA
Source organism: Octodon degus (assembly GCF_000260255.1). Taxonomy (NCBI): domain Eukaryota; kingdom Metazoa; phylum Chordata; class Mammalia; order Rodentia; family Octodontidae; genus Octodon; species Octodon degus. Next base: position 3,925,711 of record NW_004524770.1, on the reverse strand, counting down.
GCAGCTTGGTTCCTTAGTCCGTCCCCACCCTCACCCCCAGTGCAGGTATCTTTCGGGTCCAGAGTTCTCACCATCAGGCAGTATCTCTGTTCAAGGTTTGTCTTTCACTGGGCTGCCTTTGACAGTCTTAAGCATTTGAGAGCCTGTTGGGTAAAAATTAGCCAAAGTTACATGCCAGGTAAAGAACTAAAGCACTCCCGGGGATGAACTAAAGCAATTTCCGGAAAGGTAGCTGGTCTGTGTCGACGTGGTAGCTTAGTTCCCTATTTTCACTCACAGAAGCATGTAGAACAATGCACGCGGTTTAAATTATCTAAAGTCATAGCATTTGAAATAAGGCCCTTCTGGCCACTGCGTCTTCTGCCTTTGAAAGCAGATTTCTGTTCATTTTAGTCCCAAGAAGAAATCGGTTCTTCTCAGAGTGAGGAAGGATGTGAGTTTCTATTTTGGACAGTCGTTTATCACTGAGCTGCTTACTCAGTAGAAACAGTGACGTGGAGAATTTTACTGTCTGTCTGTCTCTCTCTC
>NW_004524770.1:3913087-3924354 GCF_000260255.1 Octodon degus | reverse complement strand
TGAGCTCTCTGTGGATATTTGTATCTTCCCAACCTTTGGTTGACTACTTTGTGATAGTGTGTTCTCATGACTGTTGTCTGTTGCTGATCTCTTTAAGCACTTACTGTGGGTTTGTTGTTGAGATCCATGTTTTCATGTCTCCGCCTCTGGTATACGTGCAAAACTTGCCATGTTGCATTTGAAAGTACGTAACGGCTGACACGCTGTTACTGCGTACTGCTTCAGGACAAAAACAACTGGAATAATGCGTAAAGATTAAATATTAACCTACTTTTTAAAAATCAGACTTTAATTGTTACACAGTATAAGACATTTTTTAGGGTAGCTTTTTTCTCTTAGGGCTTTACTTTTAGGGCTCTACAGATTTTCTCGTAACATTCCTGACCTCTGTCACGAGCCTACTGGAGAAAGCCTGCTCCTGTGGAGGTCTCACCCCTTTCAGTGTGGGCAGAAGATTTATCTGTAATAGATACAGTTTCCTCAGTCCTGGAATGCACTGTCAGCATTCGCGGTGTACTTGGAAAGCGTGTACCGCGCTAAGCTCTCCCTTCTGTGGGGCTCGGGCCTGGTGCCCACACCGCCCTGTCTACCCTGCTCCTCAGGCACAGACGTGGCCGCCACTGTGGCTGGCACTGTCCTGAGGATCGTGTGCTGGAGCTCGTGGAGCACTCAATGAAGTCTCATGGCGAGCAGAGGTTCACGCGCGCTTGTCTGCGTGCCCTGCAGACGGTAGTACCGAAGGTGATCTGCAGACTGGCTGTATCCCTGCGGCTTGGGATGGGTGGTGGTGGCGCCTTCCTTGCCCTGTCTTATGTGTGTCTGAGCTGAGGACCATTGTGGTTAAGAAACTTAGAGACAGTGCCTTATGCACTTGTTCCTAGCTTTTACAATTGAAGCTGGTGGTTAAGCTGGAGAAGTGTCATCGATGTCGCCTATTCAGACCATTTTAAAAGCCTGAAAATGTGACTTTCCTTGTTTACTTCTTGCCTCAGGTTGGCCATTTATTTTAACCAATTAATAATGGAATGACCAGAGCTCCAAGTAGTGTTAATCCTTTTTTAAAGTTAGGTTATTACAGAACTAAGCACAATTTTAATTTTATGGTCCCTGAGTGTACATCTTAAGGAACCAAACGCTGCCATTAAGAATCCTGCCTTTCTAAAGTAGGCAGTGTGGTAAGGTTGAATCATGAACTCGTTTAATTCATCAAGTCAGAACCTTAGAGAGTCCTGCTAGTCCGGCGACAAGAATTGTGACATTTCAAAGAAGTGCCTCTCATTTCTGAGGAGTTGTTTACATACACTTTGCAGCTAAAGCACTTATAACAAGCTGAGATACAGTAAAACCGCAAAAGAACGTAAGAATATTTCAGGCTTAGATTCGGTTAGGGGAAAAAGTTGTAGAAAAGTACAAAAATAGACAACAAAAACTAATCTTTATTTTAGCCTATTTTCCAAATCTTTAGATAACTAAATGGGCTGAAGGATTGTAACTGATTTGAGGGTGGCACAGTTGGTGGCCCATGACAAAAATACAATGATGAGACCACTGGGATTGCTGCAGCTAACTGCTAAAAGGAAGATGGTGCCGGGGCGTGGTGGCCACACCTGTCATCCCAGCACTTGGGAGGCTGAGGCAGAAGGATTGCTATGAGTTTGAGGCCAGCCTGTGATACATAGTTCAAGCCCAGTCTGAGCTACATAGCAAGATCCTGCCTCAAAACATATTTTTTTTTTCTAAAAAAGGGAGATGGCTTGTAGCAGTTCTTTGGCCTATTAATTTTTCTAGGAATACAGAAGAATTGATGGTAAACAATAATGTAAATATTGTCTGTTTCCTCATTTGTCTCTATGCTCATTTGTTTGAATTACATAAAAATGTGAAACTGTGGTACTATATTTTGTGGTAACAGAGAAACAGCATTATTTATTTACGCACATGCACAGGACACTGGAAAATAGCCTGAAAATACTCAGCATGCCTTTTTGCTGTCGTCAAGATTTGCCCGCCGAGTCCAGGCCTGGTGGCGTTCCAAGGTGCGTAGTGAGACTGCGCACCGAATACAGCAAAAAAAGATTGTATGTTTGCTTCTTTACACAATAAAAGACTTCGTGAAAGTTTTTGTGAACTTGAACTTTTTCATTCCTCAAGAGCAGTTAAACTGTAGAAAAGTATCCGTGTCTTTCTGGCACAGTTTTGTTCTGCTTTTCATGCAGTCCTTTTTCTAAGTTTGCCTTAATTTTCTTCCTGCCTATTTCAGAGATTGCCTAGGGGGAAGGTGCGTTCCAACTCTGTCACACTGAGTCTCGTACGTGACCAAGGCACAAGTTGCTCTGCTGGAGACAGCCGGAAGAGCAATGGCATAATTTCTTGAGTTCTTGTCACCTCCCAAGCCGTGCTAAGGACGGGGGTGGCGCGAGCAGGAGGCCCAGATTCAGTATGCTCAGAATTAAAGTAACAGTGTCCGGCGGACTGGAGTCAGGCCTTAGTGTGCTCGCAGGAAGTGAGTCGGCTTCCCTCCAGGAAGTCCTCGGGGCAGCTGCTTTTGCAGATACTCTGCGAGGCGCTTGCTGGTCTTTTCCGAACTCACTTCAGATCATCACACGCATTCTGGAGTCTACAGCACTGTGGTGTGGTGGTGAGCAGTTTAAAAATAAATTTTTGTTATTTTAAAAATGAACCATGCTAGACAGTGTACAAAAATATTATTTTACCATCCACGAGGTGGCGACAAAACCTTAAGTTGTGAGTATGTCCTATTAGTGCTTTCAAATTCAATAAAAAGGTTTTCAAACTCAATCCAAAAGGAATGTTAGAGAAAAGGACTGACCTCTGACACAAGGGAGACTATTTAGCTTTACTGTGCCTTCAGAGTATTAAACAGCTTCTATGTAGTTCATTGTTGCAAACGATCATCTTTTATTCACCGAACATTTTCATATCAAAGTATACTGACCTAGTATGGAATAATGCTGAATAAAACAACTTCAATCATTACTTTGTTAAAAAAAAAAAAAATGTGTAGATACCCAGTTTCCCAAAATACAGTTTAAATTCCCCAGTCCATATCAGTTTATTATGTAAGGGATTATCTGTAATGACATTATAATGCATGGAATACAAAAATGGGATTGCCGTGAGTATAAAGTTGCCCTAGCTTGCGTGGTAGTCTAGCTTACATGCTGAGCATGCTGAGCCAGAGGAAACGGGCTCTGAAACATAGTTGTCCTGACCACCTCTGCCCATTTTTCTCCAGCCCGTTTCTCCCCCAAGGGGGCCACAGAAATCAGAATTTCTCTTCCACACGGTGTGTCACAGAAACCAGACTCCCTCTCCCTCAACACCAGGCATAAAGCCCAGAAATGTTCCTGTCATCTTCCCTCGCCTTTTGTAAAAGATCTGACCAGGAAGAAACTGTATCTGATAGTAGGGTTGTAAATCCCTAGTTTGGAACAGATTCCGCCCTATACTGAGGGGGAAGGAAGGCGTGACACCCAGGGACCCCGGAAGCGTCTGAGCAGCCGGGCCTCGCCTTCCAGGGCGCCCCTGGAGTCTCTTAGCGCACGTTGCTTTGCCCACCCTCATCTCTACGTGCTGTCCATACTTCGCCACCCCTAAGCATAGGAAGAGGCTTCTCTGGGAGCTGGAGCCCTTCCTTCCTGAAGGCCCCCGTGTCACAAAGCTTTTATTGACTATGTCAGTCATGCTGTTCTCTCATTGACTTATCTTCTGTCCCCAGAACCTTGGCCCTGACCCTTGCTATGGGTAAGGAAATGTGTTGCACCTTCCTACCCTGCAGGAAAGACTCATAGTGCGTGTGTAACTTTAGGGGACAGTACCCTAGTGCAGTTTCCTGCCTTGCTACTTCAATTGTGGGCCCTTCTACAGTCTTCCGAGTCAGGCTGTATTTTGGCAAGATCATCGACTGAGCCTCTTTTTCGTTTCGTTTTTGGTGTTAGGAATTGAACTCAGGACCTTGCACTTGTCGGGCAGACGCTGTGCCACTGAGCTGTATCCCCAGCCCCTGCGATTCCTTTTCTAGTATATTAATGGGCAGGACACCCCCTTTCTCCTCCACATAAGTACTCTGGCTACTAAGAAAATCATTGGCTTCTGTGGTGCTGACTTAATCCAGCCCCAAAGGCACTTGGCTGGCTGTTTAGCTGCAGACCTGATTACCAAGCTGAGTTTCACGGCCTCTAACAGTGCTCATGGTAGGTAAGTGCTCATTGGTTGAAGTTCTTAGAACACTTAGCCACCTGGATCCACTTTCCTCACATTCCCACTCTGGTATGGGACTCCCTCTGCCTTTGGGGGTACTTTCCCCCTTTCTACCGTTCAGGCCCTTAGGACAGTCTTCACCGCCTGAGGGAGGACTCGCTTCCCACCCCACCTCCCTGCCATCCTAGAGCAAGGAGACTGAAGGAGGGCTTGGCTGCTTCTGGAGTGTTTGCAGTTTTCTAAATATAACACTAAAACATCTCTTATTTAGATAAGAATAAAATGACCTACCACATTTAGTGGAAGATGTGCTGACTTTAAAAAGTATATCTGAGTCTTAGCAGGAACTTGATGTGGGGAAGCCAGCTAATCAGCCTGTCAGATCTCTCCCCTTTGCCTGACCTTCTCATTTCGTGAAGGAACTTAGAAAAGTATGTACGCAAATACCAGAAAAGAGAGCCAGACACTCCATTATTAGTATAGGAAGATCCTGGAAAACAGTAAAAAAGACTGGGTCTGTTGTATCTGGCAGGTTCATTATTTTGTTTTTCTCTAATTGCTCTTCTGCAATTATTAGTTGAAAAAATTGGGAAGAAAGTGAAAGCCCTCAAGGGATTTTGCTGGCCAGCTCCTAGGGGCTGAATCAGAACACTGCGCAGAACACGTCTCAGTCAACAGCGGACCAGTACAGGACCAGTGGTCCCCTAAGATACTCATGGAGCTGAAAAGTTCCTGTTGTTTAGTATTGTTACTGCAGCTTTTCTAAGTTTAAACCCATTCAGGCATGCAAATACTTACCTTGGTGGTAAAGTTGCCTACAGAATTCAGTCCGTTGCTGTGCTCGTAGCAGGGGTGACAGGCTGTACCACTCAGCCTAGCCTGTCCCACCTTGGTCTTCTAAGCACGCTGATCCTTTGCAGGAGGACAGCACCCTCTAGCCACACATTTCCAGGGGCATAGGCCTTTGTTACATGAACTGTGACCACATTATAACACTTTCAGACATTCAGGAAAGTCGGAAGAGTTGCACATTGGATGCCCACATATCCCCACCTCCGTCCAACAGCCAGCTCCGCAGCCCGTCTGCTACTCCCACCTCTAGCTGCCTCTCTGGCCAGCTACAGCATCTGCAGACCTCTGACTCCCTGCAGGCCTGCTGGCCTTTGTGGCCTTGTGCACCCCACTTCCGGAAGCTGAGCCAGGCTCCAGGGAAGACTCTTGCAAACACAGCAGCTTGAACTTGCAGAACCACTAGAAACGGCTCTCACCAGACTGTTCTGAGAAATTAAAATTTTCTTGTGGCTGTGAAGAAATGGATCCTCTTGTTCAGAATTATTGATTGGAAAATAGATTTTTATGGGAGTGGATGTGCCCAGAAAGGTCTTAATTTGGCAAGGTCTCAACAAGAACCATGATCAATTTCTCAGTTCCATACAGGTACATTTTCTTCCACTCCAGGGAGTAAAATGACTCCAGCTTAACAGACTGCCATTAGCCTGGACTGGGTGGAATCTCTCACCTCCTTTTGGGGCAGCCTGGCTCCTGTTTGATCTCCCATCCTACACTGAGGGGCGCACGGTGGCTCCTGTCCATACCACTTTGCTCCCCACCTGCTCCCTTGCCTGCTTGCAAGCCTGGAGCGGAAAGGGGTTACCAGGACGGCACTTTGCACCCGTGCAGCGGGCCCTTCTCACTGGACTGCCACCCTCCTGGATGCCCGCGCTGGGCCTCTTTCCCTGCTGGGCCTGGTCTCCACTTCTGCAGCCAGAGGAGCCATGCAGAAACCAGGAAGGGAGGTGGTGCCCAGCCATTCCAGCCCTGCTGGTGTCCTTGACCCAAGAGAAAATCCATATCCCTCCTTCTAAGTCCTGCTGTGCCTGCCTCTGCCCTCAGTCAGCCTTGGAGACAGACCAACCAGACCGCTGCTGCACCGAAATCCAAGCCAGAGTGGGCTGGAATACATTATACACCTCCTGTCTCTGTCTCTGTCTCTGTCTGTCTCTGTCTCTGTCTCTGTCTTTCTCTGTCTCTGTCTTTCTCTGTCTTTCTCTGTCTCTCTCTCTGTCTCTTCCTCCCTCCCTCCCTCCCTCCCTCCCTCCATTTCTATACTGTAGATGGAACCCTAGCCTTCACACTGAACTGTAGTTCCCCAACCCTTTTAGCTTGCTTTTATTTAGGGCATAGTCTCCCTAAATTGCTAAATTGCCTGAGCTGAGTTCAAATGTGGGATTTCTCTACCTGGGCCTTTAAGAGCACTGGGATTACAGATGGACGGTGCACTGCCGCCTGTTCTTTACTAGCAATTTTCTGGATGTTCTGTGGCTCTCTAAGGTGGAAGGGAAGCACCCGTCCTCCCCTACAGGGCCAGGGTGGGGGTGAGCTCTTCCTGGGAGTTGGGCCGCAGGGAGTCTCCCTCCCGGACACCTGACATCCGCAGGCAGAGATGGGAGGAGGGAGCACGGGGCGAAGAGGCAGCGTGCGTGTCCCGTTAGCTCTGCCACACGCTACTGCTTCTGCATTCTGAAGGAAAGATCCAGGCCGAGTCCCGGGCAAGGACACGCCTTCCAGGGAGATCCTTTTCCCAAGAGGCCAGCGGTTGACTGTGTTGAAGCTGCCTTGCCCAACAACTCTGAAAATAACACTCCAAGAAATACTCAGTGAGTGCCTGGCGTTTGTGGAATTAGATTGACAGGGACAGTTCAGGACAAAGCCACTCCCTTCTGGAAAACATTCATAAAACAAGATGCTGAGAGCTTGAGAAGGCCGGGTGCCCTCAGTGCCTGAGGTGACACTGCTGAGTGTCACTGGCTGTTCAGCTGTAGCTCACACCTTTGCTTCTTCAGCGTTAGTCACATTGCTGTTTATAGGGAGCTGGGAGCTGCCACCATGTGGCCGTAAGGTATTACTGTACTGTATTTCCAAGGACAGAGAGGAGGAGCCCTGGGCTGGTGTCACTGGCAGGCCAGGTGCTTGGGACAGACACCTCCTTCTCCACCTTCAGACTCACCCCAGGTGTGCAGCAGAGCAGCAGGAGCCAGCCACTAAGTTCTGGGACCACACTCCAAGGGAGAAGAGCTGCCTGGTGGACGACTGGCCTTTTTGTCTCATTACTTTTAAATACCTGAGAATACAAAAAACAGTTGTTTCTCAAAATATGTTAAAATGTAGAAGTGAAGCTCCCTTTCAAGGTGGCTCAGGGAGCCCTTCGCTGGTCCTCCTGGAGTCTTCCACATGCCCACACCTTCAGGAGTCCAAGGAATTTGCTGCTTCTTATGGTCTGTGTCTAGGTGTCCCTCCAAAGCCTACTGTAATCATGGGGCAGCTTCTGGAGTTTATGGTTGATTATTGTGGGTGTGGATGCTGCACCTGCCCCGATGGGTAATTTGCATTACAGTGTGAGTTGGGGAAAGGCTAGCTGCTGCCTTTGTGATCCTGCCCTTTGCTCTCTGCTCTTTGCCACTGCCTTGAAAGGTTGCCATCTGCCGTGTGCTGTTCTACCTGGGAGCCAGCTGAGTATGCACTGGAACCTCCACTAACTGTGAGCTAAATAACCCTTCCTTCTTTCATTTTGGATGTCGGGTATTTGTCCCAGCAAAGAGAGAAGAGTAGCCGAGACACTGCCCTTCTGCCACTACATTTTAATCCACAGGATGAAAGCAGCACAAGGGCTCCCTGCATGCCGCTTCCCAAGACTCAAAGGGGCTCAGTTCCCCTGACGTACAAATCCTGAATGTGACCCTGACTTCGGCTTTCGATAGGCTGACCTTGTACAACTGCATACTCCAAATGAAGCACAAAGTCATAAACTTGATCATTGTTCCTCTGGTTCTCTTTGTGCATAGGAACCCTATGGAGACCTTAAAGTCATATTTATGACTCAACAGTAAAGTGTTAATCTGAATTAAAATAATAAATTATCCAATTAAATATGCAGCAGTTACTCAAAGAGCTCTGTGCATACAGTAAGCCCACGAAGTACACCTCTGTCTCATCTGCTCAAAAAAGTAGCAATATTTGAAACAAGAGAATATGGTAATTGAGATACTCAAGGGTAAGCAGCACTTCTATAGCTCCAACTTGCTCATTTTAACCTTGAGCATTGATAAAGCAGAATCTTAGCCTGTCCCTTTGCCCAGAACCTGGCACAAGGATTCCCAGGCTGCGTAGCCTCCTCTCCACAGCCCTTCCCCTCCACTCTCCCCCCATTCTCACTGTGAGCTCATCTAAACACTAAAGAGGTTTTGCAGTAGTTTAAACTGCAAAGTCCAGGCATATTTGGAATGCAGATTTTTGAAAAGTGCTTTGGAAGGTAAATATTTCTTTCATATTTTTTTCTCCCTTACCTACCCCCAATCCTAGTTTCCCAGAGTTGTTTTTAGTTTTCAAGGATGGGAGGAAAGAATTATTAATATACTCTGCCATAGGAATAGATTACTAGGCATTTTGTTTAGAATCAATCAACCAAGAAACAAAGAAACACAATGTTCAGGTTCCCACCAGAGCTGAGCTACCATTCGCTGCAGTCTGTCCCCAGCCAGTGCTGTGTCCATGAGTGACAGCAGCACTTTAGTTTCCTGCTGCTCCCTTCCTAGGAACTTGTACCCAGATGAGGTGGCAGCTTACCCCTCAGCTTGCTGATAAATCCAAGTCATGCAGAGAAGAAGAGAGGCATAAGCCGGGGCCCTGTGCGGGGGCCTGAGTGCCCCAAAAGTGGTAGAGAAGATGCCCCTAACTGGGAAGGAGATTCCTGGCTCCGGGTGAGGCGACAGGCCCAGATGCTGTCTGTCATCGCCTGCACACACTGAGTACATATTGGGCACTCCTACATGGGCAGGGACTCCAGGGGCTGCACCTCACTGCTGCTTCTTTCCTGCTGCCATTGCTGCTCCAGTGAGCTGTGACAGGTACCTGGGACTCAGGAACAGGGAACCAAAGACCCAGCACAAGGTGGCTTTGTCCCTGCCAGGCTAAGGCAGGCAGTGGAACAACTGTGTATGATCTGGCTGCGTCTGAGGGTGGGGTGGACACGCAGCTGGAGCGAGGAACTGGCCGGGCTTAGTGTGGGCTGGACAGTGGGGTTGAGGGTCCCCATCTGTTTGGAGGACAGTGAGTGCCAGCTGAGGACTTTGCTTGACAACTGATTCATAAAGCCCACGCAATTTTATTTAGATTACATCAATGCACACAGGTTTCTAATACTTCTACCCACACTTTAGAGAGATCAGCACAATCTTTTTTCTTCTTCCAATTTTACATGCATATATCAATAGTTCACATCAAAGACAAACTGAACCACCATTTGGGATGGGAGACAAAATCTATCCTTTACCACCAGCAGTTGGCCAAGCAAACATGGAAATATGAACAGTGAAACCAGGCGGAGAAAAGTGTGGGCTCGTTCTGTTTACACAGGGAGCAAGTCATTGTGGTGTGCCCTCATCAACTGTGACAGGCTTCACTCGCCTTCTGAAGGTAGGGAAAGAGAAACACTCCTTCCTTTTCATATTCACCAGGGTTGGGAGGAAGAGCAGTGACTGGAAGCGCAACTCTGCACTGAGTTCCCGAGTGATTGGCCCAGGCATGGCCATTTCTGGGTGGGGACCTGACTTTAGGCCTCCCCTTGATGCGAGACCAGCTCACCTAAGGAGCTCCAAGACATCCCAGGGCTGAGGTAGTGCCCTCACCGGTGCGGGTTGAACTGAGCCACTTGGCAGGATCCTTAACATTGTTAAACCTCATTTTCTTCACTGGAGAATGCAACTAATTATTGTGCTTAGCAGACTTGATGGTTGTAAGAGTAAATGAGGAAATGCGTGAAGGGCTTGGAACAGTAAAGTTCAGTCAACGTACTCTTACATCTGTCTCTTTTTTTCTCAAATCCCAGTGACAATGGCAAGTACATTTATTCAGTGAACATGCTCCAGGGACTTGGACACCTGCCCTGGGCCAGTTACTTTGTCAGGCACTGCATGCAAAATAACAAAATAGAAGGAAGTCCTGTCATGGTTTGGAAGTGCACCAGAACTCTGCTTCTGAAAGAACATGCCTTGTTTGATGCCTGGAGAGTGGAGAATTTTCTTAGTCACATTTTGCAATGTCAAGGGTTGTGTGTGTTTTTTAATCAGACAGTGCATTAATTTTATCTCCAATACTTTGTGGAACCCTGTTTTATTAGACCACGTTTGCATGGATTTGACTATATTGCAAACGAAATCCTCCTTCCATCCTTGTCTCACTCCTGCTCCTGTGCTGATCTCGGGAGGAAATAGGGCTGTGTTTTTCTCTCCTGTTGTATTAGAACAGCACCTGTTCAGGTTAATTTACCTTAAGACAGGGTTGAGCAAGATGGGCACGATTCTCTGTGGACTATATTTCATCAGCTCCACATAGACTCCAGGGAATCAAGACAAAGCAGGAAATGTGCTTCAATAGGTAGCCGAAGTTTTAGCAATCAGAGCACCAGATCTTTACCTGGGCAAAGAGCCATGTACCCATCAGGCGCTCAATTATTTGCCAGATTGGTTGTAAGTAACTGATTCCTTACACACCTTTACTTTGCCTCCAAATTGCTTTACAACCATCTTCAATATCCACAGCAGCTCCCGCTGCCTTTCCTGTTCTCTGGGTTTGAAAACTGGTGCCCACTCTGATGGAGAGCTATTAGGTCGACAGCAGCTTTCTCCTGAAATTCCACACCCTTGTTTGGTTATTTTGACCTGGAGCCACACAACAAGTCAGGAGGACTATGTTCTCCAAGTTTGCATATTCTTTCCCCACTCATGACATATTATGACAGGCCACAGAAGGCAGGTCTTCCTCCCTCCCTCGGTCATCTCCAGGCCCAAGAACCCAGGATTCAGCTAGCCTCAAGGCCAGAGGGGAGGGAGGCTTTAAGGAATGAACCAGGGTACTGAGGAGAGCCTGCTGTTTTGATTGCTGTGAGTGATGTTGGGTTTTTTTGTTTTTGTATCTACAGGGTCTCACTGCATAGATCAGACTCATAGTGATCCTCTTGTTTACAGCCTCCCAAGAGCTAGGATTACAGG
>NW_004524770.1:3911510-3912932 GCF_000260255.1 Octodon degus | reverse complement strand
GCTATGTTTGCCTAAACAGGTGCTTTAATCCGCTGAGCTATTTGGCCGGCCCTTGTGACACTGTTTTTAATCGGAGATATTCTGAGTCGAGTTAGCCTTTAAAAATTGCTCTCATTTAAAACCTGGCAGATCAGGTCATCAGGCCTTCATTGAGGAACCTCGTGGGGGCCTGCAGGAAGTGTGGTCGGGTGGTCACAGGTGAGCGGTAGGCCGGCAGGGGCAGAGTAGGCTGCACGCTGTCCTGAGAGCAAGGGCCGGGGGGCTCTGTGCTGCCGCCTGATCAGATCTCTGCCTTCCACAGATCACACCAGCTTCTGTGTAGACAGTGCATTAGGAAGGCACGTCGGCGTCCTGGAGCCGCCGAAACCAAGTGGCACAGCGGAGTGCTAGGTGGCCAGAGATCGAGGACCTCCCATCTGCTAGGTCTCATCTTCCTCTGGATGCGGACGAGCCCTGCCTTCCCACCTCCTCCTCCTGGTGCTGACCCGGAACGCAGGTGGCTTCCAGGACAGCAGGCCGCGGTCTTTCGTTGGCTTTATGGAGCCTTGAGGAAGGGACGGTCCCTTGAGGAAACAACCGGTCACTTTTGGATGTGTGGAATTTGAGTTCCTTGAGAGGTATACAGTGGAAATAAATGTTGTATAGAAGCTCGGGTAGGAAAAGTAGCAGACACTTAGCTTTTAGTGGTCTCAGTCTATTTTAACTAATACATTAAAACCCATAAAAATTGTACGTGTTCATGGAGCCTTCTGTGATGTGTTCATACAAGTATGCATTATATGATGTTCACATTTAGGCAAACATATTTATCTCGGGCTGGGGAGATAGCTTAGCAGAATAAGCGCTTGCCTAGCAAGTGCAGGGTCCTGGGTTCAATCCGCGGTACCAAAAAAACCCCAAACCAACCGTATTTATCTCCTTGGATATTTATCATTTGTTTACATTGAAAATATTTACAATTCTTTCTTCTAGCTTTTCAAAATTATCTGAGCATTCTGTGTGAGTTATTGCCGTTATGTCAAAGGGATAAATAATAATTGTGTCTCTGTGTTTGGATCAGATGCAAGGATCAAGTGTGTGTGTATGCATCGGTGTGTCTGTGGGTCTGTGTGTGTGTCTGTGTGTGTGCTCAGAAATGAGGAAGTTTCGGCTCAGATAACTTCCATCACCTACCTGACATCACACAGCTGGAAAGGGCCAGCGTAGGGTATGAACCCAGGCGGTCTGAGACCTTGAATCCACCTGCCCCTGGGCCCTCCATGCTGCCTTTGTTTTGACAGACTAAATGGCAGCCAAAACATGTGGCTATTTAAATTTAAATTAATTGGGGCCGGGGAGACGGTTCAGTGGAATAAGGGCTTCCCTGGCAAGTGCGAGGGCCTGAGTTCAATCCCTGGTTCCGCCAAAATAAATAAATAAATA
>NW_004524770.1:3864853-3911195 GCF_000260255.1 Octodon degus | reverse complement strand
AGATAGCTCAGTGGATTAAAGCGCCTGCTTATGCAGACATACAGGCCAGGGGTTAGATCCCTGGCATGCAGAGCCGGCCTCTCCCCAGGGGTACACTGAGATAGTGATTGAGACTGTGTGTGGTGGCGCGTGCCTATAATCCCAGCTCTTGGAAGTCTGAAAAACAGAAAGGATCACTACAAGTCCAGTCTGTAGTGAGACCCTGTAGACCCTGTACTAAATACATGAAAAAGAAAAAGTATCAAGATAAAATATTTTCAAGCAACTCTGGAAAGAATGATTTCTATGTGGGCTTCTCAGTTCTTTGATAATTTACTAAACACAAATCTTTACTCACTCAGAGGATCTTTTCCTGGAAGTTACCCTCATGACACAGCCTGAGCAGCCAAAAGACACTGGTGACATGGTCCAAGTGCAGCCCCATGTGTGAAGTGGCATGAGGGGTGGACAGCTTGGGGACGCACATGTCTACCACACGCTGGTAAAAGAGCTTGGTGGAGACTGCAGCCGGGAACTAGCGTCCCACCCAGAAAGTCGAATCCCTCCGACTGCAGATGCATTATGCAAACCCTTTGAACGACGTCCTTTTTGGACAAATGGCCTAAATTGGCAGGGATGGGAGATATAATAGGAGCACTTACAAAATCATTTCAGCAAATGTGGCAATTTCCAGCCGCCCTGCATTGCCCAGATGCTGGCATGTGAAGTTAATTTCTAAGGCACGCATAAAGAGGGAGGAAACGGAACGCTGGCTGCCATGTGAGATTTCAGGCATCTCAGTGGCAAAGTGCAAGCACTCCCCATTTCAAATCTCTTTTTGAACACTGTTCTTGGCTTTTTCCCTGACTGTCAGCGGTACCATTTACGTGCTATGCAATAAAATGGATTTGCAGAGCTTTAGAGTAGAAAGGCCCTTTTAAAATACCTTGTCTTACACTTTCCTTTTTTTTTTTTTTTTTTTTTGTACCAGGACTCAAACTCCTGACCTTGCACTTGCCAGGCAGGCACTGTGCCACTGAGCTATATCCCTGGCCTCATACATTCTGCACTTACATAAAGGAACACAGGCTCAGAGGACATGAAACCTCAATATAATCCTTGTTAGTGGCTTTAAATGCATGTGGTTTTTGTCTTTGTTTTTGTTTTATCATTTTGAGACATGTTCTCACTATGCAGCTCAGGCTGGCCTTGAACTCACTTTGTAGCCCAGGCTAGCCTCAAACTTGCAACAATCCTCCTGCCTCAGCCTCCAGAGGGCTGGGATTATGGGTGTTCACCACCACACCCAGCTAAATGCTTGTGTTTTAGAAATGGAAATGACTTCCTTGCTTGTAAGAACTTCGCGTTTCTTCACTGTAGCCTGGGTGAGGTCCTTTATTTAAAATGACCAACATCAACTTTAAAAAAAATAAAAAGTGGGGGCTGGGGAGATGGCTCAGTAGAATAAGCACTTGCTTGACAAACACAAAGGCCTGAGTTCAATCCCTGGTTCTGCCAAAAATAAAAAATAAAAAATAAAAAACCTCACAATTTTCTGAATAAATTGGTTTGAGAGTCTGGAACTCAAAGTACTGAAAAAAACTTTGTTTTAGATAAATAGAAATATAATCTATAACAGTAGAGACAAACATTAGCGTTATCCTTAACATTAACAGAACAACCCAGTCATCACCCACTGTCGTGAGTGGCTGACCTTGAGAAACTAACTCACAAAGAGTACTTTCTAAAAAGTACTTTCTTCACTTTCTAAGGAGCTACTTCATATGACATAGTCTGTCGCACTCTTGAGGAAGGAAAGGCCCTTACAGGTCTGAGGGGCCAGGATGGACAGACACCTGGCGGGGTCCGGGGAGTGCTGGGATGCACCCACTCTGGCCCTGGTGGTTGAGGCTCACACCCCAGATGCTCATGTGGGTGCTACCAACCAACACCGTATTAGAAATTAAAGCTGTGAAGTTTTAAACATTTTTCAACTCATTCAAGATAACTCATTAAATGTTAATATAAATAATGGATGTTTACAAGCAGAATCACATTTTAAAAATTTCATTTAGTGAAACAAGTGGCATTATTTTGTACTTTTGCAAACCTTTTTGCGTGTCTGGCTCGACAGATGATGGCGCGGTCCTCCTCTCTGCGTTCGCAGTGACCTGGTTGCCTGCGTTGTTTGGCTGATGTTTGTGAAGCACATTGGTGTCTGCGTACCTCACGCAGATACGCATTTGGAAAGGGGAAAGCCTTTAAGCCCACTGGACGAATTGTTGTCCTTTGATGTTATAGATCATTCTTCTTGGACACTACACCAAAATTTGACCGGTGGTGGTTTCTTAATGCTTCTTCCAAATGTGCAAATGTGGAGTCTGCAGACTTTTAATGAAATTTCCTTGCTCTGTTACATTAAAATGCAGGGTCTCTTGTGCCTTGGATGACTTACCCATGTGTGACTGTGGAGTGTGAGGTGTTGATCGTTAGGGACAGCCGGCTCATTGAACCCTGCAGGGCTGTGGCTGGAAGAAGGCTCATTCCCAGAAGTTTCTTGGGTTGGGAGTGTGGTCGCCTTGATGGTGGTGTGAGATGGCTTGGAGCACTTAGGAGGTGGTCCAAATGGGAGTTCATAGGCCGGGGAGGTGGCTCAGTAGAATAAGTGCTTCCCTGGTAAGTGCAAGGGTCTGAGTTCAATCCCTGGTTCTGCCAAATGGGAGTTCATGTAGGAGCTGAAGGTAGGTTGGTGGAAATCCTTGGCATTCCCAGAAGGTTGTCGTGGAAGCCCGAGCCTGGTCCTGCTCCATGCTGCCTTCCTGTTGGTGATGTCATCGATCCTTCCCACACAGTTCCTTCAGTGACCATCTGCCACGATGCAGTGCAGCTGAGGGGGCCCTCCCTGAAGTTCAGCCAGTACCAGAACCATTGCTTTGAACCTCCCAAACCTCATTCTCTTCTTAAGTAGCTTGCCTCAGGTATTCCATTACAACAATGTCAAACTAACTAAATGTTGACATATTTCTGCCTACGAAACAAAGCAAAAAAATCATATCTATTAATACCTTCACTGAATCTGCCAGAAAAATCTTTAATTATTGGGAAGCTGTCAGGCTCATCATTGCAGATGCACATTTTCTACAACTCTGATTTTTGCTTGAAAGCTTGAATTTCATCATTGAGAATGGGTGCTGCTCGTTGTTTTTCTTGAAGTGGAAGGTTCTCTGAGTTCATCATCCAGCAGCTGTGTGTCAGTGCCCCCGAGCCTCGTGGTCTGTGAGGAATTCTTTCAAGTAAAGCAGTGTTACCTGAGAAGAGTGGCTCGTTTGGCCGGCCATTGAGACGCTCATGTAGTACTTTCCTTTAAGATCAACATGCTCCTTGGATGGCCCGGAAGTGCTCAGTGCACACTCCTCATCTGATCTCTGCCATCTCCCGAGAGACTGTAATAATTAATTAGAGCCATCAGCTATTTCATCCTCAACTTTCCTTTTTATTCTTTTCTGCTTTATTGCTCCTTGCAAATGTATGCTGGTGAAGGATACAGTGGCCACAGGGGGAGTTTTGGGTCTCTGCCTTCAGTGGTGAGAGGCACCAGCAGTTGTAACCGCCCTGGCTTTGGGTGTCTGTTCTGGCTTATATCCAGATGTCCCTTCGGTCCTCATGCACTTAGGAGGGAGGCTGTGGGGAGGCAACTGGGTCACAGGGGTGTGAAGCTAGATTCGGCACCCAATTGGTTTCACATAGCTCTGGGCGTGGGTGATGGAACTGCTGATGAGGGAAGACGCACCCAGGGTGGGTGACACCAGCTGAGTCTTAGAACCTCGATGGAATAGAAAGGGAAAGAAGCAGGAAGAAATGCTGCTTCCTGTCTGCCGTGCTCTGCACTGTCTTTCCTCTGCCGTGCCACCCTGCCTCGGAACCAGCTGACTGTGGTCTGAGACCTCTATGAACTGTGAGTAAAATAAACCTTGCGTCCTTTAACTTATTGATGTCACGCATTTTGTTGACGCAATGAGAAAGTGATTGAGATACTGCCAGTACAAGCCCAGCACAGGAAAACAGTCATGTAATGACTCCGTGGTATTACAAACCGCTTGTCCTCACAGATGCTCTGATGGGGTTGTAGGATGCCCAGGTTCACTGTGCTCTGCAAGTTGATGCTCGCCAGTAAGCGCCCATGCCCAAGCCTGTTTATTTTTGTGTTTAGGACTGAGTCTACAGTGTCTCACCGTGTAGATCAGACTCGAGTGATTCTCCTGTTTATAGCCTCCCAAGTGCTGGGATTGCAGGTGCATACCACCACACCCAGTCTCAATCTCCATCTCAGCGCACCCCAGGGCTGGGACTGGCACCACAGGCCCCAGGATCGAACTCCTGGCCCCTGCATCTGCCTACGCAGGCGTTTTAATCCGCTAAGCTATTTGGCCAGCCCTCCAAGGCTGTTTATTGCCAGGCATTTTCTGGTAGTGGTGGAGAATGAATCACCAGGAGAATGAATAAATATACTATTGCTTATTTATACTGTACAGTGAAATACTATATAGCAGTGGTCATCGGTGAACTGGAATTATAGGTATCAACACATGGACTAAAAACATCTTAGGTTAAAAAGAATTTACGGGTTGATGCTTCTGTGAACTACTGCTTAAGAGTCCAAACAATAAAATAAGACAAAATACCAGAGATTAAGTAATTTATAGAAACAGATTTTATTTCTCTGGAGGTAGAGAAGTCCAAGGTAAGGAGGCCGGCATCTGGCAGAGGGCTGCTTGGTGTGTCTTTCAGGGCCCCAGAAAAGCAAGTGATCAGAAGTCTGCGAAACGGGCCAGTTTCTCTTCTATAATACGCCTGCTCCCGAGATGGCGGTGTGGATCTGTCCGTGACCACGGAGCCCGGGGTGGCCTGGTCACCTGTTAAAGGTCCCGCCACCTCTGCAGGAGTAAGTCTCGGCCGCAGTGCCCGACATGTTGAGCTGGAAAACACGTTCTAGCCAGAGCAACTCAGCCAGACCCCTCGGGCCCAAGGTTTCCAGTGAGCAGCGATGTGCTGACTGTGATGTAGCTAAGGACTCCTTTCGGCAAAGGAGGAGGAAATGAGAGCCGGGTGGGGCGTGCGGGGAGCTTCGGGTTCACCTGTAGCAATTTCTACCTCAATGCTCCGAAGCGCAGGAGGTAAAACGTGCAGGTTGGATAGAAGCAGATGATGAACGTCATTAGATCGCTTTCTCCCTCTGCTTAGGGCGTTGGAGTATCCCAGAATTATTACAAGGGCTACATAATACGAAAACATTTTCTTGAAGATGTTTCATTTCTAATGCCAGATTTTCCAATTTTGCTGAACTGATTAGACTCCATGCTAAACTGAACACTCAATTTTGCTCAATCTAAGATTTTTAGTAACACTTTATTTTGATATAAGCATCTTCAAAATTTCCAGGCAAATATAAATAACTCTATGCTATTTTATCGTTTCCTCCGTTGTTCTTGCCCCACGTGTTCCACCTTGCCTTCTCTCTGTGTACACTTTCTCTATCCGCCCTGGTTTTTCTCCCTCTCAAACACACTCACTCGTATTTGCTGTTACGTTTGACACACATTGTAGAATTTGTCCTTTTTTAAATTTCTAGTGCATGAATTTTGGGAAGGAGGAAGGTTGTTGATAAATTATAAATAATTCTCAACATAAAATGTTATATAAATAAAAGCCACAAATTTTACTGAATGTTCTCAGTAATATCTAGAGATAAAAGGGGAAAACTGAGAAATAAAGCCTATATTACTAATTGACATGTTATTTTCTATGTGTATATATAAATACATTTATGTTTCTCTTGAATAGATGATTTGGTTTCCCATTTGGTTAATTAATACCTCGGTACATGTTAGGGCTCTAAATGTCCTTATCACTGGCAACAACACATTAGAATTTTTCAGTTAGTTTTCCTACAGTTAGAAGAGTGGAAATCACAAAATGACACCGTGAACTCTACTCTGAAGTTCTCTTTCGCTTATTTCTAATTGTAACTCTATGAGATGTCAGGCTATTTCTGCCATACTCAGCTAAATATATTCCCTAATTAATGTCATTTTTATTTTTAAGGTCACCATCATTAACAGCTTCAAACAAAAAAAGATAATTTTCCTCTTCGAGTGTGTGTGTGTGTGGGGGGGAAGTCTGGAAGCCAGCTGTTTAGTAATAAAACCAGTAGCTAGACTTTCCCTGGGAGAATCAGTTACAATGTTGAGTTCTTGGTTCCCTTGGCATTGGTTGGCGGAAAATAAAACAGTAACTAGATGTGGCCACTCAGGGTTTCCAGGCACACCCAAGAGCTCCAGGTGACGATTTTATGTCTATGGAATATGAACAACCGATGAGGTCACAAATCAACCATGCAGCACCAGGTGGGAGGTAAGCGACATCACTTTCTTCTTCATGAGATTGCGACATGTTGTACTTCATTTCTCCCAGCGGAGGCTCTTGGTACGGCACCCACCGCCACTGGGAGGGTCTGCCAGACCTTCGCACCACCCTGTGACTCCGTAGTGTTGTTCTTTGATCAACTAACTTTATAATTAACTCACTTGAAAAATGTACTTTTGTGTCTAAAAATTAACATGGCTAGGAACTAGCTCCACTTATAGTAAGTAAACAGAAGCTGTCAAAGTCGTGTATGGTAAAAAACAATACATGCTGCTATTCATAGCCTCTCACCTGACAAGTATCTGAGCCCAAGGTCTGAGTGTGAGTCAGTCTCTCAGGAAGTTTGAGAGAAAAAGGAAAGGGAATCAGCTTCTCAGCAGCTATTTGCATGTCCACCGTAGGCCAGCTTGCGTGCAGTATGCAGCTCTAAGATGATGTCACGAGCCTTATAGAATCGTGGACTGACAGCGCTTGCCTCCAAACTTAGAAGGTTGACTATAGTTGTTAGACCATAGGTACTTCCAGTTTGCCAGCACAGCAGGCTGCTGGGTGGAGCAAGAGCAAGCCTAGTATGTGCCAGCACCCTGCCTGCTCGTGCAGGGCTACCCTGCGCTCCAGCTAGCAGCTTTTCCGCCTTCCTCCTCATCATTGTCCCAGTGATTTCCAGGGAGAGGACCACAAGCCTTTATGGAGATTTGAGAACAGATGGGTTATTACCGTCCTGGAGCTGGAGGAGGAGGACCGGGGCCTTTCCCCAAACTTGTTGGTGGGGTAAGGATCTGCTCCTAGAGACGGCTTTCCCCCGCCACCCCTCATCCCCTCTGGTCGGATGCCCCTTTACGTGGAAGGGTGAGGCCAGGCAGTGAAGTAAGTGGGAAGAACACTGGACTGGGATTCTGGGTGTCCAGGTTCTAGACCCACAACCTCCCCTTACTAAACATGTAAGTCTGCGCTTGTGAGTTGCTGGCTAATTCCAGCCTGTAAGCCTACCTTATTGGCCATCCAAAGACTGCTTTTTAGTATTTTTCAATGATATAAATACTGACATTATATTAAAAATGCCCCACTTCTAAAGATTTCTCACAACTTGGAAGTTCTGGTCATCTGGACCCCACATTTGCACATGACAACAACTAGATGAGGCTCGGGTTACCCCAAATGCCACTGTCGTCACCACTGCTTACTGCCTCTCTCTCACTGAGCTGCGCATCACTGAGCAAGTCACATGACGACGCGGGGACGCCAGATGTTTGCCCTGGCCATGGTGTTCATTGCTGCTGCCTGTGTGGTACCAGAAGGCCTTGGTTAAATTGCCTATGGCCGTTATCTATGGTGCTAGAAAAAAAATTAAAAATATTTCACACTTTTGAAACTGGTACATGCCTACTGTAAACAAGCAAACAGAAGCATTAAAAATGTTTCAAGCTTAGTGGCTAGAAGAGCTTAGCCCCAAGATTTAGGGGTACAGAGTGGGCTCCTGTGCCCCCTGTACCATATCCTTGGTATGTTAACTATTCCCTGTGTCTGCATCTGCGCAGAGGGGTGATGGTGGTGCTGGTATTCTGTGGGCACTTTACATCAGGGAAAGTCGAGCAAGTGAGGCCCACAGTGAGCCAGCGCATTCCAGCTCTTCCTAAACATTAACTGCGGGCCGCTGCTTGGCTTTCCCTCAAGGCATAATCAACACTAACAACTTGGCATATATCTTCCGGATATTTATCTACAAATGGAGGGATGCGAATCTGTATGAAAGGACCAAGACCACACGGTGCCCATCGCTCTGTAGTGTGTCTCTGTTATTCAGTGACATGTCCTGCTGGTCTCACCTGGCAGATGGGCATCCTTGGGGGACGCAGAGGGCCCCACTCTGCAGGATGGGGTGTGATGAGTTGAATCTTTTCACGCTGATGGGCATTCACGCTAGTTCCATTTTCTCACTACTGTAGCCCAAATGGCAATGCGTATTTTTGTTTCTGCATCTTTGCATCGCTGGTTATTTCTTTAATATAAATCCTGAAATGTGCAGTTTCTGGTTGTGATGTCTTAAAGATATCTTTGGTTTTTTAGTCTGAATGCTTAGGGATCGTAGTGGTTTATCCTCATCTTCCTATTTCTTCTCCTTCCAG
The DNA here is from genome assembly GCF_000260255.1 of Octodon degus. Lineage (NCBI taxonomy): Eukaryota > Metazoa > Chordata > Mammalia > Rodentia > Octodontidae > Octodon > Octodon degus. The sequence goes on along the minus strand of NW_004524770.1, from coordinate 3,902,667 downwards.
CTGTTCGATTACATATCTGACAGTGTGCCATTAATGTATTTAATCTGCAGCCCTAGAGTGGAGGAATGTCCAGGGATTGGTTTATTGTCCATAGAAGATCATGAGAGTAAAAAATATGCTTATGTTCACCACCCTGTTGATCAAGAAGCAGCACCATCTTTTATGGTATCACCAATTTAATGTATTGGAAGCTTGGACTCATTGGCAAGCTTTTGTAGAACTATTGTATTTAGTAAGCATTATTTAAGCTGACTATATGTTAGCTCCTGGGAGACAGAAATACTGTAGCATGCTTCAGGAGTGTGTACAAGACACAGAAACTCAGAACGCTGCACTTGGGGTTTTTAATGATTTCTGTAGTCTACACGGGCTGCTGTAGATCTTTATTCTAATGACCAGTATTTCTGCACAATCATATACCTGAAAGCGTTTGGGGAATAGAGCTAGATAATGTCTTCAAAATGGGCTAATTTAGTTTCGGATGAGGGACCTTGGAAGTGTAGAGACAAGCTACAGGCAGCTTCAGGGGTTGCCTAAGAAACAATGGATAAAAAACGTAGAGACCTGTCCACATTGTCTTATTGTAAGTCCAGGCATTTGTATGACTGCTCTGTTAATATGCTGTCCTAGGAAGTTGAAATTCAGGTGCTAAGCCAGGAAAGAAAACTCTAACACCACCACCAAAAAGCATTCTAAGCTGCAAGGTAGCCCTTCACATTTCCTGCCTCACAGTGGGCTTCTGGGTCATCAGTGATTGCTCCGACTTCTGTGGTTTGGACCTAGGGGAGGAAGCCTTGGTTTTCAGGCTTGCTTTGATGTGTGTTAGCACCTTCCAGGGAGAAGATGTTGTTTAACTTCCAAGAAGTGATTTATGAAGCTTTTCTCCAGTGACCTCGAAGTATTTATATACACAAAAACATATATAACCTGAATTCAACGATAGGCTCTGAATCTTTGATTTTTCAAGAGGCAAACTTCCTTCCAAAACTCCAAAGACCCACAGAGATGCCTGTTTGGGTTATCTCTGCACACATAAGCCCTTGTTTCTCCTCTCTGCTGACCTCGTGGTGTTGCTTACAGGAAGGAATATATGGTAGTCATATGGGGCCCTAAGACAGTGCTTCTCAATCGTTGAGGAGCACACAGACCGTGCTGGGATCGGGGTAAATGTAGCCTGCACCAGGAGGCCTGGCCAGGCCTGAGGTTCTGCATCTCTAACAAGCTCCTGGGCTTTCCGGTGCTGCCTACACCCCGAGCAGGGAGAAGCTGGTCCACAAGCCGTGCCAGCCCAGTCACTGTGCAACCAGTTCACTGTGGCTGTCGCTGCCTGTTTGCTTTTAACGTTTGTCACAGTGTGTTCACAGCTGGCATTCACAACTTCATGCCTGGGAGCTAATGACATATAAAGTCAAGGACACTTGAGGTGGAGGTGGACAAGCTGGTCACATCACAGACAGATCGTGTTCGCAGAAAGGAAATACCTCGCTTCCCAAGGGGCTGTTACATGAAGATTTCAAGGCCCTGTGCTCAGATCTTCCTGGCTGGGCCAAATCCACGTTCTGTCCCCGCCACTGTCTGTTTACGTGGATCTATGTACTCATTTGATAACAGGTCGCCTCATGTAACCATAAACTTCCATGCAGGAAGATGAAGGCGCGGAAATTCTGACCTTGCCCCCACCCCACCTATCACCAGCGGTCCCTTTGCCTGGGTCCTGTTCTCTTCAGTGTGCTCTTTACTTGGAAGTCCTGTGTCTATGTTTTTGGTTCCTTGTTCGCAGTCACCTTGATTTCTGGGAGGGGAAGACCCTGCTTTGCCCGTGGTCATTTTGCCAGGTGCAGAGACAGGTCTCCTCAGATAATTGTCTGGTCTCCATCAACTATGTTGAGTGAGTGAGTAAGTGAATGAATGAATAAACCTGGGAAACTGGGTCTCTGCCTTTCAGGGTGGTACCGATTGATTTGTAACTGCCAGGGAGAGGTGTTCAGATCGCTATCTATGCTGCCTGTGAATGCACCCTTATTAAAATGTAATGTCTTCACAGATGTTCCAGAGGTGAGACGGGGCCATCCTGGATTAGCCTTGGCCGACATCCTTCCTAAGCAGAAGGAAATTTGGCCTGGTGTGTAATCTCAGCCCTTGGATGAAGCAGAAAGATTGAAATTTCAAATGTAGCCTGGAAACTTAGCAACTTAGTGAGACCCTATCTCAAAATGAAAAATAATAAAGGCTGGGGAGATAGCTCAGGGCAAATGTCCTGCATTCATTTCCCAGCACTGAAAAACTAAAAGATGAAGGAGGAAATTTGGACCCAGTGCTGGAGTACCAAGTGAAGGTGGGACCAGATTAGAGTGGTACATGGATACGAAGGATTGGAAGTCCTGCTGCAGCCGCTGGAGTCTGGAAGAGAGCCTAGCGTGGATTTCAGAAGGAGCCAGTGTTCTGACACTTGGGTTTCCTCCTGGAAGAACAAATTTCCATGGTGAGCACAAGAAGCTGACAGAGTTACACACTGGTTAGGATCACAGGGCGCGCCTGAGGAGGAGGATTACCAGCCATGAAAAGTGGCATAAGCAAAGTGACACACAGGCATGACACAAATGGAGCATCCCAGCTTAACCATCTGCTTCTCTAGACAAGGGCTCATTATTGGTTTTGGCAGGCTGTGAAGACAAGACTCTATTAAAACTCAAATCAACCCAAGGGGATTACAAAAAGACACTCTTGTGGCATGCTGTGCAGTCCAGAACCTGGGAGAGGCCGCTGAAACCAGTCAAAACTGTTAAAAGTTTGGATTTGGGAGGTAGCAGGGGAAGGCTAACGTCTTGTTAATTCTATAAAATCATAAGGAAATAATACAACTTGAAAATTGCTATAAAATTTAAGGTGGAGTTGGAAAGGAAAAATGTCTTCTCTTTCTCTTTGTAGGAATCATTCCCAACTTATTAAATATCCTCAGTTTCGTAGGATACAAATACATCCCACAAATCCATTTTTATATCCTTCCAAATAATTATTTATTGATCTTCATCCCCGCACTGTCATCTCTGCTTACTTCTCTCTGATGCATATAAGTGATTTTCTGCTATGCACTTGGCATTTAAGATGTTTCCATATGTTCATTTGTGTGTGAGACTATAGATCTTGTGCATGTAATTTCAAAGGGCCAGATGGTGATCCATCATGTTAATGCACCATGGTTTCTTCGTCCGAGGGGATAAATCTGAAGGCGGTAACAAAGGCTGAAAAGCCTTTCAAAGTGCGGAAAACAGCTAGGCTATTTCCTTTTCCCATTGTGACTTGTGAGTCTCGGGAAACTCTTAGCATCTTGCCAAAGAATAAACAGCCCTCACGATTCTCAGACATCTTACGGAACTAATGGTCTCAGATGTAGCTCTTAGGATAATAAATGGAATATAAAATAATAAACATAAAACAAACATGTGGTTCTTGTTTTAAGTGGGAGGATTACAGTTGGCCCAGTTTTAGAGCCAGAAGTCAGGGTGATTAAGGGACCAAAGAGCTGCAGCGCTGCCATGAATTATGGAGGAGCGTGGAGCAGTGGTGGGGAGAGAGCCAATTTGCTTGCAAAAAATTTAAAAATGTATGTTAGAGTCCCTGAAGCGGTCCAGCTCAGTAGCAGAAACCCTGCGGCATTCTCCAGCCTCACGGGGAGGAGGAGGGCGGGCTGCAGTAGACTGGAGCCCAGCCCGGGGAACAGCCCGCCCGATTTCCGAAGCCCTGGAGGGAGGAGGAACCCGGATGATGTGCACTCGAGACCTGGGCTCCCGCCTCTGCCCACAGCTGGACGGCCCCTTGGATTCTTCCCGTGCAGAGCAGGACGGCAGAGTCCAGCCCTCACTCCCAGGGCTTCTGCCAGGGTGCAGGGAGCTGATCCTCAAGGGCCCTGCTCTGCAGCCATGCATCTCCTGTAGTGAATCCGAATTTCCCAGGCGCTCCCAGCAGGGCTGTGCCACCGCGGGCCGCGCAGAAGTGGTGGTGCGGTGTGGAGCCTTCCGCTGCCTGGGCTCCTCTGTGCAGTGACTCCTGGGCTTTGCTGGTGCCCGGCTCGGGAGCTCAGGGCGGCTAACCCGCTGCTGGCCCTTTCTCTCTGTCCTTCAGCCTTTCAGAGATAAAATCACTGTTCATCTAAAAGCGATAAGAAGCAAGAGTAAACCAGCAGAAATTATATATACAATGTATTTCAATTTTTTTTTCTCTGAATGCCTTCAGGGCGTGTTTGGCTGGCTGGAGTTGTGGGGATCGAACTCCAGCAACCTGAGGCTGACAGCTTTGTGGAAGCAGCCACTTAAAGAACTGAGCTAGGGCCAGGCCCCCATAAGGATTTTTTTTTTTTTTTTGTACCTCAATGTTGTAACTGTATATTTATACATAAAATATTATCTGCCTTCTGAATTTTACAAGGAAGGGGCTAACTTTTTTTAAGCTAATGGGCTTCATTTTTATAGCAGGTTCAAATTTACAGAAAAATAAGAGGGGTCATGCAGACAGTTGTCAACCTCCCCACCTTTATTATAAACACCTTGCAGCAAGTCACTGTAATTGACAGCACAGTGGCTTAGGTTATTAGGTACTCTAGCCCCTGGGCTGCAGGGGCCTTCCTCCCGGTGGCCACACCCCGTGGGCGTGCACCTCAGCAAGTATCCACCGTCCCCACGCGGTCCTCTGTTCTCTCCGTATCCACCTCCCTCCTTCAAGCCCTGGGAGCCCCTGATTTTCAGACTTTTACCTTTTCCAGAATGTCAACGTTGGAACTGCACAACGTGCACCCCTTTCAGACTGGCTTCCTTCACTCAGCGACAACCATTTAGGTTTCCTGTTTTTTTGTCACTGCATAGTGTTTGAATTTTAAAATATTTATCAAGGGCTGGTGAGATAGCTCGGCACACTAAGCGCCTGCTTTGACAAGCGCAGGGACCAGGGTTCCATCCTCAGTCCCGAATGGCGCATCGCCTGCCCCCTCCAGGGTGCGCTGAGCTGCTGACCGAGGCGTGGTGGCACACACCTGTAACCCCAGCACTGGGGAAGCTGAAAATCGGAAGAGCACTACGCAGACTCCAAGCTGCATAGTGAGACCCTGTACCAAATACATAAAATGAAAAAAATAGTAATAAAATTTTTTAAAAAATATGATCAAAGCAAAAGACGCCTTGCTGTTAACCCCCAAGTCTCTCCCCCTCATCTCGCACCTGTCTCGTCACTCGCCCACTTTCTGGAGCAGTCCTGGATGCCCTCTTTTGTGTTTTCGATTGTGGTGTGGCTGCCAGCAGGCTCCAAATGGATTCACAACGTTTACTTTTCGGGTTCGTTTAGGCAAGAGAAAGCCCCTGGGTGGCAGATCCACCGAAGGAGGAGGATGAAGACGCCCGGTGATGGGGCTGGTGCCCGCCTTCCGTGAGTAGGAGCCAGCAGCACCGTTCGCCATAGTTGTGGACCCAAACGTCTAAAGACACTCGTGAAGGAGGCCTCCAGAAGTGCTTCGGAGCATGGCAGAAACTGAGAGAAGTGTGCCTGAAGTGAGGCAGGCATATGTGGCCCATGGAGGACGGCGTGTGGGGTCCTAACTTAGACGTTTGCCAACTATTTGATCATCCCTCCAGGAGCGCAGCTGCTTGTCACACCCACATGCAGGGGCTTTTGTGGATCTTGTTTGAGAGGGTGACTACCAGATTGTATAGGGCCAGTAGGTTTATTTTTTTATTGTTGTTGCCAGCTCAGCCCGCCCTGGGGGGGAGGGGTGGAGCTGGTGTGGCATGTGGTGCTGGGGATCGAACTGCAGTCCCTGCGCTTCCCTAGGCTTGCCGAAGCCGGCGCTTAGTCCGCTGAGCTATCTCGCCAGCCCAGGGTTAGTTTTCTAAGAATGTGCTCCACAGACTTCCAAAGCGGCTGTACCATCTTGCATCCCCAGAAGTGACAGATGAGAGTTTTTGATGGTTTTTAAGAGTGGAGAAAAGTCTACTTACCAAAAATTTAAAGAGAGCTCTGTGAGAGTCATTGAAGATCTCACCCCACTCTCTGGTCTTATTCCACAAAGTGAAGACAAGAAGTACAGAAAAATTAGCATTTATTCTTCATTTACCTGATGTTTTACAGTTTCTTGGATAATGCTAGACTTCAGAACTCTTAAATACATGACTTCTTCCATGTCTTGTGTGTGTTATAGCTTCTTAAATTTAATTTTTACATCTACCAACTCTAACATTTATATCTTTGAGTGTCTACTTCTAGGAGTTCTGGCAAATGCACATTCCCTTATCATCACAATCAAATAGAGAGTTTTGGGGCTGGTGAGATGGCTCAGTGGTCTAAAGCACCTACTTAGAACAAGCTTAGCAAAAAGCACAGGCACTGCGGTTCAATCCCCCAGCACCACATTCCAGCCAGAACACCCCCTGGTGGGCTGAGATGGCCACACACACACACATACACATACACACACACACACACACAAATAAATAAATATTTAAAAAAAAAATAGAGAGTTTTTCCATCATTCCTTATGACTGCGTTACACAGCACCTTTATCCTCAGACCACCCCTGGGTTCGCGCACCTCTTCAGGCCCACATTTAACCTCGTTTAGCATGTTGTAGAGATAGCCGGTATGGTGGTGCACACCTGTAATCTCAGCACTCAGGAGAATCGCCGAGAGTTCGAGGCCAGCTTGCACCACAGATGAAGCCCTGATTCACAGAACCAAAAAAGAAAAAAGACAGAAAGCTGCCTAGATGGAATCGCGCAGCACACTACTTTGTAAGCCTGCACTTTTTTCCTTAGCGGAAAGCTTCTGCTATCATTTCAAGCTGTCGCGTGCAGTGATCATCTGCTCATTTTATTTTTGAGCAGCATCCTCTTTTCTGAATGTATGACGGCTGATTTGTCAGCTCACCAGTTAAAGGACATCTGGGTGATTAACTTTTGGTGACCACACGGACCACTAGGAGCATATGATTTTTTTGAGTGAACATCAGTTTCTACTTCATATGCTTATTTACCTAAAATGATTTTGTTGGATCATATAGGAAGTTTATGTTTAGCTTTGTAAAACTTCCTGAAGTATTTTTTGGAGTAAGTGAGAGATTTTGCATTATTGCTAGAAATGGGCAAGTGTTCCTGTGGCTCTGAATCTTTGTTGTACTTGGTATTTGGTATGTGTGGGCAGGTGTCCACCTTTCCACATTGTAACAAGTGTGATGTGGGATATCCTTATAATTTTAATTTGGATTTTCATGATAAATGAAGAATGATTTACTCATATATATATATCGTCTTTGGAGAAATATCTGTTCAAGTCCTTTGTTAATCTGAAAATTGTGCCTAGTTTTGCTTTTCTTTGTCTTTCTTTTCTTTCCTTTTCTCTTTCTTTCTTTTTTATTGTTGTTTTTGTCTTTTTGGGACAGGGTCTCACTGTGCAGCTCAGGCTAGCCTTGAGCTCACTCTCAAACTCATGATGATCCTCCTGCCTCAGCCTCCTGAACGCTGGTTTTACAGGTGTCCACCACCACACCTGGCCGTGTAGTTTCTTATGACTGAGTCTCGAATACATGTTCTTTGTTCATGTATGATCTGATGATAGTTTTTCTCAGTCTGTGGGTTAGTAGGGCTTTCCACAGAGGAAGTTTTAAATTTTGATGAGCTCCAAGTAAATCAATAGCTTCTCTTCTGGATCATGTTTCTCATTTTATATCTAACACATGGTCATAAAGATTTTCTCCTTTATTTTTTAACTAGTTTTATAGTTTTTGCTTACATTTCAGCCACTGACCCATTTTGAATTAGTTTTTGCCTAAGGTGTAAGGTGTAAATTAGTTTATTTATTTATTTTTGAATATGGACGTTTGATTTTCCAGCACAACCGATCGAAAGGGCTATCTTTCCTTCCCTGAATTGCCTTGCTGTATTTCTTAAATCAGTGAACGACCAGTGTGGGCTGTGCCTGTGTGCGCTCCCCACTCTGCCGCACAGACTCTTGTGACTTTTCACCAAGGATTCCTGTATGTTTATAAGACCTCTTGATTCTTAGGGCGTGAGACGTCTAGCTTTTCTTTCCTGTTTCAAAAATTAATTTGGCCATTCAGATCTTGAGACATTGCTAGCGCTGATTTTCAAATGTTAAATCAGCCTCATATTTTCAGGGTAAATCTCATTTCATCATAAAATACTGTCATTTTAATACACTGCTATATACGATTTGCTAACATTTTGCTGAAGATTTGAGTCCGGATTCATGAAGGATGCCATGCTATTGCGTTCTCCTAATTTTTTAAATCTGGCTTAGTATTTGGGTAATATCATTTCCATACAATAAGCAAAGAAGTTTCTCTTCTTCTATAGTTCCTGGAAGAGACTGTATTGTCATAGTACTGATTCTTCCACCAAATTCTGCTAAAATTCACCAGTGAATTTTAGTAGTGTTTGTTTTTGTTTTTGTTTTTGTTTTTTTTTACTAGATTCTGAACTAGAAATTCCATTTGTGAGCTACAAATTCATTTCAGCCTAGTAGATAAAGGACTATGCAGTTGATTTCCTCTTCAGAGTACAGGTAGCTTTTTTTGCTCAAGACTTCAGTCCATTTTTCTTAAGTTGTTGGAAACATCAGCATAAACTTGTTCGTATTACTTGTTATGTAGGATCTGTGCTGCTATTTCTCTTTTCATGCCTGGTATTGATTCCCAGCCCTTTCTCCCTCTCTCCCTCCTCTCTTTCTCCTCATCTGTCTTTCTAGAGGTTTGCCTGTCTTATTGATTATTGCAAAGAACCAGCTCCTAGTTCCTCCATCTCCCTGCCTTGCCCTTTCATTGTGCTGGTACATGATCGTGCATTCGTTATTTCCTGCTTTCTCTTTTTGGGGCTTAAATTCTCTTTCTTAAAAATTTTAAAGGCAGAAATTTAAATTATTGATGTGATACCTTAGGGAAGGAAGGACGCCTCGCAGGTGTGTTTGAGAAGGATCAGTGCCTCTTACTCGAGCACAGCAGGAAGGCCAGGGCATGTTTCAGTGGCTGTACTGGTTCCTATAAATAGTCACTTTCTGCAAGCATTAAAATATCTGTTATGTGCATGGTTTAGCAGTATTCATTAGGGGCTTCATTTCTTATGGCAAGTTGTAGAAACCAGTGCTCACAGAAATTTGCCCAGCTAGAGAAATTGATTTGAACCTAATAAAAACTGATAAGGTTTTTCTGCACGTTCGTGCATTGCTTTGCTCTCCTCATATTCAGCTCCTGGCTTGCACCACGGTGGCACTCAGTCTCAGGGGCTGCGCAGTATAGGAGAGGATGCACATCCTGCCTGCAGGAACTTCCAGGCTAGAGGAAGAGACAGTTAGGGTGCTTAGATTTTGTCAACTTGATTGGATTGGGAGCTGGCCAGGGGACTGGTACAGCATACATTGGGTTTGTCTGGGTGGGTCCTGAGGTGAGGACTTTGGGGTCCGTACTTGGTCCCTCATCTGGCACTGTTCCCCTGCTCTGTTCCCAGCTTCCATGCCTGTGTTAACCATCCCTGCTGTGCCATTACCTATCCTGTGTTGCTTCTGCCCTGGAGCCAGGTGACTGTGGACTAAATCTCGTGAAACCAGGAGCCAAGCTAAACCTCTCCTCCTGCAGGTTGTGGGTCAGCAACAGAAAAGCTGACCAATACACAATGCAAAGCGCACAATTATAATAGTTATTTGAATAGTATCCTCAAGTAAATGGATAAGTAGTTGTCTAGTTGCTTGCTTCCCAGGTTTGTTTAGATGTTGTGGATTACACAAAAGGAACAATTATGAATGAATCTGATTGTCAGCATTAGGACCAATGATGTGAATGGTCATGCACCCCAGTTTCCAAAAAGGAATTTGACATCAGTGTTGGAGAGAGCCAGAGTGCTGGTGTGCGGGGAGGGGGGCTCCTCCTCTGTCTCTGCTCCCACTTTCCTACTTCTTGGAGTGCTAGGGCTTGAACCCAGGGCCGCACACATGCCAGCAAAGCAGTCCATCACTGACGTATGTCCCACTCATCTTGGCACTTTATGTGTTTGTGTGTAAAAACCCATTTTGTGTTCTGTGTGCACTTACAGATTTGTATGTATGATTACAAATCCATGTTGACAATATGTACATTTTTCATCTTTATTATAGTATATGTATATATATATATGTATATATAAACACGTTTATTTATACTTAAATATTTACAGATATTGACTGTGCTTTTTCTATGTATAGAGTAATGAATTTCATTTGGAAAATTATATTTTACTGTTTCTAACCTAACCGTATTCTCCCACAACATCTGCTTGTGGGATGTCTTACTTTGTGGATAAACTTTAAGGTATTTAACCCAGCCCCTATTGCCAAACATCTATGTTTTATAGTTATGTTTTATTATTTTTATAAAATATGTTTCAGTGGATATATCTGAGCTACCCAATGCAACATTACTTGCTTTGCATAAATTCAGAGTGGGAGATTTTGGTTCAAAGAGCATGCCGAATTTAGGTGCTCAGATTTATTCCTTCGCCGGCAGCGTGGGAGAGCGTGAGGCTGCTCATCTCTGGCTATTCTGTGCCTCAGCATTCTGATGTTTCCCGCCCTTTCTCATTTCTCAGTCACGCCCTCATTTTCCCCCCATTGTTGCTAGTGTGTTTGCAGTTTTTGTTGATTATATTCTATTTGAATATTTCCTTCATTCTGGCGGACGCCACAGGTCATCCAGCAGACTCTGTTCTTACATTGGGATGACAGATTGTGCTCGGCTTACAGTAATAACTGTAAAAATTCTTTCTCAGGCAGCCTATTTTTCAGGTGTTATCAGCCGATGTGGATCCAGAAAATGCTCCAAATTCTGAAGTTGTGTATTTCCCTGTTTTCAAACATCATTACCGAATGACAGTGGCTTCTGGACTGACTGTAGTAGTGGGGAAATCCAGCTCTCAGGATGTTTCGATTATGGGGTTTGGTGGATTTTATAATTTAAAGAAACAGATCAAGACCTGTTGGCTGTTTCTGAGTCCACTATTTGGGGTCCACATAGTGGGGCGCCCTCCATGGGGAGCCTTGCTGTTGAAAGTGCTAGACTGTAGTATTCCCTATAAACATTTCCCTTTCCTGTTTTCCCCATAAAGACCTCTTTATCCTCGCTGCAGTCACTGCCCCTCCGTTCCGACTGCTCAGGGGAACAAGGGGGTGGGCAGAGCCACCCTTGTCATCCACGGCGCTAGCTCGCACTGTTCTTCAAGGAGCCAACCACCAGCACCCACAGGACCAGGAGGGCGCCTGCGCTGCCCCGCACTAAGTGTCCACACAGCTCCAAGCCCCAGACTTGCTTTCGCTGGGGCATGATAAGAGACCCGCAGTTCTCCAACGTTGTGTAAGCTGCCCTGATATCAAGTCATAGTGATAACCATTCGCTCTTTGATAAGTTTTTGCCAGAAAACATATGAAAAGTTTCACTTTATTATCTCATTTTAAATTTTGAAGCTGTCCTATTTTTATTTTACGGACAAGGAAACTCAGGCCTAGGGAACACAATGAATCCCTATTAAATTGAAGTTAAGGGGCCAGCCAAATAGTTCAGTGGATGAAAGCACCTGCAAGCAGGCGCAGGGGCTGGAGGTTCGATTCCCGGGCCTGCGGTGCCGCCCCACCCCCGGGGCCTGCTGAGGCGGCAATTGAGACTGGGCATGTGGTGTGCCTGTAATCCCAGCTCTTGAAGGCTGTAAACAGGTGGTTCACTATGAGTCCGATCTAGAATTGAGGTCCTGAACACTCTGTAGACTCTTCCCTAAAGTACTAAATAAATAAGTAAATAAATAATAAAAAATAAATAAACAAATTGAGCCCAGTGTTTCCTGACTCCGTGTCACTAACCTTTTAGGGTGGGAAATCCTTTGTTGTCGGGAGCTGCTCAGTATATTTTATTGCAGAACACGTGGAGCATCCCTGGCCTCTAGAAGCACCCCTAGTTCTGATACCTGCTGGGGCAGGAGTAGAATCGCCTGTGACAGACAGGTTTAGTCACTGTCCTCAGGATCTTGGAGGGGAAATGAGCGAGTAAATTCTGGTTTTGTTTTCTCAGCTCTCCTGATTTAGGTGTTGGAGTTCCACATAAGATTTCATAGGATTGCTAGTCTTTAAGAAAGCATTGAAAATAACTGTAAGAATAGTTTGGAAATAGTATAGCATTTCAGATATTCAAGAATGCTAAGAGGCAAAACAAGAGTCACTCTAGATGTGGTTTCCAATTTAAAAAATTGTATTGTTTCATATATATTTTTCAAAATATATGTACATTGTATTTCTCTCTCTTGATCTTTCTTGATGAGACTTTCTTGGTTCTCTAATGAAAATCTCCTCACCCCCTTCTTGGACACCTTCCAGTCCTTTCGTTCTTTCTTTTCTAATTAAATAGGCTTGTATTAGCTATTTTATTTGTTTCATTTATTGTCTATGGTTAGCTCTCTTAAGATGATTTTTTTTCAAGTATCTACAAGAGAAACTGGCTCATAATAACTGTTACCATAACAATGATACAAAGAATTATTTTTAAAAGATGTAAATTAAGATTTTTAATTAAATAAACCAAAGTGAAATGTTTCCTAATGAAAGCACCTCAACCAAAAAGTACATAATAACTGCAAAATAATCTTATAACTGACCCTTGTTTCAAAATCTTTCCTGGGCTTGGATGAAGAGAAAGCCAGGAGAAAAAAAAAACCCAGCTATCTTGATGTGCTCCTCAGGAGACATTGTCGCCAAACACTGAATAACAAGCTATTGTCAAGATGTGCCTCTGTGTGCTTACAAATGGTCGCTTTGATCAAAATAACCACAAGGGTCCTATTTTTAGAGAAGAACTAAGATTTTTGGAACATGTAAACCAGGATGTATATTATTATCTTTAAAAGTCTTGGCAAACTAGGCTATTGGGTTGGGCTTAAGGGCACTTTTGGAATTATCCATCTGCAGGCAGCAGATCACAGGCAGGAGAGAAGAGCTGTTCTTTTTTGATGCTTCTGTTTTTGTAATATCTTGAGGTGAAATTTATCTCTCTCTCTATCTATCTATCTATCTAGTATTTTTAAGGAAGGGTCTACAGGGTGTTCAGGGTCTCACTACTAGATCAGACTTCTAGTGATCGGCCTGTTTACAGCCTCCCAAGAGCTGGGATTACAGGCGTGCGCCACCACGCCCAGTCTTGATTGCCGGCTCAGTCGCGCCCTGGGGGCGAGGCCGGCACAGCAGGCCCTGGCATTGAACTCCCAGCCCCTGCACCTGCTTGCACGTGCTTTAATCCACTGAGCTATTTGGCCAGCCCTTTGAGGTGAAATTTAATAGCAAAAGAAATGCCCCGTGTTATAAGGGCCTGCATCCCTCCTCTGCCTCCTCCCTCTCTCCCTCGCTTCCGCTCTTCCTGTTCCAGATGTGTTTGTCTCCATCACACAGAAGTGATGGTTGGCACCTTCATTCAATGTTCTGAAGGCCGGGTCTCAGTGTGTCGCCTCTCCTGGGCCAGCATGGGGGTTCCCTTTGCACCCTCTTGGAGAGTAAACTTCAACACACTGAGGGGCAGTAAGGAGAGACATTGAGATGCCTTAACTGACCTTGAGATGAATAAAGGGCTTTTAATGCCATCAAGGAGAGCCTGTGACCATGGCAGCCCGGCCAGAGTTGAAGATGCTGAGGCCTCTCTCTGTGGGGTCCGGGATACTGAACTGGCAGCAGATATGCTGGGTCATGAGCACATCACATCTGTGATTTGTCCTGTAAAGAAGGCAGGGCCCACTGCAACTTCCGTGTATGGTCGGTGGACTCCTCCTACTAAAATAATATCAATATTAAGAATTTTTTTTGATATTCCCTAATACTTCAACTTTTTTGTTGTTGTTGTTTTGTTTTTTGAGACAGGGTCTCTCTGTGCGCTTTAGGCCAGCCTTGTGCTCACTTTCACAGCCCCCAGGCCAGCCTTGAGCTTACAGTGATCCTCCTGTCTCAACCTACCGTGTGCCACCATGCCCGTTCCTACTTCAACTTTTTAAGGAAAAATTTAAAACATTTACTTATGCCCTAAAAATTTTAGGGCCAGTGAGATAGATCAGCGAACTAAGCACCTGCTTAGGTAAGCGCGGGGACCGGGGTTCGATCCCTGGCACCACATGCTGCTCCAGCCCTGCTACCAGGCACTCTGGTACACCTATACTCCCAGCCCTGGGGAGGCTGATACAGGAGGATCACTGAGTCTGACCTGCATAGTGGGACCCTGTACCAAATATGTAAAAATAAATAAATAAATAAAATTTTTATTTTTTTTCTGATGTGTTAAGAAAATGTAATTCTTTTGAACCTCAGTGTTCTCCTTTTCTTCTGAGTTTTAAACATTTTTAACATTAAACGTTTAAAGTTTAAAGAATCTGCAACATTTCTTTGGCCTTGAAAGTATGGTGAGTCTGCAGTACTACTGACCATGATGTCTTAGTTACTTTTCTCCTCTGCTGAGATAAAATACCCAGTGCCCAAAGTTAAGGGAGGAAAAGCTTATTGAGCTCACAGTTTGTGGAACTTTCAGTCTATAATGCACTGGCTCCAGTGCAGGGTGGCACGGCGGAGGGCAACTTTTCTTGGCAGTGGAAGACAGCAAAAAGAACAAGAGCAAGCAAGGGGGTAACAAGCCTCCTGTCCCCCAGCTTGTGTATGCAGGCTCCCAGCCCTGGCAGGGGCTCCTCTACACCCTAGGCTGTAGACCTGCTGACTCAGTTAAGCTTCAGAGCTTCTCCAGTTGACACAATGACTCAACCATGACAGGTGCCTAATGGAAAAGCCGGCCCTGGGGAGCACAGTAGCATCACATTTTACTGATAAGGAGATCAAAGCTTTTATGCAGACTGGCACAGCTGGAGAGTGGCTTTGTCATTCTAAGGGGGAGTCTGACTCAGTGCCTGCAGCTTCAGTGTTCTCAGGGAGACGCCAGGGCCCCAGGGTCTCCAGCACGTGCAGGTGAGTCACCTGGGGGGACCTAGCCTGAGACGCTAGGTCTGAGTGGGGCCTGGGACCCTGCCTGGGAGCGAGTGTCGCGGCGCACATAGCTCACGCTGTGCCTCTAAGGCTGCGCCAACCCTCTACACTAGATGCCTGCCATCATGGCTTCCGAGTATGCCCAGCCTTTCCATCCTTTTAAGTCGAGGGCCACTTTGTACCCTGGATAACCATGATCATTAATATCTGTATCTCCCTAAGTTCCTCTGATTTTTTTTTTGCAGCCTGGTTGTCACATTAATGTTTCATTAGGTTATAGTTTTTGTTGCATTTTTCATTACCCTGTGATGGATGGTGGCTCTTCTCAACCAGGAGAAGAGGAGGGAGTCAAAAAGAACTCCATAAGTGATTTGAAAATGAGCTGAAGACCGTCTTTTGATCATTATCAAAGACAATGTAAATAATAAATGAAATGCAAAAGCCACAAGCTCTTGGGTTCCCGAGGAGGACTGGATGCGGAGCCTCCCTTCAACCCGAGGCACAGAGGCGCTAATGGCGTCCTCTCTCTGACACTCAAAGGCTCACAGCTTTGCCACTGCTGTGCAGAACAGGAGCAGCTCTCCTCCTGCAGAGGGTGCTCGCTCCAGCAGTCCAGGAGGGTGGCGGCCGGGGCCACGCTGAGGGTCCATGGGGTGGACCCAACGATGCACCTGCCTTCACCCCAGGGCTTCGCTTCAGTAAAAGATGCTTCCAGGACTGGGATCTAGGCAGGCACTTTCAGCGCTGCTATGGATCCAGATAGGGTTCCAAGTCTGAGGAGGTAAGGACAGACAGGAGGGTGGCTTGTTGCGTGGGTCTAACCCGCACCAGGAAGATGCTTATCAGCAAGTGAGCCAGCCCCTCTGATGTTTCTGAGCCAGACTCCATCTTGGTTACAGAAGTAGGAGCTGCTGCTCGGCCAAAGCCGGGCCATGGCCGGTGTCCTTGTGAGGTTTCTTTCTGTTGCTGGTCCAAAATACCCAGCACCCACAGCCCTCAGCCGTGCATCGGAAATCTCAGTCTTTTGTGCAGGGCCTGCTCCGAGGCAGAAAGAGCACGGCAGAAGGGCCCAGGCAGAGGGATGCTGCTCGTGGATGGTGGGCAGGGAGCAGAGAGAAGAGAGGAGCCGGGACAGACGGGCTTCCAGACCACGGCCCCCAAGAAAGGCCCTCCTAGGGCCCGCCTCCTGATGCCCCAGGGACCTTCTGCAAGCCCTGTCTCTGAGCGGCTGAGGCCCGGCGGGGTGGGCTGCGACCTAGCCCACAGCCCCCCACCCCCCCGGCTGAGCTGTCTTCCCCCCTCTGCAGCTTCCTCTCCTCCCACTGCAGAACTGGCCCCGTCATGTCCCTTTCCACCTCCTACAACTTTCTTATGAAGCCTTTTCATGTGCAAAAATGATTTATTGCATGTTTCTATCTCATTCCTTACCAGAGATTATAAACTGCATTCTTGCTCTGGGCTTCAGAAGTGCTTGTCTGCTTTATATTTTGGTGAGATTTACACAAAATTTGCCATTTTAACCAGTCTTAAGTGTACAGATTAATGGTATGAAGTGCATACATGTGACAGTGCAATAGCCACCGCCGTCCCCTCCAGCCCACCCTTCACCTTCCCCAGGACAGCAGTCTGCCTGTCAACAAATAGCACCCCATTTGCTGCTTTCTGCCCCTGTGAATTTAACGTGTTCAGTTCCCCACAAGTAGAATCCTACATCGTGTGTCCTTAAAGGTCTGGGCTTCTTCCCCCAGTTCGCATATTGTATGTAAAGTTCCACCACGCGTAGCAATGCCACAATCCTCCTCCCCCCTGAGGGTTAGCGTCCGCACACTGTGTGCTCTTCCTGTGCTCCTGTGGCTCCATTCATGTATCCATGGGCACTTCAGTTAGGTGTTTTATTTTTGAAAGTAAAATTTGCAGTCTTTAATCTTCAAGAGATTATGCACAAAAATGTGAATCTTCTGGATGCTCTTGGAAAAAAACATGGGCAGATTTGGCACCTGGTCTGTATTCTGTGGGGCCACACCCGCTGGAGGCAGAATGCACCCTTCTCCAGGCCAAGCTCAGTCGTTGGCCCCGGTTCCTGTCATGACCAGTTTGCTCATTTCTGTCACCTGCACACACTGAAGCTTGAGACCCACCCCCTCCTCAGAGCAATGCTTTGCAGCTGACCTGCTTGGAAAACCAGATTTTTTAAAAAAAAATTTTTTTTCAATTAATTATGGAGGGATAGTTTTGTACAATAGGCTACAAATCAATTATGAGAAAAGTGATTCTGCGCCAGGAGACACCGCAGGACCCAGGGTTACCTGAATTTCCCAGTACTTTCTCTGTCTTCGCCATGTTCTCCTTGTGAGTAGCAAGCAGTAGCCGCCTTAGGACTGCTGAACAGGTGCAACAACGCGGGCATCACTTCCCCGAGGGACTCACAGAATGCAGAGCGCAGGGCCCCGTGCAGAGAATCTGTGATTCGAAGCTCTGCGGTGAGGATTTGCTCTTCTACTAAGTCATGGGTAATACTGCTGGCCATGGAGCTTTCCGAACCTCTTAGGTGGAGCCCTGGTCTTCTTCATGATGTTTTCCTGAGTACGGTCCACCAGTAGACTGCAGTCAATATTCAGATCACGCTGCACTTATGAACCGCACAGTCCGCTCACTGTAACCTCGGGGATTGTTTTTGCAAGGCGCTGGGTGAGCGTCTTGTGCAGCGCAGTGGAGGCAGAATCTTGTGTTCACACGTTGGTTCGTTTTATTCTGCTCCGTCTGTGTTCATTGCAGGTAGATGCCTGTTTTAGCTCAAGTTGGTCCACAGATGTGCTCTCAGCTTCTGTACCTGATTTTGAATGTAGCAAAGCTACAAACGCTTCTGAAACTTTACTTGAGAGGTGAGGGATGCTTAGAAAAGCTTCAGTAGGGCTGTTGAGATAGCTCAGCATGCTGAGCGCCTGATTAGAGAAGCGAGGGGACTGGGTTCTGATCCAGGCACCACATACCCTGTTGGCCCACCCCTGGGTGCACTGAGCCGGCGGCCACTGAGACCAAGCATGGTGGCACATGCCTGTAATCTCAGTGCTGAGGAAGCTAAAAACAGGAGGATCACTGTTAGTCCAAGCTGCATAGTGAGACCCTATATCAAATACATTTTTTTTTAAAAAAGAACACAAACTATAGCTTCAATACCTTTAAAAACTGGTACCTAACCATTGTCAAAGAATGACGGTTGTTGGTGAAAAGCATTTTACCAAATGCAGAGTGACTCCCCTTCTCCATCCCTTTCTGGACCTGCACTTGTTTGTCTGAGTACAGGAAGCTGCTGCTGTGGACCCTTTGGTAGGCATCTGTTGTTGGCTACCGGACATGGTTCCAAGTGACACCCTCTGTTGGCCAGTGGTTCTCAGGACCCCTTGGGAGCTTGGCATGCACACCTAGGTCCACACAGGTAAAGGGGTTGGGCTAGGTTACCTAGTGTAGCCTTTGGGCTTTGGTCCAGGGTGAAGCTTGCAGGGCCAGTGAAGTTCTCTGCCTCTTCTGCAAAGGAGGAATGTTATGTCAGAGCAGACAAAGTTACATCCAGTACCACAAAGAGGAAGGCACTCAGCCTTCCAGGGAGCATGGATGTGGCATGGGGAGGGTCATGGCACTGCCATCGCCGGGCCTTTGCATGGTTCATGGACATTCTTGAAGTTTCACTGGCCTTAAGATTTCCACATTACCTAAGCTAAGAGTGGTGTTCCTAGGACACAGGTATTTTGATAGCTATGGTCTTTTAATACAACTTTTAATTTTACAATTTGTGTTTGTCTTCCTTCCACAAGATAGAAACAAGTCCCTGAGCTGGCAGATGGTGTCACTGTAGACAAAATCTCAGGAGTGCTCACAGGAAGCAGATGGACTGAGAGTCCCCCACCCTCAGAAATGATAGCTGTTATACAATCATCGTTCACGCCATTGACAACGGTGAGTGTTTACCTAAGACTGGGGGAAAGCAGTGCTCATTCTCACTTTCTGAGGGAGAAAGCCTTTCAACACGACGGAGAAGATTATAAAACAAACCTTGTTACCACTTGGCATCCGTGCTGGTGATTATTTTTTATAATAATTCTAGAAATGACAAACAAGGGACCAATATCATTGAAAGACAGGCAGTATTTGTTCAGAAGAGGCAATTAAACCAGCGAGGAAGCTGCAATCAAACCCATCTTTTTCGTCTGCTCATAAGATAATGCTATAGCTCTTTGTCAAAGCCGATGATGTGTGATAAATATTTAGCACAGTTCCCTGTATTGGGAACGGCACAGGAGCTTAGGCAAATGTGGCTGTGTGGGACACATTCTCATCAGCCAGGATGGCTGGTTTATGAACGTGGCTTAGCCCATTTCTCTAGTCTCCTAAGGCTGAATTTTTAAATGTACCAATACAAAATCGAATAAGTAAAAAATTTCAGATAACTCTAAGAATCTTATTTAAGAAAACTTGTGAGCTGAAACCCAAGCTCCGTGTGATATGTAACTGTCTATTCCTCTTGTATAATTAACTAGTAGGATGTTGGTAATGAGGATATGGAACACGTTCCTAATCAGTATTCTGTGAGGAGAAAGGAAGTCAACGTTGCAACGTTCCATGCTTCTGTTATGGTTTTAGGACTGACATTTATTTTAATTAGAAAAATGATTTTTACATAATTTTAAATTTAAGTGCAGTTTTAAGAGGTAATATAGTGGGTCCAGGGCATCCATTGCCCCCTTTTCTCCCAATGGAATTTCTTGCAAAACTGTGGCTCAGTGTCACAACCAGGACATCAGGAGGGGTACAGGACCTTTCCAGCCCCGCAGGAGCCCCTCAGCCATCTTTTGCCATCACCACCATTTCTTTCCCTTTCCTCCTTAGCCGCTGGCTCGACTGCCAGGTAGGTGCATGCCATGATCCTGCACCTACCTTGCTTACAAATGATCTGAGATGGAAGTGTTTTCGCATTTCCTTAAGTCACCCAGATAGTCTGACTTTCTTTAAAAGGAAGAAAACAGATCAAATACCCATGAGGCTGCGATGGGCCCTGACCCTTCCAGCCCCTGGCCTGCCCCCAGGGAGGGGTCGCTCTCAGCAGGGAGCCCAGCCAGGCACTGAAGCTATCACAGACAAGCACAGAACAGATCAGATAGTACAAGGAATCTTCTAAGTCCTGGACATCTGGGAACATCTGGAGACACCCGAAATTGGCACTGGACACTTGAAAGACTTTGTCTGCTGAGGTTTGAGACTGCCAGGGAACTCTGCCCGCAGATGTTTATTAAAGTCTTCCCACCCAGTGGCCCCTGCCTTCCTTCTTTCCACCCCCATAGAAGGGACACACTTCTCTTTTTTCCCTACACAGGTCTTTTCGCTTTCTGTCTGTCTGCACCCAGGCACAGTACATTCTGCACCACATGGCCTTTACATTCCTGGTGGTCTTGGCTGGTTCCTAGGCCCCACCCCCCGTGTGTCACTGTACCCATCTACAGAATCATGAGTTTATGAGTACTTATTCTTTTTTTTTTTTTTTTTTCAGAACCGGAGATTGAACTCAGGCCTTTGGGCTTGCCAGGGAAACGTTTATTCCACTGAGCCATTTCTCTGGTCCCCAGAATCATGAGTTTAAAGAGGAAGATTTGCTTCAATATTCCAGCAGGCACAGGAGGAATGCTCCTTGTATTGCTAATCACCCCCTCTGCATCCCTCTCCTCCCAAGGCCTCCCACCTGACACCGGTACAGGGACACCGATGCTTTGCCTGTCTATGTCAGTGACACTGCACCAACTCTCAGCCCTTCCTCCTGACTACCGGGAAGTCTGTGAGCCTGCAGTGGGCCAACCTTCCCTCGGGACCTGGAGCCCTGCTCAGACCCGTTTACACTGAGTTGGACAGTATCTGGGCAACTGCAGAAGAGACGTTTATGAACGTGGCTTAGCCCATTACTGGAGCCCATACTCACTTAGCCCATACTCACTCCTAAAGTGAGTGGGGTCTGGAGAAGGTGTGTGTTTTAGATGAAAGTACAAACTTGTGTTTGCAGTTTTGGGGGCCTCAGAGTGAACAGTAACTGAGGTACGGTCTTCGCTCTTGGTGCGAGGAGGGAATCCGAAAGCCCTGGGAAGTCACAACTAAAAACAACGTCTTTGCTGTGCTGCAGGTCTTGTGCTGAGCTAGATAGGAGCAATATGATTCGAAGTGGGAACGTGCATCAAATGACTGTCAGGCCCCGGAGATAGTTAAGGTTGGGGTCAGCCGGTGTGGAAGGACACCCAGGTTTCCTGACCACATCCTGGCGAGGACTCAGTGCACTGCGGCAGAAGGGACTTGGGGATGGGGTCCCCGAAACTGGCACTGGGAACTAGAAGCACCTAGGGTGAGACTGAGCCCTGCATGCTTCTCCTTCCGCCTGACTTCAGCCTATACTCTTTCCTCGTAGTGTGCTATAAACCCTGGAATAACAGGTTCACAGTGAATTCTAAGGGTCACTGAGCACCATCAAACTGAGGGTGGCCTTGGGGACCATTCCCTCCAGCTTCTCAGTGGGCTGACTGGACATGGAGCCTGGGCCCCAGAAGGCCGTGCAGGAAACAGGAGCCAAGTGGGTGAACAGATGTGCAAGTTCCCTCCTTCTGTGAAGTCACCTACCTTCTGCAGGTCACTCAGCTGACTCCTCATGCTAAGAAGCCTCCCACCTGGCCATTGCTCAGTGCTGCTCTTCACTGGAATGACAGGGACTCTCCCAGAAGCAGATGGCGCATGCGAGGCTGTGTTCCTGTCCCGGGGGATTCACATGCATGGATCGTCCAGGTAAGCATCGAGCCCTGCTCCCGGGCTGTGCGGCGTAAGGGGTTCTGGGAGCTAGTGGTCTGTGGGAGCTGTCCTGGGACCTTGGTTCCTCCCCACAGGCTGTGGTGGTGCAGATTCACAAGGGTGGGAGAGAGATGGTGTAAATATTAGTGGGCGCCTTTGGCAGTGACCTTCAGGCTGACTGAGGTCACACACTCCCAGTCATGCTCACTGGCTGCAGAAGCAGCTTCGGCTTTATCACCAGCAGCTGCAGCAGGGCAGCACATGGAGGAACTAGTCCAGGGGTGGTCCTTTGCTGTGCACTTCCTGTAGCCATGGAGACAGCAATGTAGAGGTGTCCGGGACCCTGGGCTTGGCCAGGACTAATGAAGAAACTGTACTTCTTTTCATGAAACAATCTAATTTTCTTGGTTAGATAGAATCAATCAATTAGCTCAGTGAACGGTAGCTGTGGGCTTCTGTTTGTTCCCTTATCTGGGTTAAGCTCTGTGGCTACGCAGATGATTGGCATGAACTTCGTCCTTGTCGGTTTGTGGTCGAGTTAGAATGAGTGGAACCTGACCCCCTCTGGATGGCGGAGCTCACTCGGTGCAGCCTGTTTCTCTTGTCACAGGAGCCTGCTTTCCTGTGGCCCTGCTGCTGTGCACTTGAACCCAGGAGGCACGGAGTCTCCCTGCTTCAAGTTGGTGCCCACCGACCCGTTACGCCATGTGCACAGCGGCTGGTACTTGTGCCCTCTGGGTCCCCTCTTGTTTTATTCCCTCTTATTCGTGTTTGAATCCCAAGTAGGACCAAAAATATCTGCAAAAATCGTCCGACCCAACTAAAAGGATTTATGTTTTAGGCAGTGGTTCTCAGCCATGGGCACTTTTCTTCCCTAGAGGACACAGCAATGCCTGGAGGCGATGTGGGAGGTCACAACTGACAGGCGAAATTGGCAGGCACCAGAGGCCTCTAGTGGCTTGAGGCCAAGGACGCTGCTGCTGAACGTCCCAGAGCACACAGAGCAGCCCCACTGCAGAGGTCTTGGTCAGTGTGCGCACTGCTGGCCTTGGCGTTGGAAAGCTTGGACAGGCTGAAGGGAGGCTGGGCAAGGCAGAGGCTCTCTCGGTGGAAGTGTGTTCTGATTCTTGGCCACAGTAGAGGCAGTGTGGCAGCTCTTGCTCCAGCGCCCCCTTCAGCAAGACATGGAGGAGAAAGCTGCCTGGTCCCTCTCACGGGAAGAGACGTGGCTGCGTTCCTGCCTCTGCATCTTCCCAGCTCCCTGCATTTGAGCAAGCCATTTCATCCCCTCCTCACCTATGAGCTGGGATGGTGAGGTCAGTCCACAAGCGCAGCCACGAATCAGAGGGCAGTGTGGACGCAGGCTGGTGGCCCTGGTCTGTCTCCTCCGCTGCTCCTGAAGCAAGGTTTTCTGGCTGAGTCATCCTCACAGCAGCACTGGCTTGGGTCAGAAAGGTGAGGAGAGCACAGTGCCGTGAGCTCCACTGAGCGTCTGCACTTAGGGGGTCTCCACCTGGGGGTGGTTGGTCTAACAGGTAGAAGCAGATGAAACTGCAGAGGGAGATACTGCTTTCCTGACAAACCTCTGAAGCGCTAAGTTCCCGCCGCAACCATGAGAGACCCAGCTACCTTCTGGGTTGTTTGTGTTATTCTAAGAGAGGAAACATCTCAACTGACAAATAGCAATCTTTGTATAATGGATAGAAGGACTTCTTTTCATCTGCTCTGATTCTCAAGCGGGGAGGAAACAGAACTGGCTCCTGGGCCTCAGCTCCTTCTCGGGGTGAAGCAAAGGTTGCTGCACTTGAGGCTGCTGGCAGGAAAGTTGCTCTTCCCAAGCACCGTGACTGTCGCTGAGATGGAAGATGCTCGGGCCGTCCTGGGTGCCCTTCTGCTTGAGAGCCTTGTGACTGTCTCTTGGGAGACAGGAGGCAGCAACAGGAGCAGAGTGGGCTTTGGTCTTGGTGAGACCAAGATGAGGCAGGATGGGGACCTCATGACAAGGTGGCATTGGCCGAAGACCAGCCATATCAAGGTGGGGACTCACCCAAGGCAGAAGGGCTTGGTTCTCTTGTACCAAAATATTTCCCTGGCTTCCAATGCAGTGTCTCAGTTACTCTTCTCTCATTGCTGGGACAAATACCTGACACCCAAATTGAAAGAAGGAAGGAAGGAAGGAAGGAAGGAAGGAAGGAAGGCAGGCAGGCAGGCTTTATTTAGCTCACAGTTATTGGAGGTTTC
This sequence comes from Octodon degus, assembly GCF_000260255.1. Taxonomy (NCBI): domain Eukaryota; kingdom Metazoa; phylum Chordata; class Mammalia; order Rodentia; family Octodontidae; genus Octodon; species Octodon degus. Next base: position 3,878,595 of record NW_004524770.1, on the reverse strand, counting down.
AGTCCATACTCAGCTGGCTCCAAAGCAGAATGGCACAATGCAGAGGACAGCCTTTCATGGTGGCAGCAAAGAGCAAGAGCACAAAAGGAGGGTAGCAGCAGCTCAAGCATCTAACTTCTCTTTCCTCCTTACGTTGAAATGCAAGTTACCTGCCCCAGGGCAGGTGCAGCATCCACACCCACAATAATCAATCACAAACTCCAGAAGCCATCCCAAGACTGCAGGAGACTTTGGGGGGATATCTAGATACAAACCATAACACACAGCTTGGGACACAACTCTATTCCTGTGTCCTTAGAGTCCTGAGAACTAAGGTCCAGTGAACCTGGGTTTAGATACTGCTTTGGTTTGTGTCTAGGTGTCTGCCAAAGCCTCGCACAGTCGTGGGACAGCTTCCGGAGTTTGTAATTGAGTGTTGTGTGTGTGGGTGCTGCACCCAACCTGGGCAGGTAATCTGCATTACCTGTAAGGAGGGGAGAGAGGCCAGCTAGCTGCCTGAGCTGCTGCCCCTCACTGTGCTCTTTGCCGCCCCCAGGAACAGCTGCCCTCTATCATGTGCTCCTCTGCCTTGGAGCTAGCTGAATATGGACCGAAACCTCCACTAACTGCGAGCCAAATAAACCTTTCTTTCTTTTCTTAATTTTGGGTGTCGGATACTTTGTCACAGGAATGAGTGAAGAGTAATGAAGACAGATGCCAAGTCTAAACACATCAGTTATATAATCTTGGCTTTCTTTCCTCCCTCCCTTCCTGTCTCTCTCTCTCTCTCTCTCTCTCTCTCTCTCTCTCTCTCTCTCTCTCTCTCTCTCCCTCTCTCCCCTTCCTCTCAGGTTATTGGACGATTGAATTGAATAACATGTCACATGCTTGGCATAGATAGCACACTTATGACACACAGTAGCAGGAGCAAGCGCTCAGTGTCACTAGCAGGAATTTTAAGCACCTCTTCCAGCCATTGGTGAGCAAGGCCCTTCCAACGCTCACACTTACTCATCCACCTGCCTTCCCTGACTGTTTCAGCCTACACCTCTCATGGAGGCATGCTGTGTTCTGGGAAGGACCCATCCAGAAGTGTGTCGCAGGTTCTATGCACATGGTCACCTGCGGCCGAGCTATAGGCTGCCTCCTGACGGCAACGTGCTGGGGCTTGCAGACGCCTTCCCTGTCAGAGGGGAACTCATGAGCCCCGATCCTGCCGAAACCCGGCACTTGTCAGCATTCTAATCTCTTACTGATTAGGGTTGTTGAACACAGAAAGACTAGAACAGCACGCAGAGTGCTGTGTGACAGTGGAGACCGCAGGAGCCACCGTCATCGGTCTTAGGAGAGGGTGAGCGTGGAGTTCTCAAGACCTCTTGAATCAAGAGTCTTTCACTGAAACTCTGTACAATGGAAAACTCACCCTCCCACCCAGCAATTACAAAAGGCAAACACATGGCATCTCTCTCAGATCAACTGTCAAGGTTTACGCTTGCTCTGGGATGTTGTTGTTCTGACACGTGTAGGAGAAATGCAATTGCTTGCTTTCTGAGTTTGCTGCTGCCACCTGCCATCCCAGCCTCTGTCATATTTCTCTCCTTGTGTGGGTTCCACGGGCACTGTCAGCTGTGCAGGAGCAGGTGCCAGCTCCGCCCTCCGACACAGCTGGGGCCCGAGCCCAGCTAGCTGCATGGGGAACGTGCTGCCTGTCTGCTTCTGGGCTGAAAGCACAGCAGTGTTTTGCTGATGGCTTCAGGCCTGGGACATCCCTGAAGGCCCTCACCGCCACATCAAGGGGGTCCTCCGCATGCTGCTTCCACCCGGCCACCGACCGGCCCGTAAGTTCACTCAGCTTCATGCATGTCCACCTTTCAGAGGCTGGGCCACTCCTGTGTGACCGTGCCAGGTGACTCAGTGATTCTAAGTTGCAGTCTGTCCTGCCCCACTTTCACAACTGTTGCCACATCCACTTGCCCCCTGGACTCTGTATAAATATACTTGTGTCTACATTAAGTGCGTTTATTTCAAGTAGTAAATTTTATATTTCAATTGCAAAGGAGAAATTAGTTTTGCTTGTAGAAAGCAGAAGCACGTGTGAAAATGGACGCAAAGGAAATATCGTGCTACTTTGGTGACCGCGATTGGTGGGCTCTGGGAGGCGCGACAGCACCCACAGCGATGAGCACCACGTTGCTGTGGCTGGAGCAGGGAGCAGTTCATGACGCAATCGGCACGGACAGCTGAGCTGCCTGCCAAGCCCCAAACAAATCACAAGTGCTGGAACAGAATGCATCAGCGTGAACCGAGGACCGAACCCCACGGGTTCACAGCACTCGGCACCGCGCTGCGACCGCAGAACAGTTTCTGGGTAGGTAGTGCTGCCTGTCAGGGACGAGTTCCTCTGTGTGCTCAAGGGAGCGGTGGCAGAGCTGTGGTGGCTTCCCAGGGACACTTTCTCCAGGATGTCGTGAGGAGGTGGAAAAGGAATTTGCCTGGGAATGTGTTCTCACCGTGCGACTGAGTACCATTCACAGCTGCTCTCAAACTGCTCAACTTTCCCTTCTCAACAGCCCTCCATGCCAGGCCGGGGCAGCCTTTTTCCTCCTTGTACCAACATGTCTTGGGAGCTGGCAGTGGTGGCGGGACTCTCCTTCCTCCCTAAGTGGTTTGGAAGCTTCTAGAGTCCAGGGAATCGCCCCAGAGCACACTCCAGTGGCTGTGCCCTCACAGCCCCCTGATGTGGACCGCGCATGCACAGCCCTGCTGAATTTTCTCCAGGACCCCTCTGGGAAGGCAGAAGCAGTCTCCTTATTTTCCAGAAGTTCAGGCTGGGGCTTTCTGCTTTCTATCTCTTAGCAGGTCTCTGAGGTCCCTTCCAGGTTCCTGCGAACCCTAAGCCAGCGATGGTGACTGGTTGAGCGCTTGCCATCCATTCTCACCCCTGTGCCCTAATTTAAATCATCACATAGGTTCATTGGGCAACCTGATATTTTAAAATCTGCTGCAAAGTATGATATATCTTAAACAAGACCATTTTCTAGGTCTATTGCCTGCTTTATTTTCTTTGAAATTTTCCTTGATTATTGAATGGCCTAAATTAAAATAGAAACGCAAAGCAGTAATGCCCATGCTCCTGTCCCTCAATCAAGCCCATTTTCCCTTGTCAGAGTGGTCTTTTGGAGCTTACCTGTGTGTATCTACCAGGGCCCTGCGCCATTGCGGGAGCTCTGCAGCTGCCTTTCTGGGTCCTTTGCCCTCCTGTGCCCACCTGTGCCTGTGCCCCTCTCCACCTTCCTCTTCCAAGTCTCTTCCTTCTCCCCAACCTCTGAGCCTTGAGCAGGGTGACTCTTGAGGTCACCTGTGTCCCATTTGTTCACTTGTAGGGAGAAATGCACGATCTTGGGATGAGTCAGCATTTCCCCAGGGTCTCAAGGACCCACTAGCCTGGTCAGTGAGTGCTTCGGGCCAAGATCCTTCTGCACTGGGACCCCTGGGAGATGCAGGTGTCCGTCCCCTCCCTGCTGCTGTCATCTCACCAGGGACTGGTGACTGCTTCTGTTCAGAGAGGCAGAGAGGGCTCTTCTACAAGACCTCATGACTTCATTAGAGTGAACATACAGTCAGTGAGAATCTGAGAAGTGGCACTTTCTCCTGCAGGCTCAGCGTGTGGAGCCCCCTTCTGTCCAGCCAGCTGCTAATCCCTGGTGGCCCTGAGCACACGTGACACTTGTGCAGTACCTCCAGACAGACAGACTTTTATTTGTCCATCAAAGGGCACTGGAGCCAGCAATAAGGTCAGGATCATGTGACACTAGCCCTGATCAAATTCCTGCCCAGGGACCCTACACACCTTGCCGAGTCGAGCCCTGGCTGTCCCTATGCAGTGTGCTTTCATACAGTCTACATAGGGATCCTTATAGTACGCTTTGCTTTGCAGAATGATTTTTTAAAAATCATTTAGACCCATAAGAAGCTGCATGAACAGCACAACACGTGCCCACGGACCCCTCCCCGGCTCCCCGCGGTAGCGTCCTACAGCCTGTGCTGCAGGGCGCGGGTCATTAGATTGGCTGTGGCTTAGCACTGTTGATACAGTTCCCAGGCATGAGTCTCGTTTGAACCCGGCCAGCTTAACCTGCTCCTGTCTAAGAAGAGTTCATTTTCGACTTACACCTGGAAAGCACGCCAGACCCCGAGAGCTGCGCTTCCGTATCTGGTTTCATGAGGACTTCAAAACCAGGATTCCCAGTTGCTATAATTTCATATCTTTGTTCAGGTGTGTTTGGGGAAAGTTAAAAAGATACTGCTTTTTGCACAAAGATGGTGCTGTGAATCCATCAGCGATTTTTGAACAAGGGCCCCACAATGTCCTCAGCACTGGGCCCTGGTGCTCGGTAGCCTGTCCTGCATCCTAGGGGTGGACCAGTCCCACCTAGGTCATGGTCAGAGCAGCAAAGGCATCTCATTAGGTGTCTTGAGACTGAAGCAGAGCCTGCTGTTCTCCTCCTTCGCACGACACCGCTGTAGTGCTTGTTCCTGCTTTTCTGCAGCAACCGTATACAGTGTTCATTACACAAGCTTTAGCCTCTAATAAAAAACAGTGCTATGGCAAGAATTTCTAGTTATTAATTTTCCTCCTTTGGTAATGTATATAAAACCTCATCTTTTTTAATTTTAAAGAATAATAAACAGTAAAAAAATACAGAATTTCAAAACAAGATTATAGGACATTAACAATGATTATTATACTGCATGCTGTTATCCTCAAAGTAGTTGTTCAGGGCCGGCGAAACAGCTCAGCGGATTAAAGCACTTGCAAGCAGGTGCAGGGGCCAGGGGTTCGATCCTAGGGCCTGCCATGCTGGCCATGACAGCCTGCCGCTGTGGTGCGCTGAGGCGGCAATTGAGACTGGGTGTGGTGGCGCGAGCCTGTAATCCCAGCACTTGGGAGGCTGTAAACAGGTGGATTACTGTGAGTCCGATCTAGTAGTGAGACCCTGAACACCTGTAGACCCTTCCCTAAAATAAAAAAAAAAAGTAGTTGCTCAGATTATCAGATACAGGCATTCAAAATTGATCAAACAATAGAAACACTGACCTCACCCTTCTTAAGTGTAAGGATCGTGAAGTGTCCTTTGAGCCAGAGGAGGGCAGATCTGAACTTCTGTGAGTCTGGGCATGAAGAGTTGCGAGGATAACCCCAAGAATGAGAAATCTGAAAGGGAAGCGATAGCATGGAATATGTCCAGTGTCAAGTAAACGGATGGATGAGTGAACATGGGACACATATCGAAGCAAAGCATGTGTTCCTAGTGACTTGTAGGCAGGCGAGACTTTAGTCTGGGGCAAATTTCTTTTTCTTTTTTTTTATTTGTATTTAGTACGGGGTCTCAAGACACAGATAGGACCCGTAGTGATCCTCCTGTTCTCAGCCTCCCAAGCACTGGAAGTACAGATGCACACTACCACACCCAGACTCGGCGCGCCCTGGAGGCGGGGCTGGCAGGCAAAATTTCTCTGTTTCTGAATTGTTACCAATTCAGTCACAGGCGGATGTGCTCCTGCTACGTGACAACAGGCTCAAGGAATATTTGAGCCGCAAGCCCTAGAGATCATCCAGTTCAATTTTTTCCTTAAATACTTTCAGCAGCGGAGTCCTTTTCGACTGAAGTCTTACAGAGATGCCATTGTAAGTGAAGCAGCTGAGTGGCATTTGTAAGCAAAGTACTAATCCTGATGAAAACAAACAGACACAGAACAGAACAATTAAGAAAGGAAATGAGACATTGCGGAGGAAGTTTGTAAAATTTTGTTCTTACCAAGTGTTGACGCTTTCTTTGCCTTGGGTTACTGTCCATTGGTTTTTGAAGCATGAGGAAAATTTTCATGTACAAGGGCAAATTTCAAATATTAACAGTATTTACATAGCTCTGTTTATCATATTAGGATTCTCTCTAGTCAAACATGGGATAAAAAGCCCCATTTGAGTTTCATGAAAGCAAACTAGTGGACATTCTAAAGAACCTACTGGCAGGTGCAAGAGATCTAAACCTGGTAGTCATTGTTTTACCCAAAGATCTAAACCTGATTGCACTGTTTTACCAATAACAACGCTAAAGGTTAGAATTGAAATACTTTGTGAAGGACTCTGAAGAAAATGCAATTCTCTTGCTGAGGTGTCCTTCAACAGTGATGACTCAGGGACAGGTCAAGGCCAGGGAGGACTCCAGTGGGGATGGGGTGCTGCCCCAGGAAGCGGGGGCCAGGACCCCAAGTCCTCAAGGAAATCTCACCTCTAAGCCTCCTTGGGGGGAAGCCAGGCACTTCCTCCGGCCCTGGGAAGGACCCCTGCATCTGCCCTGTGGGCACGGGTTAGATACCGAGTTTAGTGCAGCCTGCATCTTAGCAACCTTCCTCAGACAGGCTAGTGGTGGGGTTAAATGACAGCGAGAGCCTGAGGCGAGGCATCTCACACCCCTTATTTCTGGCCCTGGGAGCCAAGTGGGTGATATCCCTGGGCTCTTTGTAGCAGTTCACAAGCTTGCTTCTCTTGCTTAATGTGTTTAGTTCAGTGTACTTTATGCAGAGTGCTTTAGTGTGTACATGCAGACATACGTGTGCATATAGATGGACGTGCCTGTACACACACACCCCTCCACATTTCCTCTGCGTCTTTCAGACTCCCCAAACCCAGAGGTGATGGGAAGCCAGCCAGCTGTAAAGCCCAGCAGCATTCTACAGCACAAGTGGGTGTGTCCCTCTCCAGTTTTAAACTTCCCAGCGGCTTGTGGCACCTGGGCCAAGCCGGCCATCCTGAGGCCTTGAGGGCCTGTGATGTGCTCTGTCCCCTGGCCTCAACCCCCTCTAGCCTTATTTACTCTGCCTCGCCCTCCCCGCCTGCCCAGGCCCTCACCACAGGAGAACCCTCCTGAGTTGCTCTGGGCCCAGAGCCCATGTCACTTGCTCTACCTGGACAGTTGTCCTCCTCCTCCTCTTTGTATGTCTCTCTCTGTCCTGAGAGGCCTCCTCAACCCCAGCTGAGTGAGGTCTCCTCTGACCTTATCCTCCGTTCCTCATCATTCTCAGCTTCTCAGCCCTCTTGGGTGCAGGTCTTGGTCTTTGTAGGCAGAAAGCAGCAAGGCTGCTTAGCAGCTGTGTGGCACCTTGCTGGCACCCAGACCTGCCCCTGACATGAGATCCAGCTGTGGAACCACGGCTCCCAGGTGGCCACCAGTCCTGGGAGGCACGGGATCTGTCCCCTGCCACTGGGCCTCCACTCCCTGGACAGAGCCAAGTCCAAAGCACAAGGGAATGTGACTGTGCCATGGGCTGAGCCTGAGCAGGTGAGGAGGAAGAGCAGTCAGAGTGGAGAAGAGGAAGGCCATGGGGGAGCCCAGGGTGGAAAGAGGCTGTCCCGGAAGCCGAGCTTCTACTGAACCGAGCTGGGAGCTGGCCTCAGTGCAGCTGGAATCGAGTTTCAGCCCAGGCACTGGAAATTGTAGCAATGGAACTTGTAGGTCCTCTCCTCTGCCTTCATGAAGAGTAAAGTTCTATCACACTGTCCTTGAGGTGTCCTTCCTCAAAGAGCTGCAGTGTGGAGAAGCCCCACCTTCAGCATCTGTGTTGGGGAGGTTACTGGGTAGGTGTTGGGGGGCGTGATCAGGGTTCCTGGCCATGTGAGGTCTCTGTGATTTACTTTGCAGGTGTACCTGGATCCCACAGTTTCCAGGCTGATGGAAGAGAGGATGGCGGTGACATGGGGTCAGGGAGGGGGCTCCCCTTGTCCTGTGCACCTGCTGTCTGTCCTGCTAGTTCCCCCCGCTCCAGGCTTGACCTGGGGACATTTCCTCCTAAGGCTCTGTGCTAGTCAGCTCAGGCTGCTGCAAAAGTCTGTGTGTATCAGCTCAGGCTGCAATAAGAAACTGGAAATCGCGTGGCTTAAGTAACAGACGTTTACTGCCTCACAATTCTGCCGACTGGAAATCCAAGACCAGGGTGCCAGCCGGCTTAGGGGAGGGGAGCACTCTGCCCTCTTCCTGCCTTGTAGATTGTGTGCTCCGTGATGGGAAGGAAGGGAGGAGCCGGATGCTGGCTCTCCTTGTTAGGGCTCGGGTCCCACCGAAGGCCCCACCCTCCTTTGAACTTAGTTACCCTGAAAGCCCGTAGCTGCAGACCATCGCAGTGGGTTGAGCTTCAGCTTGTGAACGTGGGGGCACGGCCATTCGGTCCATAGCAGTTACTTTCCAGGGAATGCGTCCAGGGCTGGAGCAGATCCCAACCTGAGCAGGCCCATGGGTCTTGTGTGTGAAATGGCAAAAGGTCTGCTTTGACTGTGCTCGAGGGGGTTACTGGGCAGGGGTCTGGGGTGAGTTGCGTCCTGGAAGGCTCCGCCACGCTGTCATCACATCACCTTCTGAGGAGTAGGAAGCACATTGGAATTGGGCAAATGTGTGTGGAGCTGCAGCGGAAGGGAAGAGCCAGCCACTGCATGCTTGCCACACCGGACCTGAGCGCCCCCTCCTGGGCAGGACTGCACACGGGTTCTGACCCCCAAGAGTGGCCTGTGCTCCCGGAAGTCTGGGGCTCAGACCACGAAGTAACAAGCTCACCTATGCAGGTGGTCTCTGTTGGTGAGATGCATGGTATTTGGCGCGCACACGCGTGGTGGCCACTGCCCTCCAGGCTGCGCTGAGCTCTTGGAAGACAGCGCTCGCCGGACTCGCGCTGCTCCTCCCGCCAGCAGGTACTGTTGTGTTCCTTTCCTAACAGCGAAGAACTCAGGGTCACAGAGTGTAATCGTCCTGTTTAAGGTCTCAGCCATGGAAAATGGCCCATTGGGGTTCAAACACAGGCACCTTGGCCGTAGGTTCTGATGCCAGTGGAGCCCTTTACGTGTTTCACCCTAGATCTCAGTTGCCTATACGTCAGGTTAGTGGGCTTAGGGTGTTCTTTATGAACCCTGATGAGGCACATGTGTATGCCCTCCTCTGGCTGTTAGAGTGGAGAAGAGACAGGTCTGCAAGCACCAGGGCCTCAGGAAATAAGCTGAGTAGTGCACACAGCAACTGCCGGGGAGCCCCTGGATTAAGTCATAAAGCCACTGTTCCAGGTCCCCTGGACTCAGAGTGCAAACCCGCTGTTATGGTTTGTGTCTAGGTGTCCCCCCAAAGCCTCCTGCAGTCTTGGGATGGCTTCTGGAGTTTGTGATTGATTGTTATGGGTGTGGCTGCTGCACCTGTCCTGGGGCCGATAACTTGCTTTTCAATGTAAGGTGGGAAGAGAAGCTCGCTGCTTGAGCTGCTGCTACCCTCCTTTTGTGCTCTTGCTCTTTGCTGCTGCCATGAAAAGCTGTCCTCTGCCTTGTGCTGCTCTGCTTTGGAGCCAGCTAAATATGGACTGAAACCTCCAGTAACTGTGAGCTAAATAAACCTTCCCTTCTAATTTGAGTGTCAGGTATTTGCCCCAGCAAGGAGAGAAGAATAACTAAGACACCCATTTTCCAAAGGCTACCTCTGCAGCCCCTCTGGGTCTTATCAGAGTCCTCATGGTGGGCGCTGCAGTTCCATGACTTGACAGCCCGTACGCTGCCGGGGACTGGCTCTGCCGATCTCTTGCTTGTGAGTCCTGCGAAGTAGACGATGATGCCTGGTGGCTGCCAAGCCAGGTCCTGGGGCAGGGCCGTGTGAGCATACATGGGATGCACGGAGCACTGTCTGGGCCTGCCTGCTGGGAGAAGACTCAGAATGAGCCCTGAAGCACCCAGCATCTCTTCTGGAGCAGACGGTGACTCCACAGGGGCAGAGCTGTGCCTTCACTGTACCTGATGCACAGGCACTGACCCCAGCCCAAGAGGTGGCAGAGCCCTGAAGCGCAGGCCAGGGCTGGAGTCCAGGCCATCTGATTCCAGCCCAGCCCGACCTTTGAACTAATCAGGGAGGTTTTTTCACTGTCTGGGCCTTAATTTCCATCTTAAAGGAGCAGCTCACATTGCCAGGGATGCTTTCCACAAACAAGGTCATGTGAGCACGGAAACCTAGCATCTGGTGACCTTGACATCTGTCTCCCTGTTTCAACATGTGTGAGCACAGCCAGCTGTCGCCAAGCTGACTGCATGGGCAGGAAGGCAGGGCCTCACCCATCTGGGCAGGAGAGTGCTGCAGCCTCCTTCCTCTGCTAAGTGGGCAAGCGAGCAGCTGCATTCACTGCAGCCTTGAGCACTGGGATGGGAAGAGGAGGGGAAAGAAAAACCCAGGTTGGAAGGCCCAGCTCTCTCTCTTGTGAGCTTTCTAACTTAGTTGGTGGTTTGTGATGAATTATTGATCTCGTGGGGCTCCAAAATTGCTGAATCAGGGTGCAGAAGCCTGCTGCTCTGCTGCCAGCCTCCGGGGCTTTGAAGTCGAATCTGGAAGGTGCCGACCCACTGAGCCTTGTGTTTTGCTCTGCACACACCAGGTCTGTCATCAATTATCTATTTGGCTACGCTGAAGGGACGTGACAGGACTCCTAATACCTGGTCCACACCTGGCTTTGCATGTCAGCCGGCGAGAGCTCCCATGCCTCCCGCTACCCTCCTGTGCTAATGCACAGGGGCCACAGTCCCCGAGCAACAGGCCTAGTGGACCAGCGTCTCCACCAGATCAGTGGGCCCTAAGCCCCATGTACAAGTGGCCTTGGGGCCAGGAGGTAGTAGCTTGCCCGTGGAGGGTTAGGGAAGATGCCTTCTGTGAGCCAGAGATCACTGGGGGATGGTTGGCTGCCAGCCAATGGGCAGGACATGGCAGAGAGCTCAGGAGCTCAATGGGACCATCAGAATAGGGACACGCTTGTCATCCTCGGGCCCCCTCAGCTGCCCCTTTTTGGGCCTCTCCCCACCTCTGGTTTTGGGCTCTTTTGTGGCTTAGATCTAAAGTGCCCCCCAAAGTCTCATGTGTCTGGAAGTGTGGCTTTAAGAGGGTGACTGGATGGATCTGGAGGCGCGCCACTCCTTGGTGCACTGATCCACTGATGGCTGCATGGGTGAGTGTACCTCCAGGGTGCAGGCCTGGGTGGGAGACTTGGCCTAGATGAATGGACTCTTGTCCTGGCTCTTTGCTCCCTCCTGCCTCCCGTCGGCACGTCCTCTGCCCGGCTCTCCAGCCATGGTGTGCTCGCCTTGGTGCCCAGTGATAGGACTGGATCCTGCCAGAACTATGAGCCAAATAGGACTCTCCTCTCTAGTGTGTTGGTGGCAGGGATTTTGTCACCATGGTGGGAAATTGACTGGCATCAATTTTCAGCCCTTTCAGTCTGTCTCCATGCTTTACCTAGGCTGACCCTGTTGGAAAGCCAACCCTACCTATGCTGACCCTGTTGGAAAGCCAACCCTACCTAGGCTGACCCTGTTAGAAAGCCAACCCTACCTAGGCTGACCCTGTTAGAAAGCCAACCCTACCTAGGCTGACCCTGTTGGAAAGCCAACCCTACCTAGGCTGACTCTGTTGGAAAGCCAACCCTACCTAGGCTAACCCTATTAGTTAGCAACTGGTTAGATGCTCTGAACACATTCCTACCAAGGTGAGAGAGGTGGCTCAGATTTCAGATAACACCTTCCTTTAGTGTAAAGCTCTTCCTTCCTTCCTTCCTTCCTTCCTTCCTTCCATATCTCCTTCCTGTCCTTTCATAATCTCTCCATTATCCATTGATGAATCCTTCCACCCATTTAGAAAATATTTAGGTCACTGAAGTAAGAAAAGAAGCCAGAAAGGCCTCAATGGTTTGCCTGGGCTCTGAGAACTGAGCTGGAGCAGACTGACCCATTAGTGTAGGGTAGACACTCACAGGCTCACAGGGAGGGAGGGAATAGCCGCAGAAGTTGAGAAGAGGGAGCCTTCCGACTCAGCACCGCCAGAGACCTGGGCCAGGGATGATGCACCCGAGAGGAGGGAGCCCTGGCCAGGTGAGAGGGATCCTGTTCCCAAGGTATGGACATCTTTGGGGTTTTGAAGAATAAGAACCATTCCTGAGGATTTAGGCAGAGAGATAAATGGGTCGGGCTCAAGGCCTAGAACATGTCTCAGTGTGTTTGAGAGGGTGATCAGAAAAGGCAGGTGTTGGAGAGAGGCTGGGATGTGGGGAGGAGCTGGCTGTTGGACAGTCAGCAACTCCCACATCGGAGTAGCTCAGCACAAAGCCCTGTGTGTGTGCACTCGTACTGGGGTGGACTCCTTCTACCCTGTGGTTCTGCTGCCCATGGGGAGCCTCGAGGTGTGTGGCTGGAGGACAGGCCACGTAGGCCAGGTACCTGTCCCAGCTGCCCTGCCTTAGTGGGCCGTGCTGTCTCTGGGCGTGTCTAAGAGGCAGGACGTGCAGTCCCCCTCGATGTGGGCAGCTCCTTGCCACTCTGCCACAGTAATGGAACACAGGGCCCAAGACAGTAGCTGTGGCCCTGGAGGAGCAGGGCCAGACCCCTGCAGGATGGCCGTGTGTCTGAGAGGACAGCAGGGGGTGGCCTGTTGAAGACAGCGTGAGGTTTCTATGAACAGCTGTGCTACTGGAGATGTCCGTAGGGGAGATGGGCTGGAGTCCTACAGACCTTGTCATTCTCTTGCCCCTTTCATGACTTACCCACTCACTGTTATTTATTGAATGCATTTTTATAAATCAGTACACATTTTAATTAGCTTTTATCTCTACTGTTGGCTAAGCAATAATGTTTGTGAAATTATAGCAATGATGTTTTATATTATGCCTTAAAATATGCATTAAAGTAACTATCTACTCAAATAAATATATGACCTGATACTGTCTGAAACCATCTTAACGTGCCAAGGCCAGCAAACTTTCCACTATAGACGGGACAGTGAGCAGTTTTGAAGCTGAAGGCCGGCTCCACCGTCTGCACTTGCTCATGGCATCGTGAAAGCAGCAAATACTCTTGAATGTCTCAGCAAAACTTTATGCCAACAAGTGCTGGGCTGGCTTGAGCCCTTGGGCTGTATTCTCCGACGTTTGTGGCGGTGTTCCCACTCTCCCGGGGGAGGCCTGCGGACGGAGGAGGAGGCTAGATGCCGGAAACGAGCTCTCAGTTGTGCTTCACCTGAGGTCAGTGTGCACGTCCTTATGGAGCTGTGTAATCAAGGTCAGTTGAAGTTCCCGCTCGGCGTGTGACAGTAGGGAGGATGTCCTGGAAGAGGTGGTCGCCGAAGCTCACGGTCGGTGGAGGCAGGGTTGGGCTTTGACCTGAACACTCACCTGGGAAAGCGGAGAGCGATTCCTGGAGGATGTGCATGTGTGCTCTGATTTGGGGGGACCGGGACTCGCGGGCCTGCCTCGCATGGGGCCCATGCGTTCTTGGAAGGAGACGGTGAAATGCAAGCAGAGCTGAAGGCAGAGTGGGTTGGGAAGGAGCCTGTATCGAGAGACTCGGTAATGTGCAGAAAGGAGAGGCAGTGGTCCTTGAGTCCAGGACACTCATACATGGGGAGCTATCTGGGCACAGGAGGCGGAGGACTGCACCCTGAGAAGGAATCCCTAAGAGGGTGGGAGAGTGGGGGACTCCTGAGAGGTTGTGCCTCTGCCTTGCAGGGCTGTCACGGCAACTGTCAGTCTCCACTCAGGAACACGCAAGGCGTGGAGGTGGCTCTTTTCCCCTAGCATGGTTGCCTAGTTTCTGAGTCTACAGAAACCTCTGTGGTGGCCCCGGACTTGGGGTCTGCCCAGCATCAACATTATACTCCAGTCCAACATGGAAGCTGACTGTGGAGGGTGCAGCATGACCTTCTCTC
>NW_004524770.1:3841702-3864428 GCF_000260255.1 Octodon degus | reverse complement strand
AGCTTGTTCTAAGTAGGTGCTTTAGACCACTGAGCCATCTCACCAGCCCCTGGAATGATTTTCAATGGAGGAAACTCTGCTGTTTCCGTTTTTCTTTTTTTTCCTAGCTTTTTGTGTATGTTGTTGGTTGCCTCCTGGTCCTAGAATGAAGATGGAGCATTAATCTGGATTAAATGCTTTGGCATCCTCTGACCAGCTGGTTTGAACCAAAGCGGAACAGCAGGTCACGCTTTTTACACAGTTGATTTGTCGCATTCTTGAGAGAAACTTTTATTGTGTTATATTTTGCTTTCATTAGCAACATAGCTCTGAGGGTCAATGAAAATACAATCTATGCATTACCTAGATGTTTAGAAACAGTAGGTAACTCTGGGGGAAAATGAAAGTAGATTTTAAAAGGTTATTTGTGTTTTTCTAATTATGATTCTGTTTCAATTTAAGTGAAAAATAGGTAAGTAGGGAAATGTTTTCTAAATCATTTGGAATCAGCAATTTTAGTGATTTTGAAGGGTAAATACAGCCCCTTTTCACTTTTTGATTAACTAGATAAAATGTTATTTTTTAAAATGTATTTAGGACAGGGTCTACAGGGTCTCACTACACAGATCAGACTCCTAGTGATCTTCCTGTTTCCAGCCTTCCAAGCACTGGGATCACAGGCGTGCACCACCATGCCCAGTCTCAGTGTGCCCTGAAGGGGTGCGGCAGGACATGCAGGGGATCAAACCCCAGTCCCTGTGTCTACCTAAGCAGGTGTTTTAATCTGCTGAGCTATCTGGCTGGCCCAAAGTATGTTATCCTGAGTGAAACGATTATGTTTAAAACTTTATAAGATTTATGTATGCTTTGAAAAACTAAAACTGGCATATTTAACTTATATGTATCCTGTGAGTAAAAGGATTTAGAAAATTTTTCAATGAGTAAGTTTGTTTAGGCTTCAGCTAAGTGCAGCCACAGATCTATCTTTAATTGATTTTTCTTTGTTCATTTAGTGTTAGTGTGAATTTTAGGGGGAGGGGATGGTTTCTTTTAAAGACTTTTTTTTTTTTTAACAAATGAATTTTTTTTTAAACAAATGATTTTTTTTTTTTTTTTCCAGAACCAGGGATTGAACTCAGGCCCTTGCGCTTGCCAGGCAAGCGCTTACTCTACTGAGCTGTCTCCCCGGCCCTATCTTTTCTTCTTGTTTTAATTTATGTATTTGGTACATGATCTCACTGTGCAGCTTGAACTCCTAATGATCCTCCTGTTTTAGCCTCCCCAGCACTGGGATTATGGGCTTGGGCCACCACACCTGGTTTCAGTGGCCAGCTTGGTGGACCCGGGGCATGGCATGGGGTACCGGGGATCGAACCCGGATTTTTGCTCTTGCCTAGCAGGCCCTTAGACCACTGAGTTATAAATTTATATAGGGACACATATGCCAGATGGTCGTCAGTATTCTTGTCTGAGCAGCAAGGAAAAGATAGACAAAGTAAAATTTTAAATGCCACTGGGGTACTTAATGTGTGTCCTGGGTATCAAAAAGTTTACAGTCAAACCTAAAAAATGTATATAGTCGCTGAGCATAATCTTCGGCGAATTCTCTTATGTGCCTTAAGATAGACGGAAAGAAACAAGCATTTGCTGGAGAATTGGCGACACAATACATTAGATAGTACAATAAAAATAATTATGTTAATACAATCTATTAGCTCAGAGTTAAAAATCTCCCTTCTTTTTGGAGAAGCTGCGCAAATATCGCTCAGGGAGAGCTCAGCTGTCCTGAGCAAGGCGGGTCTGGGCCCGATGCGGAGTGTCCGCGGTAGCTGCTGCAGTGCTGGCGTGATGCATGGGACAACCTAACGTCCCAAGGGACACGCTAATCAGTACGTGATTCTTGCGGGATTTAAAGCAAGAGCCCGAGGACTGCTGCCTCGGGCCCGTGTGGCCACCCCCTGTTGCTCTGCATAAAGCTTTATTGGCACGGTCGCTGTCCGTTGAAAGGTCAGTGGAGCTCTGGGCTCGAGCAGCAGAGGGCAGTAGTCGTACATGGGACTACACGCTGCATGCGGCCCTTGATGGAAAAATGCTCTTGACCCTTTCTCTAAAGCTCTCTTTTTGGAAATTCTGCATCCCAGCAAACACGTGACGACATGTTCACACCCCATGTTAAAATTAAACGCACTGCCATACACATCTTGTGAGGTGTTGAGTGAATTTGTTACTGGCTGTCGATAGCCTATTTAATTATTGCTAGTTCCAGGATTCTGGCAGTTGTGGTGCATATTTGTGAATTTCTTTGTGTTATAAGACATTCTACAACAAATTATTTTCAAAAGTAATAAAATACTTATGTAAAATTCATGAATGCCAAATTCAACAATTATCAAGGAGAACAAAATGTTACATTTTGTAATATGTAATTAGACATTTATTCATTTTGATTGTTATGATTTGTGTCTAGTCATCCCCCCAAAGCCTCATGCAATCACCGAGAGGCCGCCTTCTAGAGTTTGTGATTAATTCATGATCCAGTGCTGGGATTATAGGTGACAGTGCTGCTGGGATTATGTGAGTGAGCGCCACACCTGGCCTGGGGCAGATAGCTTGGATGCGGAATAAGGAAGGGAAAGACGCTTGCTCTGCGCTGCTGCCGCTGCTCCTGCCTTTCTGCTCTTGCTGTTCTGGTGTTTTCTGCGGCCATGAACCGCAGCCCTCTGCCCTGGGCCACCCTGCCTTGATGCCAGCCGAGGATGGACTGAAACCTCCCCACGCTGTGAGCTGAATAAACCTCTCCTTCCTTAATGTTGGGTGTCAGGTATTTTGTGCCAACAACGAGAGAAAAGTAACCAACATGCTGATTTTGTTAATTTTGTGTGAATTTTGAAGACGGTAACTTTTTAAAGACCTTGACCGTTTTCTTAGGCTTCAGACCTTTGGATTCTGACACCCAGCAGAGAAAGTGGCCCTGTTGACCTCCTTCTGAAATGCCCTTGGCATGTGACAGGGAGCCCTCTGTCTTAGACGCTCATTGGTATGCCACACTGTCACCTCCCCACCGATGGTCACCTTCTCCATTGGGCTCTGAAGGGCAGACACCCTGGGTGCCAGTGGCTTGTTCTCCTGACAAATTCACTTTCAAACTTACTGACAAATTTTTAAGGGTTTCCACGAGGAATGTCAGTATCAGGTTGAACTGGAGCCACTGCACCTGGGATTTACACCAATCCCTGCTTCTGCTTCTGGGACCGAAGAAGGCAACAAAATAGAAACACTAAATATTTTCAGGGAAAATGTGCTTTTGCTAAGAACATTAGCTCTCAAGTTACTTAGCAATCCAGAGATGGCTTCAGTCTCTGAAGTGGAAGCTTCATTTTGCATTTCCACACTCTGCTTTTCCACACGCACCAATGGTCTCCTGGGTTTTCTGGGGCTTCTCTGTGTGAGGGGTTTGCTTATTTCATGATTTACTAAAAGCACATGACATCTCAGCTGTGAAAGCCTTCCCCTTTCCAAGTGGCATACTGATTGGGGACACCTTGTTCTGTGTCCCTCTGAAGTCAATGTAGCCACAATCCCCTCCCAAGATCTCCTGCACCCCTGCTAGGGAAGGAAGGTGGCAGACAGTGACAGAGGTCCTGAGACAGTTTCCCTTTGCTGTCTTGTGACAGAGTCTACACATCTCACATAGCCATAGTCTCTTTTGAAATATTTGCACCAGAGGCCAAACAAATCCACCAGGAGAAGGAAGGTGGGCAAATAATTCTGTAGCTATAAAAGAAGGCCATTTAACTTTTCCCTAAATAGGACACTAGAACCACAGCTTGGTATGAGAGCAAGCCCGCAGAGGCTGCTGAGCATCCTCACTTGTGTTGCAGTCTCTCCTCCACAATGAAGCCTGCATGTGTTTTCACCGCCCCAAGCTCTCCAGGGGAAAGCGCTGCCCAGCAAGATGGCCTGTCCCATGCTATACTGCACTAAGACTGGTGGAAGACAGATTCTAGGTGACTTCCATGGAGAGCCCTGGAAGGGTGGAAATGGGTCTGCACATGCTGTCCTTAGTCCACTGGAGGGAACAGTGTGTGAGGCTGGGAACTGGGCAGCCAGCCCAGCATTGCCATTAGAACCATGTGCCAGTTGATAGGAGGGACAGAGGTTTCTGGCTGTGGTCATGCATCCTACAATCCAGGTAGCTCAGGAGGCTACTGAGATGTCTACTGAGATGGCAGTGCTGTGAGTCCCAGCCTAATCTGGGCCACTTAATGACTTAGCCTGTGTCTTAGTTACTTTTTCCTCATTGCTGGGACAAAATACCCTGCACCCAAAATTAAGGAAGGAAAGGTTTATTAAGCTCACAGTTTGTGGAGGTTTCAGTTCATACTTAGCTGGCTCCAAGGTAGGGTGGTCCATGGCAGCGGGCAGCCGTTCATGGTGGCAGAAAACAGCAAAGAGGAGGAACAACAGCTGCAGCAGCCAGCCAGCTTCTCTCTCTGCCTTACATTGTTCACAGATTACCCACCCCAGGGCAGGTGTGGCTCTCACACCATAATCCCAGCATTGGATCATGAATTAATCTCAAACTCTAGACACCGGCTCCAATGGTGCCTAAGGCTTTGAGGGGACAACAGCACATAAACCACAGCAGCCTGTCTTGAGATAAAAAAGTAAAAATGCCTGAAATATAGCTCAGTGTGAAGGTTCTAGGTCCTGAGTTTCAACCCCATTAACACACACACACACACACACACACACACACACGATGAAACAAAGGGCCTATAGCCTCCTCCTTCCTTCAGCATTTTATTCTCCACTCAGAACGAGGGAGAACTGAGTTCACCTACTTAAGCCACTGCTGTTTTGGCTTTTCACTCATGGCTCCATCTAAGCTTAAGCAGCGCTTTATACAGAACCAGAGGAGAAAGCCACCAGGATCCACATTGACTTAATGGGCACGTCCAGGTGGCAGGGCTCAAATATTGTGGGTGAGAGAGCTGGTGACCCTCACTGTACAGAAACAAAGCATTTGATAAAAATGGTCCCCTGTTGTGTTTTGAAAAGCAGACCACGCTCTGAGCCAGGATTACAGTAGGAAGCGGCAGGAGAGCTTCGTGTGCGGAGTGCATTAGTCGCTGCGTCTTGCTGCTTTGAGCGTGGTGCTGCGAGCGCGCGAGATGGACTTCAGCTCCTCCTTCAGCAGAGGGCTGGGATGCGGGACACAGCTGTGCTAATGGAAGCGCAGGGGCTTGCTCTGCCCAACCAGGGTGGCTGCTAAGAGCGCAGCAATCTGGAGCTTGAGCAGGCTGAGCACAGCCACTGCTGAGTTCCTTCAGCTGTCTCAGTCACAGGAACAGTTTCTGCACAGTAGCGCACTTAGCGAGAAACAAGAGGCGTGGCCCACCCTACCAATTTGGACCCCGTGTCAAAAGTGGTTTTAAGGCTATCGCCTTCCCACAGTTCTGTCAGGCTGGACTCATACGTACCAACAGACCTGTGGACGGAGGTAGACGTGGTCAGCCCTGATGAGGACAGTGGCCACTGGCCACATGTGGTGCTAGAGCCCTGGAAACATGGCTACTGAGATAGAGGAAGCGAAACGTTAACTTTGTCTAGCATAAACTGTTTAGCTATTCCACGTGGATCCTTTCTAAGTGAAGTTCTGGCTGAGGCCGCTGCAGGCTCACGTGCAGTTGTGACACCGAGTGCGAAGAGGCCTCTTACGCTTCCACCCAGATTTCCCACAAGGGTGACATCTTGCCAAACTGTAGTACGTATCACCACCAGGACACTGTCACTGACACTCTCCATCCACCTAGTTCATATTTCTTGGTTGTGCTGGTATGCATATGTGTGTGTGTGTGTGTGTGTGTGTGTGTGCGAGAGAGAGAGAGAGAGAGAGAGAGAGAGAGAGACAGACAGACAGACAGACAGAGACAGAGAGACACAGAAAGACAAAAAGACAGAGATAGAGACAGAGACAGAGACAGAGAGAGAGAGACAGAGAGACAAAAAGAGACACAGAGACACAGAGAGACAGAGACATAGAGAGACAGAGACAGACATTCTCTACCAGGCTATCACTCATGTATGTCATTTGCATGTCACCTCAGCATGATTCTGCACCTAACACAAAAGAATCTGCACCCAGCAGGCTAAGACCGTACCATTCCGACACCCTTCTTCGCTCCTACCTTGGTACTCTCCCGGTGCCTGGAGGCAACTTGTCTACCTGTATTTCTAAAATTTTTCCACTTAGTGTCCTAGAAGTGGTATTGTACATAATGTAATCTTTTGAAATCGACATTCTTTGATCTGACACATTAATAAAAAAAAAAAAAAAAAAAAAAAACAAACCCTCATTTCCCACTGAAGCCTTAAAACTCCTTGAAGGAGCTGTTTACTGAGTTCCAGGCCTGGTGTTCCATGTGTATTGGCCTGAGGCAAGGCAATCCAAATTAGAAAAGCAGGCACACAAACAGGCAAAGATGGAGGCCAGGCCTGGCCAGGGGCAGTGGCCCTGAGCCTGGTGCTGAGGACGCTGTCCCCAGGTTGACGTGAGAGCGGGGTGTGGAGAGATGGGAGTCCTTGGGCTCCAGCACCACAGAAGGCAGTGCGGGCGTTCTTTTGCGAGTGAACAACAGGACTGCTGGAGGATTCAGCCTTCTAAGGTCTAGGCCTCTATCACAGAATTTAAGTCAGGATCTCAAAGAGCTAGCTGCAGGCCTGCACGAGCTGCGGCATGACCCCGCAGCCCAGACACAGGAGCAACCCAGTTGTCCAGAGGGGAGAGAGTGGCCAAAAGCAATTGGCACTCATGTGAGGGGAGGAGGAGAGTCCACCATTGGTGACAACGTGGATGGGCCTGGAGGACATATGCTGCGTGAAATAAGCCAGGTACAGAAGGTACTGTTCCGCTTACATGAACTGTCCTGTGTTAAGAGGCAAATGTAAATGCAGGAAATGGTGGTTGCCAGGCAACGGGGGAGGGGGAGGAGTTGTTTAGTGGGTGTGAGGTTGCAGTTCTGCTGCACAACAGCACGGGTAAGCTGACCCTGTGGCACTGTGCACTTAGAAGTGTGTCTCCCCAAGAAGAATCTCTGCCTCCTGCTAGGATCACACGTGGGAGTCGCTGCAGGCAGGTCTCCATTTCTTTGTCGTCTTGTGTGGGCTGCAGAGTTAGATCTGAATGACTTGAGTTATTCGACGCAGCTTGCATCCTTGTGGCAGGTAGAGTTCTCCAGCAGAGCAGTAGAAACAGAACACTTATTGATGATCTGCTGTTGCTCATGTCATATAGACATTGCACAAAGGACATAGGTCAGTTTTGTTCAGGAGATCCATGGCTGGGTGGCCCCCAGTGGAGAGCCAGAGGATGCAAGAGGTGCTGGGTGCCCAGAGCCTGAACCCTAGTGCTAGTCTGAGACTGCTATCCTACACACTCCCTGGAGAGTCGCTGGTGTGAGTCTACTGAACGACTGAAGAAGCCGAGTCTGACGTCCACGAGTGGTGGTGGTCGCAGCTTTATCTACTCAAACAGGCTGAAACTTGAGGGCCAGGCTGACCTCATCCCGCCTTCCCTTCCATGCCGTTCTGCTCAAGCTGGTCCACAGTTCTACCACCAGTGAGCGTGGGCCGGCTCACGGCAGGTGGTCTTGGGAAATAGCCCGCAGACTCAACCAGAGGTGCGCGACACAAATCTCCCGGGGTCCCAGTCAATCTGATGAGCAAGATTAACTGTCACACCCGCTTTCTGAGGAGCTACCCTCTTTGGGCATGACACAAATGCACACTCACGTAGAAGGATACCAGGCAGATGGCAGGCAAAGCATGGTTTTCACTGTGGTAGAGCTAGAAGAAGGGAGGCAGACAGAGTGACAGATCCCTCCTGCGCCTTCCCCAGCTCGCCTGCTATCTAGAAAACTGCATGTCTTTAGCATATGGACCCTAATGGGGGTGGGCTTCTCTGCATGCCTCGGAAGCCAGCAGCACAATCAAGTTCTGCAGTTCGGCTACCCTCCGGCCGGGTGGTCCCAGGCCGGGCCTCAACATCTGTCTGTAAAATCAAAGGTTCATTGTGATTGGTGGGGTTCTCACCTAGCTCTGAGAACCTCAGGGTTCCAGGGACACTGGTGTGATCCAGTCACCTGTGGCTTCGGAACCTTGGTCCCTTCACCTTTAAGTGTCTGTGAGTGTCCCCAGGAAGAATCCCTACCTTCTCTGAGGATCACACGTGGGAGTCGCTCCAGGCAGGGCTCCATTTCTTTGTCTTCTTCTCATGTGGGCTGCAGAGCTTTTAGATTTAAATGACTTAAGTCACTAGACACAGCTCATGTCTTTGGCTACCAAATTAGTTCAGGTATGTGCGTGTTGCTCATGTTGAACTGATGGGACAAGCCAGGAGTTCTCTTCAACTTTCTGGTGGCATTTGAAGGGAAGAGGAGGTGTGTGGAGGCACTGTTGTGGCACCAGGGGCCGGGGTGAAGGTGCTGTGGCACACCAGAGGCAGGCAGCACGCAGGTGAGCTGGGGCTAGAGAGGCTGGGAAGAGGGTCTTAGTGTACTGCTTAGGTTCTCCATGTAGATGTGAGGTCACAGCTCCCCAGCCCATTGCTGCAACCCTAGAGTGACGCTCGTGCTCCACTAATGTTCATAAGATCAGCCCCTTGCAGGAAAAACAACTTTTAATGAGATAGTTCCCTTCAAGGGTTTTGAGTATGAGTCCAGCTTTCCCAAGAACCCTCTTCCTGAGCACTTGTCACCCGCTCTGAGGGGCCTGAAGTGTGTGGAGCTGCTTTGGCTTCAGCAGGCACTTGCTCTTCCTTGGAAGGGGACCGAAGCTGCACATTCATGAGGTGATGGCAAGACCAAGGCTTGCATGGGCTCTGGCCCAGTGTCCCCTCTCAGGAAGGTTCTTTATCATCATATGGAAGCCATGAGTCCCTGTATGTTTGCATGGCGTAGATTGCTCCTCTTTAAAAAGATTCAATTATGGGGGCCGGAGAGATAGCTCAGTAGAATAAGCACCTGCCTGGCAAGGGCAAGGTCCTGAGTTCAGTCCCCGGTACTGAAAAAAAAAAAAAAAAAAGAAAAGAAAGAAAGAACATTCAATTATGAATTCAGGCAGCTCAAATTTAATACTTCAGAATTAAATGAATTATTGAATTATTTGTAAAAGCATCCTCAGGTTCTTTAGATGAAAGGAGCATAGCATACGTGGAATTCTGTTTGTAATTTCCACTGTGGTTGATCCTGCCCACTGCGCCGTTGCTGAGTCACTGGAGAGGCACTGCATGGACTGGTGGGTGTGGGCAGGAGGAGCTCTTGGCCACTTGGGTGCTGATCGTGGAGCTGGCGGTTGCCACTGCCTTGTCTTCTGCCTCTCTGGCTTCAGTTCTGAAGGCTCTGTCCTCCCACTTTGGAAGCGTGTTGACTTATCTGCCACGTGATTTGCAAATTGAGATCCCAACAGACAGCTGTCTGCCACCATCAACTTTAATGGCCTTGGTGACACTGTGTCGAAGACTCTCTCTGTCAGTTTTAATTTGGAACCACAGGGAGTCGTTCCTCAAAAGCCAGACAAGCTGGGAATCATAAGACAAATGTAACAGTCCTGTACCCCAAGAAGTGTAAGCATGAATGGGTAGCATAAAGGCCTGCGCTTCACAGTGGATAGAGCTGGGTGGCGAAATCAACCTTGAAGTCAGGGAAGTTGGCAGGAGCAGCTACAACAGCTAAGTCGGTGGAGCCTCCTAACCCAGCGGAGGATGAGTTCTCCTGCAGATGGAGCCGGAAAAGTGCACAGCTGGGGCTTCTGCATTTGCTGCGACATGGGAAGAGATGGGGAAGCCACCATGGTCTGCTTGCAGGAGAGGCTGGGAGACAGAAAGCGTGGCTTGGGTCGGACACAGACGGCCTGACTGTGCCCTGCGGACGGGTCCTGCTGCGATGTGAGCCAGAAATGAAACACCTGACTCTGATTTATATGTGTGGCTACGAATGTGGCCATGGTGAGGGATCATGTTTCCAGACCTGGTGTCACATAAATCAGTGTATGGAAGACACATGACATGTGTATTTAGGGCATTGGCTTGGCTTAGAAGCCAGGGCTTGAAGTTGGCTCATTAAATCTGTACCTATATGTATATGCATATACATATAATATATATATATATATATGATATAATTTTAATATGGATATATGTATACATGCATTGTATCTTCAAAATAGTTAAAATATATAATAGTTTAACTAGTGTGTCAAGCTCATAATATCATGTCTAGCATTTGCTTTTTTCTTTTTTTGGCACCGGGGTTTGAACTCCGGATCTTGCGCTTGCCAGGCGAGCACTTATTCTGCTGAGCTATCTCCCTGGCCCTGTTTAGCATTTCTTAAGGTGCAGCAGAAGTAAACATTGAGGTTCCACAAGTCAGCTGCCCTGAGCGGCAAGGCCCTGCCTGTGCCTGGCCCCTGTGCCCGCGGAGCCCCTTTACCTCGCAAGGCCACAGCAGCCCTTCCTGCTGCTTGGTGGGCAGAGACAGTGTGCTGGCAGGTTTGCGACTGCTGAGCTGGGCTCTACCCACCCTGGCGCTGCTCAGGAAGGGCTCTGTGCTCTGGGCGAAAGGTCAGGAGGCAGAGGGTCACGCGGTTGGCCAGGAAGGTGCTAAGTATGCTGTGGGAACAGGCCAAAGCCAGAGTTCAGGCACGTCCTTGGCTCTACTGCTGGAATCTCTGCTGAGAGGCTCCAAGCCGTGGCCAAACCAGGAGTGGCTAAAAATACCAGGGTCAAGGCTTCAAGACTGCACTTAGAAAACTGCTTTCCACAGGCAGCAGGGGAGAGCTGACGGGGTGCGCGCTCTGGGGCAGCTGCCAGCTGCGAAGGTTGGCCAGCCGGCCGGGGAGGCTTCCAGAGCACTTCCTGCCAAGACTTCTTCAGAGGGCAGATTCAAGCGAAATGCTTCTTCAGCAACTTGCCTGCTTCTGTTCTGCAGACATGGGGCAGGGGCCCTCTCCCACTTTCACTCTCTTGACTACAAATCTGTGTTGTTCTGCTTGTAACTGAACTCTGGGAAGGCAAGAAGGTCTTACTCTAACTGGATGGCTTAGAAACCCTCCAGCAAGATTTCAGTTCAAATCTCTACAGGTCACAAGTGGAGCAGACAGAGATGGAGTAGCCAGCTTCGTGCTTTGTGTGTCTCTTGCTCTGAAGAGCAGGCTGGGGCAGCCAACTTCCCTTCGTGTCTTGGGGAGGGCCTGGGGGTGGGAATTCTACCCAATCCTTGCTTCCTCTTAGTCTGATGCAGTGTGGGGGGTGGTTAATGACGGAACCAGGAATGAGCGAGGCACAGGACTGGAGATTTCAGAGGCCCTCTCGTTGCTCATTGAGCTTGACTGTTAGGTGCTAATTTGTACTCACAAATGCTACTCCCCCTTGTAGGACGGGGGTTGCTAGGGGCTGTCGTGGGTCCAGCATCTTTTTATGTCATTGTTCATACAGCTGCTTTTATTGAGCAGCTAGTACCTGCCGTGCATACGCGCTGCTCCGTGCTCTGTCACACTGCAGGGGCACATAGTTGGGCCATGACTTCCGCTCTGCTTATGAAGATGGTAAAGCTCAGGGCGAGGGTGGGCAGCTCCCACTCCCACCACCGGAAGCAGGAGGCAGGCTTGGGACCTGGCTCTGTGGCTCCCCCTGCTGCTTGCCGGGGTGGATGCTCAACACTAGGACACAGGCAGCTCTGGGTGTGACCACAGGCTCCAGCACTCGGCACCAATCTGCACTGGTGATTTGCAAGTAAGATTTTGGCTGACTGAGGGTGAAAGAGAGGGGCCTGAGCCTTCGTGGGGTGCTCTGTTCCCTGTAAATAGTCCCCTGGGTCAATCAACCTCTCTGTAAGGGTGGATATACACACAGGCTCTTCAGGCTTGGGGGGGTTGAGGGGCTCAGGGGCTGAGTGCACGTCCTCAGGCCCACCGGGCCAGCAGAAGCTGGGGTGGGGCCCGCTGGAGGTTCCGATGCATGTGAAAGCTGCCCGGAGCGGCTGGGCCCCCTGGTGTCCTCCGCCACATCTCGGAGCACTGCTGCAGCAGCAGGCCAGGTGCAGGGCTGCCGCCCTGAGCTGTCCTCTGGCTTCAGATCCCAGGTGTCCGACTGTGCTCCCCACTGTGAGGCTGCCCTGGAGGAAGCAGCTTGGCGAGCCCTCTGACCTCTGAGTCCCGCCACTCTGCCGACTGGTGAGCCCTCCATCCCTGCAGGAGGTGGCCTCACTGTGCGCTGAGGAGCTCAGACTTAGGGGTCTCATGCGGCTCGTATCGCTGCCCCTCCGAGGAGCATGGCAGGCAGCTTCTCTTTACCATGACCTCCAGGGTTTGCCCTGGCTGGGCTCTCAGATCCCAAAATGCTACCATTATTGTTGACATGGCAAAATCTCTGGGAGTCATCAAAGCTTAATAGATCGACAGTCTAAGTGCCTGCCTGGGAAGCGCAAGGATCCAGGTTAGATCCTCAGTACCACATGACATGCCAGCCCTGGAACCCTGGGCATGCTGTGCGGGCCACCAAAACTGGACACAGTGGCACACGCCAGTAATCCCACCACTGGGGAGGCTGAGATGGGAGGATCCTTACAGTCTGAGCTGCATAGTGAGACTCTGCACCAAATAAATAATTTAAAAAAATAAAAATAAATAAAGTTTAATGTGAGATCGACTTTTAAAAAGTACTTCTAAATCGTAGCTGCTCAGGTAGATTTTGGTGGGCTGGGAGTCGGGCAGAAAGCTGGGGTGTGAGAAGCACCACAGCAAAGATGAGGGGCGGGTGCCAGCAGCTCGGCGTGGCCTCATCCATCGTGACCAGCCTGGGAGGGTCCAAAGTCACTGTCCCCATTCTCTGTTCCCTTCCCAGTGGTGACAGTGGCTTGTAGCATCTTTGGGACAGGTGTGCAAGCCAATTTTCATTAAAATTGGGTAGAAGTCTATCAAAATATGCTTATAAACCACGTATTTTCTTGCCATGTGCCTATGTTTGCCCTTTGCCCATTTTTCTGGTTGGTTTGTGGTCCTTTTAAGCTATTAGTAAGAGCTCTTTGTATGGGAAGCTACTAGCTCCGGCATTTATTTATGTTATAAATATTTTTTCTAGTTAGCCATTTGTTTTCTGGAATCTTCTTTCCATGAGGAAATTAAAATAGAGTTATGTACTCAAATATATCTGTCACCTCCTTTATGGCTTTAAAAGGGCATTGAATTCAGAAGGAAAGGGGAAGAAAATATTCAGGGAGCAGAGTGACCCAGGCTGCCACACCAGGAGGGTCACACACCCGTGGCAGCTGCCCCCTCCCTGTAGTGAGGTTGGCATGCTTGTCTCTGGCCCTAATCTTGGTGTCTTTTTAGCAGCCCACTCAAACTCCAACGCTGGGCACCCCAGACACCAAGGGGAGGGAGGAATCAAAGGATCACCCGCACCCAATGCATGTGCCGTGCCGTCTTCACTACATGCAGGCTCCAGAAGGGGCCTGTGTGATGGCAGAGTGTGTCCCCAGGCTTCGCAGAACCCCGCAGCGGCTCATGGAGTTGAGGATGAGCCTGAACACGAGCAGGGGGTCAGCCTCTCAGGCAGGGCCACCAACAGGACCCCGGGGAGCCCGGTGCCTCCAATGGCACTCAGGGGTGGGCCCTGGGCACTGAGGAAGCCACAGTGTCGCTGCTGTCCCAGCCTTGCCTTTCAGATGGTTTGAGGCTGCACCAGTCCTTGCTGAGGGACGACGAGGAGGAGAATCTATTTCCCATGGAGCAGACAGCCAAGCAAGCACGTTTCTTCCCGTGGAGGCAGTGTTGTTTGTGCTGTAGGGATGAAGCAGGGTAGGACAGGATGGACGCCATGGGCAGTGAGAGGTCTCGGTCACAGCCGGCCTGTAGGATAGGGCCCTGGGGACAGGTGACCAAGTGCCAGGAGAGAAGCATTACCTTGTCTCCTGAAGTGGCCCTCCTGGGAAGGCTGCTCCTGGCTGGGGCTGCCTGCTACAAGAGCCTCTAGGGCTCAGTGACCTCAGGAACCAGAGCTTTTGGGGGTGCTCCTGGGCCTGGGGCTCCTGTCTTCTTAACATCTTGACTGTGCAGGGAGCTCTGGCGTCAGGGCTAACGATTGGTTCTGCACTGATTTTGTTTCCAGCTAAGACAGAGAGTCAAAATAATGCACGGTTCAGCTTTGGGTGAAATAGCCAGCATTTCAGCATCTGTGTTCATTTGCAAAGTGTATTTGCTCAATAAATCATTCCTTCGCAGAGATGCCCATTAACTAATAATTCAAGGTTGGTAACCTTCAATCAACCGTGATTGAAGAACTTTTGCTGAATGACGGGGGGATAGCATGGTTCTTCTGAACACCAACAGCAAAATCTGCTTATACCATCTATCTTTCCTTTGATAAATGGTCCTTAACTAATAATTCCAGATGGAAGGACTCTAAATCAAGCACGGGGTTGGTTGGATCAGGGCAAATGCAATAATTACTGAGACTATTTCATTGCAAAGTATCTTCAAGCACATGACATTCATTTAGGCTCTAAAGTCAGATTCCATCCCGAGGCTCTTAGGACACCCCACCCTTATTTGCAGTGTGGGGACAGTGCCACACCTCCTTCTCAGTGCATTTTTTCTGGAGCACCTGTGATGTGCAGCAGGTTGCTCCAGGTACAGAGGACAAAAGGCAAAGATGGATGACACGATCAGGAAGAAGACCCAGGATAGTGGACTGTGACTGCAACATGGGGAGAGGGTGAAGGAGGTGGCATCTCAGTCCTGTGGCTGGGGCGGGTGTCGGCTACACCACCACTAAGATCTTCTCCTGAGCTGGCCACTGCCGGGACAGGCAACACCTCCTTCCCAGAGGCTGGGCCACAGGCTGTGCAGACCACAGATGGGCTCACTGTCTTGTCACAGCCGCAGAGCCCCCAGGGCCCCCATAGTGGAGCACTTCTACTTCTGTGGCTTCTCCTTCATGCACTGGTGTGCAGAGTATGGCGAGCTTTCATGGAAATTGCCAGTGTCTCCTCAGACCTGTGTGTGTCTTACTATTCAGCCTCATGACAGGGCCAACTATCGCATATGAACACTAGGGAAGAGGGGAAGGAGTTCCCACGTGGGGTTGGTGCTCCCCGCCCTCGACCTCCAGAGTGTGGTCCATGCTCAGCATCAGGAAGCTTGTTGAAAACAGAGAATGTCCAGATTCAAGAGGCAAGCTGGGGCCTCAGGTGACAGGCATGCATATTTAAGAACAGGGACACACTGACTGCACCAAAGGCCAAGAGTGGCTGTCTTTGCACCTCCTCTTATTACAGGGACGACTCTGCTAATCTTGAGATTATAACCGTTGTGTCAACACGAGGATCCACAGCACACCCAACCACCCAGCCCAGGTCAGACACAAATACACGGTGGGCTTTATCTCTACTGTGGCTGTGTCTCTCAGTCATATTTGGATAGCAAAGAGAAGTAGAGCAAATTCCCCTTGCTGCTTTTGAAGACACTCTACCAAGCCCACAAGGTATTAGATCCCACAGGGAAGTGGCTTTGAAATTCAGCACAGTTTGGATACCTGCCAAGAGGAAGCTCCAGCCTGCGACACACATGTGACCAAGACCTGACGGATTAGCAGCTGCTCAGCGAGCCTCCCAGAAGCCAGGCGCTCTGGGGAAGTGGGTGGCCCTGCAGACACAGCGTTGACAAGAGTACCAGGGCAAGAGAAGTCCCTGTCTTAAAAACTAGACCCTGCACGTGGGGGCTGCCCAAGAACAGAAAAGGAGGAGTCACCACTTGAAAAATGTGACCATGGAGCTCCCAAACACTGTGTGAGGCCTGTTGCTACAGGAAGCGAAGAGCAAGGAGTGATGTAGGGTGGCGACCTCAGGGCCAAGAAAGCCACTTTGTGGAACATCCGGGACCCGTGTGTTCTCCAGGTTCTGCTGGGACGTAGCTTTGGCCTCTGGGATAGAGACACTCCTGTGGCACTTGGTGCAGCCTGGCACTCTGAGTGCGGGTCCCTGGGGCCATGGTTCTCTTGGACAGTCCCCAAAGACAGGGTCCAGGCAGGGCTTAGGGCACTGGGAAAGCAGGAGGCAGCTGGGAGAGTACAGGGTATGGAGTGTGGGCGGGAGAGTGGGAGGGCCTCTGGGCCAGCTGCGGGAGGGACTCATATCTGGCGCTAGGAGGTCTCTTTTCTGTGCTGTGAGCTGCCTTTCTTGTACCCTAAGCCATCCTGTGACTGAGTGTTGATAAACGTAACGTGAGTCTCTTCATGTGCTGTGTTGGGGAGAGAAGGTGGAGGCCGTGTTTGTGGCTGGGCAAGGCAGAGCGGTGTGCAGACCACAGTCAGGACAGAGGTGAGACCCCACAGGTCATCAAGAAAAGCCTCAGGAGGCCTGGCGACCATTGGAAAGCACGGCCCTCCTCTGCTTGGGCTCCTTGGAGGTTTTCGAGGAAGAGCGATCTTGTCTGGATAGGGAGGATCAGGCTGGCTACAGAACTGGACAGTTGCAAGGGGCAGAGGCAGCTGATGACAGTGGTAAATGTATAAACTGGGATTTCACCATGGAGGTCAAAGCCAGTCTTGGCAAAAATCAAGTCCTAACATACATTCTGCCCTGTCCTCGTCACCATGAAAAGAGAGAGGCTGGAGTGCCCAGGGGGCTATCCTGAGCTTCCCACGACGAGAGCAAGACCCAGATGTCACCGAGTCGGCGGTGGAATCTTGGTGCGCACGCACAGGAGGGAGGGCTGGCCCAGCGCTTGCTACCGCGGGCTGCGGAGAGCCAGCTACTGGATTGGAGCAGCTGAGCCGGCACAGAGACAGTGCACAGGCAGTCACCGTGGTCACAGGGCTTGGGGTTGGCAGGGTCTTTTAAAGTAGTATTTAAAAGTAATGATGAAAATAGTGTTGATGGTGGCAGTGGCCCTGAGATGCTAGCAGTGCCTTCTCGAGATTGACTTGAAAGACTTCTGAGGTGCCAAACAGCTGCGCGGATACTGTCAGGCTGATCGCTACTGGCTCAGCTCCTCAAGCAGTCCTGCACTGAAATTTGTTGGAGGGTCATTGCCTATTTTCTGGTGTCTTTGTATGGCCTTTGGACAGTTTGGCCTCCCTGGCCTCTGCTCACTGGCTGCTGTACTGAATCCCCAGTTCTGAGAACCACGGCGTCTCTGAACATTGCCAAATGTCCCTCAATGGCAAAATTACCCGCTGAGAATTTCGACAGAATCCTGTCTCTAGCCCACCTTCCAGAGGTGGCCCCGGTGAAGACTCAGTCTCTTCTCCAGCGCTTCCCCTCTTAGCCTAGAGGTAAGCCTTAGCTACCCAGAGGGCCTGGCTCCCTAGAGTAACTGAACTTCTAGTGGCCTCCTCACGGCTGAAGCCTTTCTAGCAGAGCTTTACAAAGGTGCATTTCTGATTTCCGGGTGGCCTCCAGCGCTCTCAGGTGTGTGGCCTGGAGTAGGGGCTCCCAAAGTAGTTTTGCTGGGAAGTGAATAACCGTGAGCGTGAGTGCTTCGTGCCGGAGATGCCTTGAACATGCACGGGCTACCTGGAGCTACGATGCTGCCTAGCTGCCCGGCCAAAGCAGGAGCAAAGTTTTCATGTGGGTTCCTGAACAGGACGCAGCTGGGCAGTGTAGCGTTGGGGGAGCCATGAGTCCATCCCCACTCTTCAAAACCCAGCATCTGCTATGTTTGTGACGTTGTAGTGAGGGTTGGCGCTACTTCAATTTCTCATCCATAACATAGGGATAAAAATATACATCTATATCTCTATCTGTCTGGTGGGGTTGGAGAAAATATTCCAAGCATTTATCATGCTTGACAGAGAGTAGGTATCCAGGAAATTGTTCGTCCCCTTCCTTTTCTGTATTTACTACGGCCTAATATCAGCTCCCCTTCTTCTTCCCAAACCCTTGGGTGGGACTGATAACACTGCTGCAAACTGGCCAATCAGGATGCAGGGACTAGTCCAGAGGCGAACACGTGACCGGGGCAAGCCAATGGGCATCCTCTGTGGGCGTTCCTACAAGTGCAGGACTGTCTCCTATCAGGGGAGGGAAGCGGGCGTGGTTGCCCAGCCTTGCTCCACGTGTGACCTTGGGTGTAGAGGACGGAAGACTGGAGAGGTGGAGAGAGCAGGGGTACTGTCAGCATTGTTTGCATTCCTGCCTGAAATTCTGCCTGAAAACCACACAGTTCCTCTCAGTTTCACAGGTCAATGTCCTTTGATTTTTTTTTTAGACTAGTTCATTTTATTTTATTTTGGTGCCAATTTAAATATTTTTATTGAAGACATTGCATTTTCACTTAAAGTGCAATGCTGCGTTTCCCTGTGTACATATTCCATTATTCAAGCATTGAGAACGCCCAGGACTTTAGCAGCTCAACTTTTAACTGCCACAGAATTTGCTACAAATTTAGGTCCTTCAATCTTATTGGTTGTGGAAGAATGCTATATTTATATTTAGGGTTGGCTTAATCAACCTTTTCAATGGTGGCCCTGAGGAAGTACCCCCAGAGGAAGAGCTCCTCCGCCAGGGCAGCCTAGTTCATTTTAGATTTGTATCACCTCCAATCACAAAGATCCTCGTTGAATACATGGATTTACCCCCTTTCCTTTCTTTTTGCTTCTCTCCTCTTCCGCTTCTTTCCTTTACCCTCGTCTGACTCCCACCCCCCTGCCAGCTTGGATGCCAGCTTTGTCCTTGCCTTTCTGCCCGTTCTCGCTGGTAGGTTGCCCTCAGCTAACGGGCACCTGGCTTCTGGACACGTAATGTAACGACACACCACCCTGTGAGCGCGATGGCAGTGACAGTGACACTTTGGACCGGGATTGGGCAGCAAGTACCTGCAACCCCAGGCCAATCCACGATGCCTGTCTCTGGGTTCTGCCTCACTCACTCGCATTTTCAGGCAAACATGTGATCACAGAGAGCCTGCCTGTTCTTGACCCTGGTCTAGGTGGGTTTTGATGGGATCTCTGGTTCGCGCTGTGGCCAACGCGGCAATGGCTGCAGGCCTACCTGGCCGGGTGGAGCCTTCCGGAGGAGTGCTGCGGAGAAGGTAAAATCGGCCTGCTGGCCTGTGTCTGGGTCTGACACCCCAGGCATCTACTGAGCAATCACAGACAAAGGCTGTCATTTGTCTCCTGGGGCTCCAGAGCAGGGGGCAATCTCTCTCTCAGCGGGGGGCTGTGGGTATCCACGAGGCTGGGAGATGCTCCTCCTAGGGATCTGATGAATTAGCCCACTTGTTTCCCTGTGGTCTGACCCCCACAGAGCATCTGTGGAAGCTGCAAGGAGCCCTTGCTGGGCTGGAAGGAAGGCCCGCACAGCAGGTTTGATGTTGCCCGTCAGCAGGGGTTGTTTGCAGCTGCAGAGTGAGCCATGATTAATCACCAGGCCAGCGTCATGGAGCCTCTGGGTAATTATCCCCAGGGCCTCTGAGCTGCTCCCTCGTCCACAGGGCAGCTGCTGGGACTGAGTTTGCAAAGCCGGCCCCTCCGCTCTCACCAGGGCTGCTAACTGGGGCCAATAATAACAATGGCGACGGCTCTACCGTGCACTTGCCGACTTCCTGGGGTGGCACATCTGTTATCTTTCGCCTGCCCAGCACCCGTCCTTCATGTCTGACCTTCAAGATCTTGGCCATGGTTGTGCGATGCCAGTACTGGGACATGCTTCAGTTTTACCCCTTTAAATCAATTCACTGTTTTTTCCTGAAAGTGAATATGTTTAAAAAGTAAACCTCCCATCTCTTCTCAGTAGGTAGAGGCCAGTGAGAGCATGATGTATGTAACCGCACCGGCTTGAGGTGCCCAGTGGGGATGCAGAGCTGGGACCTGCCTGCCCCTTCTTATGAGTGCGGTGGCAGGTGCTGAAGAGGCCATTGGAGCCTCTGCAGTACATCTCGAGGGATGCAGTGGTCCAGAAGTGCCTGCTCCTCAGATCCAGCCCCTCCAGCGGGGTACTGCTGTGCCCGTTGGTGACCTGAGGAAATGGAGCATGGCGCTCTTGGCCAGTGAGGACCTGCAGGAGCAGGGCCTGCAGCCAGCACAGCTGTTGGGTAGAACAGCCCTGTTCTCAGCCAGATGCCTGGTGCTGTGCCCCAGCTCAGTTCCTGCTATCTCTCACCATGCTGTAGCTGCATTCCAACCCTGTGGATTTTATGGGAGCTACCAGGTCACCCACACCCAGCTGGGGTAAATGGAATCAGGGCTCAGAGGGGGCCTGGAGTGAGCTCCGGTGCATGCTTCTCACTGTTCTTACTGAATTCCTACTTCTTTCAACACCCACCTACAAAACATCTCCCCGGTGAGTGGCCAGCAGCAGCCGGTGTCAGCTTTGTGTCAGCTCCCGGGAAGGCTTGGCACAGCACACTGATTCAGAGCAGCTGCTGGGAAATGGACTGACACAGAACCAGCGCCTGGAGTACCTGGCACGTGGAGGCCTCGGGGCCCCATGGCTGAAATAAAGGGGCACCAGTCTTTCTGGCTCTCCTGCTATCTTCTCAAGGGGGAGACTTTAAGCAAGAGGATCATCGACTGAGATTGCTTAGGTCACGCGCCAGCCCCAGAGCAAGGTGAGCTCCTAGCTTGGGTGGTAGCACTAGGGCTTTGCAGAGTGGGTGACTGGTTGTTCCCCCAAAAGAAATCAGGGTGTTATCATCAATAATAGAAGAACTAGCCCCAAATCTATAGGTGTCCTCCACCCTGGCCCCTACCCTACACCAGCTCCAGGTCATATGGACCCTCTGCTTCTCCACGGGCAGCATGGAATCTGAAGCTGTGTCCTCCTCCTCTCTCTACTATAGGCTTCTGGACATATATCCTGGTTCTGGGTTGATGACTTTGCTTCGTGTGGGCGGGGGATCTTAGAGTGTTGGTCCAGCTCCTTAAGCGCACCCCACCCCAGCCTTTCAACCCCACACTTCCATGACCTCAAGGCCCTCAGCCACCTCCAAACTGTCAGCCAGCCCACTTATTCTCTTCTCAGGTACCTCAGCACCCTAAAATACCACCTTCCATTGCTGGAACTCCCTGTATAAAAATGAACTCTACAACTACAGCCATAGTCCCATTGTTTAGGAATTGATTATTTGGTGTGCCTTTTCCAAAAACAGCTTGTTAGACTAAACCCTGGGCACTAACATTCCCTGAAAATAATAGGGTGCTTAGATAGTGAAGAAATATGATGGCATTTCCTTGGAAACCAGTGTAATCACTGGCTTTTGAGGGGTAGCTGATAGCCAAGAGTATAGCTTCTGAAGTTTGACCTCCAGGGTTCAAACGCAGACCCTGCCACTTCCGGCTCACAACCTTGAGCCAGTTGCCCCCCCCCTTGTTCCTGAGCTTTCCAGGCCAACAACAAAGCAGTTCTCCTCCCCCAGGGTTGCTGCAAGGACCGTCTCAGCGTAGAAAACACTCAAGGCCGGCAGGTACCCTGTCCATGCAGGCTGACACACTCTTCTGCTGGCAACGGGGATGTAGCCTTGTAATTCACTGCAACTTGGTATTCGGCATCACAAAAGATCCACTTGCAGGATCTGGGCATGAAGGCCAAGCTCATAGAGAGGAGCAGCTGGCATAAGAGAATTGGTTCTTTTTTCAGAATGGAAATAAGACAAGGCTGCCCTAGGCATCTCCCCTCTCCTGGCTTCTGTCTGCTAGACAGAGGCACTGTCTCCTTTCCACTCTGTTTCTTAATTGAGTAAGCTCTGTGATCCCAAATGCAAACAAGCATCGTTCCAGGGCAAACAAGCATTTGTTTCCTGTGCAGGCTGTGCTGAAGGATGGAATGAGTGACAGGCAAACTGGCAGCTGGTGGAAACCACTGGGGAGGCAGCTTCAGGGTTTGGCGTGGGATACTGCAAGTGCAGTCCATTTGCTGTGTCCTTATTAGCTTGGTTGTACCTTCACTTGTCCATGCATCCACCCATGCATGCATTTATCCATCCATCCATCCATCCATCCATCCATCCATCCATCCATCCATGCATTTATCCATCCATCCATCCATCCATCCATCCATCCATCCATGCATTTATCCATCCATGTATCCATCCATCCATGCATCCATCCATCCATCCATCCATCCATCCATCCATCCATGTATCCATCCATCCATGCATCCACCCATGCATCCATCCATCTATCCATCCATCCATCCATCCATCCATCCATCCATCCATCCATCCCTCCATGCATTTATCCATCCATGTATCCATCCATCCATGCATCCATCCATGTATCCATCCATCCATCCATCCATCCATCCATCCATCCATCCATCCATGCATGTATCCACCCATGCATGCATGCATCCATGCATCCATGCATCCATGCATCCATCCATCATCCATCCATCCATCCATCCATCCCTCCATGCATTTATCCATCCATGTATCTATCCATCCATGCATCCATCCACCCATCCATGCATCCATGCATCCATCCATCCATGCATCCACCCATGCATCCATCCATCCATGTATCCATGCATGCATCCATCCATGCATCCATCCATCCATGCATCCATCCATGTATCCATCCATCCATCCATCCATCCATCCATCCATCCATCCATCCATGCATGTATCCATCCATGCATGCATGCATCCATCCATGCATGCATCCATCCATGTATCCATCCATCCATCCATCCATCCATCCATCCATCCATGCATTTATCCATCCATCCATCCATCCATCCATGCATTTATC
>NW_004524770.1:3820988-3841567 GCF_000260255.1 Octodon degus | reverse complement strand
CATCCATCCATGCATCCATCCATGCATCCATCCATCCCTGTATCCATCCATCCATCCATCCATCCATCCATCCATCCATCCATGCATCCATCCATCCATCCATCCATCCATCGAAGTGTTTGGGGAGGACTTCTATAAGGTGGCAGAGACATACCCTTTTCCCAAGGAGGTCCTGGTCTAAGGCAGGCAGGTGAGGGCGTAGGATGGCTGAAATGCAGCTGCTATGAAGAACCAGGGCAAATGGCAGGGAGCAAACCCAAATTCAAGGAAGCCTCAGAGCTGCCTTCCCAGCAATAAACCAAGGCTGTGTGGAAGGGTCTGCCAGCACTCGAGGAGCAGTGCATCCTCTTGGTAGCCATGTCCTGGGTGGTGGCATTGATTGGACACCAGTGTCCCCCCACAAATCCTGTGCTCTGCTCTGTCCATCCTGATTGCCTAGAGATGGAATGACAATCAGCCCTTGGTTATTTCTACTAAGCACTGGAAGCAACTGGGACCCAACAGTAGGGGCTTCATTAAAGTTCACCTGGATGTGGAATGACACCTTGCACAATAAATGTGACAATCTTTTTTTTTCCTGTATGAGAAATACTAACAATAAAACCTTGAAGAAATCTGAGAATATATTTTTACATGTTCCTGGTTTCCTGAAAATACAAAATATGTGTTTCAGCTTAGATAAATGCCCAGGCAGAACATCGCAAAACATTTATAGGGGTTATTGCTCAATGCTTGGATTTCTTGTCTATCATCTTCCATATATTCTTTTATAATTTCTAAAGCTTTGTGCTCGGAGGGTATGCTACCTGTGTTGCTCAGAAAAATCAAGAGCTATATTAAAAATCCAGATGGGCTCCAGGCGAGCAGTGTGCTCTGCTGCCTGTCCAGTCCCCTTGCTCCCCTGGCCCTGTGGGGCCAGCGCTCTCCCAGGTTCAGGGGGCCCTAGTGTCCTGTGGAGAGTCCCTTTTGTTGCCTGCCGCAGTCTCTCTTGGGTTTGCAAGTGGGCAGGCCGCTGTCTCCTGGCTATTTTGTTTCCTGCCAAGATGCCCCATCCTGTCTGTCTCCATAGTGCACCTCGGTGGGCATTTGCTGCCTCATCCCGAAGGCATGAGGTAATCCCCGTGCTAAATGTACCCAGTTAGGAAACATTTTTCCAGAGAAGAAGGAGCTTAGTTAATAAACCTTTAGGCAGCATGCACACACACACACACACACACACACACACACACACACACACACAGGCCTGGCGCGCTCCATGAAGCACACGCATAGGTGCGGGAGGACATCTGCCTGTGACTGCAGCCTCCATTCCCCCGCAAGCGGCCTCCGAGGGGCCCGAGTATGGGCCTGATGTCAGGTACAGCACTGAGTGAACACCCCAAGTTCCGTGGGCACATACCACCCTTTTGTGGGCGTGGCTGCCTGGGCCAGCAGGACAGGCACCACGTCACCTGTTTCACAGCAGCAGCCAGGACTTACTCTTCACTCCTGTGTCCCCAGAAGACTCCAGGCCACCCAGAGGGCCCGCTCTTCCTGCTTCGGCCTGGAGCCTCCGCCTGTGTCCTCACTGTGTGAGCCTGCAGGGTGCTTGGCCTCTCTTGGGCGGGGATTCCTGCCTGTAGATGAAGGTCACAGCGTGCATGCCAGGGCTGTCCTGGGAGCTCAGGGTCTCTGTATGTAAAGTGCTTCCAGGGACGGGCTCATGGCGAGAGCTGCTCTGCAGCTGCTGCGGTGGGTGCCGCTGTTGCCACTGTTGTCGCTGAGGATCTCACTTCTTTCCCCACCTCTTCACACACTGACCAGGCAGGAAACAGCGGCTTCCGGCTTCCTCCTCCCGGCACACCCCAAGTTCCCAGGTGATGCTGAGACCCAGCACTAGGCGCTCTGTGGTGGTGGAGCTGCTGGCAAACTTGCAATGTAAAAGCCATTTGACACCTTTAAGGCAACTGGAAATGGGGTTTTCATGTGTGGTGGTGCTGAAAATTGAGAATAATGACAGAATTATTAAAAACAGGCATCTCAGCCTTAGACCCTTAATTGCCTCTGGTCCATAAAGCTGACAGATAAGCATTGTGGGATCCACATGTGGAACACTGCATCCCGGGAGCCAGGGAGACTGCTCCTTCTTTTATTCCTGGGTTGTCAGATGGCGTTTTGGCAGATGGATGGCAGCAGGAGCCAGGGCTGGAGCTGGGTGCTGGGGAGTGCAGCTGGATTCAGCTCCCAGCCTTTGGGGTGCAGGGCTACCAGTACCCCTGAAGGCAGGCTTGGGCTGATAGTGGGGGGCCCTCGCAGTCTCAGTGCCACAGCTTCTGCGCAGCTCTGCTGCAGCAAGGCGGGAAGGGCCGGGCTACAGGAAGCCGGCAACTTTCACGCGGCCGCAGCGAGAGCTCTCATCACACAGAACTTTCCAGAAACAGTGCGACAGGCTTTGGAAGGGCACCCTGCATTCTGTCTTCACCAGCATGTGTGAGAGAAGCTGAGGCCTGAGGGGTGTTGTCTGTCCCCAAGGCCCATCCGTGCCCAAGGCCCGTGCTCTAGCCATGTGGCTCCTGTTTCCCGAGCTGCTTAGAAAGCTCCACCATGGATCCTGAAGCCCGATGCTCCCACTTCCCAGATGGGAAGACAGAGGCTCAGGGCAGAGGGGCTTCTCCAGTGTGCCGAGCAGGTCAGCCGCCGCCTGCTCCGTGTGTGGGGTTGGAGGCACCTTCTGCATGGTTGTGGCTAAGTGTGGCTTCAGGCGCCCAGTGACTGGGTCCAGGACTCAGCCCCGCAGCACTGCAGTCGTGTGACTCTGGACAGCCCGCTTCACCTCTGCTCCTGGATGTCTTGGTCTGTGACTGGGTACAACTGTCCCAGGCTTGCAGGCTCTGTCAAGGGTTATTGGTGTTAATGTGAACTCTTAAGACTTGGACTCGGTGTGGAGAGCCCCCACCACACTCTTGAGGCCTAGGGTCTGCTCCAGCTGCCCGACGTGAGGTGCAGGGTGCGCCGGGCAGGCGGCTACCACCCTGGATGGATGGCGTGGGGCTGAGTTCTCCAGAAGGAACCCAGAGCAACCCGCCCTCGCCCTGCATTCTAGCCAGTGGCCAGCAGATGGCAGAAGCGAGCCAGGAAAGGGCCTGTGCCCGTGGAGCCCGCTGCTGCCCATGATACCAGTAACTGTGGGGTAGAAAGCGTCCAGCAGAGCCAGCGCCCAACTTCCCTCTAAGCAGGATTCTTACCAAGCTGGGCTGGCCTTGCAGCACTAGCTCCCAGTGGATGTTGGGTCCTAGTTGTAGAAGTGGCCCTTGTGGGGCTATATCTGAGCTGGCAGACCGCTGGTGTGCACAGCCTGGGATGGATCCAGTGGGTCCCTATCATTGAAAGGTGGCTCCTGACAACGATTTCCCCAAGGCCCAGTTTGGAGGGTGTGATTAGTCAGCCATTCTTTCAACAAGCATTCAAACGCACCATGTCCAGGTCATCCAGGACCCAGGTTCCAGCAAGACAGAAAGAAAAGTGCTGGTAGGGAACTATGCAAGGTGAGTGGAACAGAACAGGTACGCAGAGCAAAGCAAGTGGGACGGAGGGTAGGGAAGTCTGCGGCCTGGCACCCAAGGGAGCAGGGCAGGCACTGCGGGCAGAGCTGCAGCCCCATTGTGCCTGGGAGGAAGGGCTGCCTCTGTTCAGGAACAGACAGGAGCCAGTGTGGCTGGCAGAGAGGGGAAGGAAAGTACTGTGGCAGGGCTCAGGGGTGGGGGTCTGGTACTCCTGTCCAGAGAGAAGGCGAGATTGTCTGGTGGGTGGGCAGAGCCCTGTGCCTCTGCCTGTGGGGTGCAGGTCCCTAGGCTTCAGGCTTCAGAGCCCCAGACCTTCAGTTCCTGCAGGCGCTCTGCGGAAGGTCAGGCCAGCCGGGGCAGCTGGAGAGGAGCTCAGGGCTGCTCACCATGCCTGGCTGATGTCATTTCCTCCTGTGGGTGTGGCAGCCATCTGGCTGTCACCTGGTGGGGAGAAGCTTGGGGCAGATGGAGGCTAAGCCACAGGTGTCCCAGGCATCGTAGGTGTCACAGGCATCTACAGCTCATCACAGCTTCTCCTTGGGACATGCCTGAAAGCATAGAAAACACTTGAATTGGCAGCTCATGGCTGACTTGGGCTCGGGTTAGGCTGCTACGTGAGAGGGGGTCTCAGTGCCCCCTGGCGGCCCATGTTCCTGCCCCTGATGCACTGCGGGGTGTTGGTGAGGCCTCCCCGAAGGCACTGCTGTCCTCCTCAGATGCCCGCTGTGGGCTGGGCTTGTGTGGAAACACGGGGCCAGGGCAGGGTGGGGACTTGGAAGTGAGGCCAGTGGGCAGTAACCAAGGACCCCTAGAGATGCTGTCCAGGAGTACTGCTTCCTGCTGGGGTGGCTCATACAGGCCCGCTGCAGATACACACACACATGCAGCACATGTACAGGTAGGTACATGCTATTGTATATGTACACATCCTACATGTATGCACAAGTATGCATGTAAATATGCATGTACACATAGACACATACATATCTACATGTAAACACTCACCCACATAAACATACACGTAGCCACGCATATGCTTCATACATATGCATGCTCATAAATATGCATGAGTTTCCCTGTAGCTGAGAGACAATCCCCACCACCCGGATGCAGTTAGAGGAAAGCTTTAATTGAGCTCTTCGTTTCAGGAGATTCAGCG
Source organism: Octodon degus (assembly GCF_000260255.1). NCBI lineage: Eukaryota > Metazoa > Chordata > Mammalia > Rodentia > Octodontidae > Octodon > Octodon degus. The sequence continues at coordinate 3,836,866 of NW_004524770.1, read as the reverse complement.
GATGGTGAGCCGGCTGCAAGGCGGAGATATCATGGCTGAAAATCACAGCGGCTGAGCTCACGGCGACCAGCAGCAGGGGAAGGAGAAGAGAGCGTGTGTAGCACCGAGAGCCACACCTCGGAGCCAGACGCACCCAGGAGCAGGTGCTGCTCAGCTGCCAGGCATGACAGATCAGGATTAAGAGTTGCAGATAAGTATGCAGTGGAAACATACCTCTACATATGTACAGACACGTGCACCTACCCATAGCATGGACCTGCACAACACACACATTCATATAGATACATGCTTACATATTCAGAGACGCACTCATATGTATGGATATCTGCACATACATGCACATATGTGGGTACATGGATAGACAGACACAAGATACATCTGTACAGTGTATAAGCACATGTCTATGTACATACACACAACACACATATAGAGTTGACATGCATGTAACATGAATATACAGGCGTATACATAGGCATGCACACATACAGATATCACAGACACACATGTTCATACAAACATACATGCTCACTGCTGTGGTTTGAGTGGATGTGCCCTTCTAAGTGCATATGTTGTGGCCCATACCCCAACGTGACGGTGCAAAGTAGTCTCTTGGAGGAGGTTACGTTGCCGGGCAGCATCCTGTAAGTGGGATCAGCAATCTCATGAGGAGCGGAAGGGAACCCACTCAGGCCCTGTTGCCCTCTGTCTCCTGCCTCGGGAGGATGAGGCAGCTGGGCACCATGTTGGGGTCAGAGGCTGCAACCTCAGCAGCCTCAGTGCCACTTTGTTGTATAACTAAGGTGGAGATGCATACGTGTGTGGATTGACCATGCAAGCGCACTTGTGCGTCACGGATGCTTACGTACACATTCACCTGTCTTTATCAAGCACGTGTGTCAGTGAGGACCCAGTGTGCACTAGGTGCGTGCTCTGCTCTCTCCTGGGGTTGCCCACATGGATGCTGAGACAGGATCCAGGTGCACGTGGGCTCAGGCAGGCAGGGGGCAGGAAGCCCTGGGGTGGGACTGAGATGAAGCCCAGAGGCAGGCAGAGGGTGAGCGGGCCAAGGAGTGGGGCCACCGCCTAGGTCTCCAGACTCAGTGTCTCTGGGAGGAGGCTGAGGTCTGGAGAGTGACTGTGCATAGAACACTGTCTTCTCTGCGGAAGAGAGAGCTGGGGTTCATGCTCCATGTCCTGCCCCTCATGGCCAGAGATCCCCACGGTCACGGGCTGTGGGCTCAGCGAGCACCGGGTGGAGTGGGGGATGCGATGCAGACAGAGGTAGCTGTTGGGCTTCTTCAGGCTGCCAGTGACTTTGTGTGGCTTCGGTACAACCTCCATTTTCCACATGATCTTGTTTGGCAGAAGAGGACCTCAGGTTTGGGGGGTAGGGACGAGGGGCTTGTGGGAGTTTACAGGGGAGTCACAGGGCAGCATGAGTTATAAGCTAGGCTTTCTCACCTACACAGAAGAACCCTGTGAGACTGGAGCATCTCGGAGAACTCCTAGTGCCTCCTAGGCGGGCAGCTTTGGGGCGCAGGGTGCACCCACCAGGTGGACAGGCATGCAGCTGCCATGACTGGGCACGTGACAGTGCCCAGCTTCTTTGCCTGTGTGACACACCTTGAAACAGCCTGCTTCCTGGTGTCTGCTGTGGTGCCCTTACGGAGTGGTGGTGCTGCTTGCAGCATCCCCTGGGACAAACAGAAATGGGTGTTCCAACATAGCCTAGCCTCATCTAGGCCCTGTCTGAAATCAGAAGCCCACTGAAAGAAGTGCAGCCCAGCCACCAAAGGCCATCCAAAGTAACTGGAATTACAACCTACATTTGTTGAAGAACGTTCAGGGACATTTCTCTCTGCAGAGTCTCTTTCCTGAGACTCTGTCTTAGGGTGTTTCTCCTCCCGTTCGCTCACCTCAGTCTTTCCTAGGGCCTGTTTGTTGCTGAGTCTCCAGCCGCTCTGGACCTCGAGGGTCCGGTTTGCTTTCCTACCCCGCTGTTCAGCTTGAGGATCAGATGCTGCGTGCCAAGGCAGCATCTTCCTTGGCAGGCGGAGGATGAGGTAGACGGGATCTATCACCTGGAAGGCATTTGTCTGCAGTGATTGGCCATTAGCTTACTGGGAGACAAGGCCAAGGACGGGCTGCCCAAGCTGCCCTGAGCTGAGCAGCACCTTACTGACTCCTCAGAACTGTACCCACTTCCACTCACAGAATACAAAGGTCAGATCTGCCCAGAGACACGACTGGGAGCTACGGAGGGCGTGCAACAAGATGAACAGAGCCGGCCATCCAGCTTTCCTGGCTCTGAGGTCACATGACACGCGGTCGTTCAGGTAGGGCTGACTGCAGCAGTGTCCCCTCCCTACCCCCGGTCCTGGGCTTCCGTCCTTCATGAGTGTCATGGCTGCTATTTCCAGGAGGGACAGGGGAGGGGAGCCGGGGACACGTGCAGCCTGGACCAACCAGGACGACGTTGAGCCTGCAACCTCCCTTGTGCTGTTATGTTTCATACCCATTTCTTGAAGGACAGAAGCGTAATTTGAACCCGATTTGGCTGCATGCCGTCAGGAACCTTCCCTCCTAGGAATTCGCTCAGGGCGGACCGCTGGTGGTTTGCACGCGTCCTGCGCTGCGTATTATCTTTATGTACTGGATGTGAGCACCCCAGCGTGCTGCAGCCACACCCAGGAAATTGGTTACGGGAGTGCGCTATCTTTTCTGCTCATTTTACGTCATACGGCGCGCAGCCCTATGATGGCTGAGAATTCGTGCCCCAAAGCTTTTCCAGAGATTGACAACAGTTAGTAACCAAGGGGATCTGTGTTTTTCTAGCTCTAAGCTGCTGAAGGAGGGAGCATTTTCCTGTGATTAGGGAGGTCAAAGAGTCTGGGAAAGGAATCCCGGCTGCCTCCTGTCACTAACAAGGAAAACAATAACGGGGTGGGAGAGCTCTGCTCAGTGAGTGGCTGGTGGAAATCCCCATTGGGCGCCCAGAGGGTCGTCAGCAAGCAGCCACGCGCGACAGCCAGGGTCCCTGGGGTCACCGCGCAGCCACACTGCAGCACCCCCATGGCCACAGGATCCAGGTCCCCGAGGACTCGGCAGCCAGAGGGCGGCGCTCCGCCTCCTGCGCACCCATCAGGATGAGGGAGCTCCTAATTCGTCAGCGCCACAGCTGATGGGCCTCCTGACCGCCCGCGCTCAAGCAGCTCCTGCGAGGCCCGACGGGCCTGTCGCGCCCACCCGCGTGGCGCTCAGTCTGCCAGGAAGCCGGCTGCAGCCGGATTGCTCCGCAGCCTTCCCGGTGGCAGAGCGGGAGGCACCCGCAGTCTGTCCAAGTCTCGCTTAGCGCTGGCCTGCCGCGCCTGGCAGCCTGCACCCCGCGCACCCTCCGGAAGATGCCCGGGGCCCGGAAGCTCACGTAGTCGCGCTCCACCCGAGACGCGGCTTCCTTGCGGGCAGGATCAAGGCAAAAGAACTTTCTCCGGCTTCCTTCTCAGGCCTCCTTGGCGCACGCATCGGCCGACTGCCAGGGATCGCCAGGCGGCCAGGCAGTTAATTAGGACTGCGGCACTGGGGCAGGGAAAAGAAGCTTTGAATTTGTTTTCCCTAATAGAAATCTTATTCTGGAGTAGTTTGTGCAGGTCAGGCCAAGGAGGAAAAACCGCAGAAGAATGTCCATAGGGTTATTTAATATTTTTAGCTGGTTCCTGCAGGTAGGACCTTCCAAGGCCACTGGCTGGGGCGGCCGCCCTGCCTCTAGGCCTTGGGCACACTTCTGCGGCTGGATGGGGACTGCTGAGGAGTGGCTTTGCCACCCGCTGACCTTGTCATCTGTCCTGCAGGCCGGGCTGTCTGGGTCGTGCTCTGCGCTGTCTGTTGGAAATTCATTGTCACTTGGAAATTCATTTCAAGGTGGTGGCAGCTTCAGGGGAGTGGCTGTCCCGGAGTCTGTCGGTTACCCAGTGCGTTCTTTCCCTTCTGTGCGGTTTCCAGCCCAAGTCCCGATTTCAGGGCTGATGGCTCTGTGGATCTGAGCGTGTTTCACGCCAGGCTCAGCTGGCACCTTGAGAGAAGTTGGAAGGACTGGGAAGGCCCCGGGGGAGGTCTCCTCTGGACCTGGATGCCTAGAAGCCTCTTCAGGGTGCAGGCTCAAGCCTTCTGCGGCCTGTAAGGGGGCAGGCAGGGAAGCCTGGAGCGGGAGCAATTAATTCCTTGGCTCACACCTTTGCCAGTAAATACCCGGATTGTATCCTCCCTCCTTGAGTCACCCCTTTGAAGCCTGAAGAGTGAACCTGAGCTGGGGGAGGGCTTAGAGTTGCTATGGAAACAGGATGCGTAGGCCCAGCTTCAGCAGGAGTGTCCTGCTGTCAGGGGCTTTGGGGTGGACACTTCAGAGGGGCCTCCCTTGACAAAAATGCCCCAGTTGCTTGGCCATAGCTAAGCTGTCCTCTTAGTATGTCCTACATACAGTGGATCACACTTGTTAGCACAAGTTCATGGCTCCTGCCTCTTCCACTGAGCCACTGAATGTCCCACCCCCGGGCCAGTACCTGACCCACAGTGGTGCTTAGTTTGATTGATGCAGTAAAAGCTGTAGCAGCAGAGAAGCCTGCAAACCCAGGGGCTTATTGCAAAAATGTTTCTTGGCCAGGCCCTTGGCTCAATTTTTCCAGCTAAGGGCCTCTTGGTCTCTTATAGGACATCCCTCCCCTGGGCTATATGTGGCCAGCTAATGAAGGGCGGCCTGAGAGAAGCAGGGTGCAGCTGGGTTTATAGCCTGTCAGTGTGTGCATCACCTGTGTCCTGGAAGCTGGTAGCACTGACCAGCAGGTGGGGACTCTCGGACAAAACTTTGGAAAAGTGTGCAGTACCTAGTGAACAGCATCGAAGGCAAAAGAAGACATGTCTGGCACTCAGATCCAGGGCCGGCTTGTGGCCAGGCTAGATGCGAGCTGGGGTCTCTGTCTCCTCTCACTGTCGATCACTGGCCCTTGAGGAGTGACAGGTGGAAATACTGTGGGCTGCCCTCCAACAGGAAGTGACAGGAAAGGACAACACTTAACTTAGTGCCCAGCCTGATACAAAACCCTGTATGGACACTGTTCAGTTGACACTGTCACTCACCCATACCCCCTCTTGGCAGACAAGGGGAACATGGACATTGGAAGGAAACAGAGGCAAGGTGTGGAGACAGAATTCAAACACAGGTCCCCGCAGTTATGAGCTTGAACTCTTCATTTCCACGCTGTTTGCAAAGTTTAGACTCTGCCTATTTGCACCCCCAGATGTACCCCATCTTTGCTTGATGGACTGTGATTGCATTTTGATATAGGTTGCTAAAATCAGGCCACTTTCCCTATAGTTGGTTATTTCCATTTCACATTTTTCAAGGGTCATGGGTCCGCATGAAAGAGCCAAGTCAAATGCTAAATTATTCAGAGGAAGGACAAAACCTTCTGTTTGCATTTAACCTGAGTATTTGAAGTGGGCAGTGGGGATTTATTAGTAAAGGAATGCCCCCACTTTCCATGTCCCTTGCTAGGAGACTCTCAGAGCCAACTCTGGGTGAAGGCATTGACTTTAAGCCACTAATTACTTCCTAATCATGTGGAATAAAAGCTACATCCCTTAAAATACACCAGACAGCTCAACGTAATCTTTGCCTTTCCCTGATGCTGTCTACAGAGCCCAGATGTTACTGTCCTCACCACTCCATAAACAGAGTGCCCAGCTGTGGGAACTGGCTTCTTGGAATGTTGCCACAGCAGCTGTCCTGGGCAGGGGTCTGATGGCTGGCTAGTGTCCCTCAGCCCTTAGGGCCAGCAAAGGGCATGGTGATAACTATGAAGGGGAAGGGGAGGCCAAGCCAAGACTTCCTGAGTCTTTTGGAAGCCTTTGTCAGAGGACGTCTCCACCAATGAGGACAGGCTGGAGACCAGGTCTGGAACGGAACCTTGGGCTTCAATGTGCTTAAACAGTTCAGCTGCATTTATGTCTGTCAGCTTGAATAACAAGGCCCCGAGCATTTAGTCAGGCTTATGTCTTATCACAGTGAAGCCCCACAGCATTGTGAGGTGCATCCTTATGCTATGACGCAGAGGACAAGGGGCCAGGCCCTCGGTGGTAAGTCCATGAGGAAGGCAAACTCTCACGCAGAAACTGGTTTTACCATTTCCCTTGTTTCTGTTCGGCTCGAGCTGGCCATTCTTTCGCAACTCTGTTGAACTCAGGGTTTTGGATAATAAAGTTGGTTCTGTGATTCAGCTAATAGGAGCATCATTAATGTTTATTCTTTTATCTTAAAAGATCACTATGTGCTCCGTGACCGCTATGTGCCCATTCACTGCCAATGTTTTAAACAACACTTAGGGACAATGGTGCCTTGGGGATTATCCCGTGCATCACTCTCCAGTGGAATGTTTTGCTGGCTATCTCAGTGGCGGGGCTCCATCTCACGCTGTCCCAGCAGAGGGGCTGCTCCAATTATGCTCTAAGAGGAAGGGACTTGTGGACTTGAGCAGCCAAAAAGCTTCTGGGGAATAAAATAAAGCATCTATATACTAAAGACACTAATAAATTCTGCAGCAAGCACACCAGCTTGGCTCCATCTCATCGCATGTCTTCCAAAGTGACTTGTCTATGGGTCTTTGCTATGACACAGGCTTGTGCCCTTGCCAGAGAGCAGGCTCTGAGACACACTGGCCTTCTAGGCCGTGCATTCATCCAGTGGTTATTTACCCAGCAGATCCTGGGCCTGGTGGGTGGAAGGATCTGGAAGCTCAGGAGCTGACTGGGCAAGCCACGGTCCTAATTCTGCTTACGTCTCAAGGGAGAGAAAGCATGGTAAGCCACCAACAAACAAAGGAACCTTCAGAGGATGGCAGGGACCAGAGGGGCCAGACGGGGCATCTGCTCTCAGAGACCTCTACATGAGAGGAGAGACTGAATGGTCCGGGCAGTATTTAGTTAGGCCTGGTGGTTGGCAAGACCTAGAGGAAGCGCTCTTGCGTATGTAGGTGCAGGCAAAGAGGCAAGTACATAACTTGACATATCTAACTCAGGAACCCGCCTTGTGCACTCAGCTGCGACGTGCAGGGCAGTGTTACCACTACACGTATCTGGCTGCCGTCGTGTTCTGCGCTGCAGAGCACGGCTTCGTGCACACCTCGCTTTCTGAAATAAATCGCCACTGGTGGAAACGTCTCAGTACACTCTTCTTCCTTGTGAAATAGTTTCTTTAGGATAGATTCTCGGCTATAGCATTGTTGGGAATAAAGGTCTGAGAATTGTACATTTGTATACCCGAAGGGAACTGCCTTCCAGAGGCGATGAGCTGCTTTACATTTGCTCAAAGATTGCGCAAAAATGCTTGGTTCCTAAATGTGCGCCGGCATAAGCGTTCAACTCCATTTTCTTTCTTGCCAAGCTGATAGTTGAAAACGGTATTTCATTCTTCCTTGTTTGATGGCTAATGGGCTTGAAGATGCCCACTAGGTTTTTGCATTTCTCCTTTAGGTGACATGACTGTCCAGATCCTTGGCCAATTTTTTGATTGCTGGATTGATTTCTTACCGCTCCGTGAGAGCTGTTTATGCGGCCTCTGTTAGGCCTTTGCGATGGAGCTACACAATCCTTAGCTCTCGGTTTTGTTACTGGCCTTTAAAGCCATTCTGGTGTCATCCTCTTTGTGCTGCTCAATTTATGTCTTATTTCATGTTTTTTGATGCTGATGGGTTTAGAAAAGTGCACCAGCCCTAGGATTATACAAATATTCTTGTAGCTTTCCTGTAGGCTTTTGTTCTGTTTTTCTTTTCATGTCAACCTTCTTTCAGAAATCCACTTCGTGGTAGGGAATGTATTTGTGCCCACGTTTATATTATCTGAGTGGCTATTCAGACGTTCCATCCTTATATTCTCACGTTTTGGCTCTTTCGGCCCACTCAGCCCTCCTTGAGGGCAGGGCTGGCGTGGCACATGGTACTGGGGATTGAGCTGTGGTCCCTCGCACCTGCCTGAGCTTGCCTAAGCAGAAGTTTTCGACTGCTGAGCTGTCTCGCCCACCCATATTCTCACTTATTAAGAATGTCCACTGTACCACTGTGTCATACTCTACCAGTTCTGCATATTTGGGCTATTTCTGTACCGTAATGCCATCTGAGCCATCTTTTGATTCTTTGCCAGGCCACCTGCTTTATTGAATTGTTACCAATTAATACGTATTTAGTGTCTGGTAAGACATTTCCTCAGTGCCACCCTTTCAAAGAATTTTCATGGGTCAAAATGTTCTTTCTTCCAGACAAATTTTTAGATCACTTATTTATTTTTTCAAGTTAAAACATATTCCACATTGTTGTATTAAATTTATTGGCTGACTTAAGAAAATTTTATATATATATTTTTTAGCCAATAAAAAAGGGACATTTTAGCCAATAAAAATGACTTGTGCCTCTACTTACTGGAGTCTCTTCAAATGATCCCTGTTTGATCCTGTCTGTAGCTTCATGCATGTGCTACACATCATAGTTAGGTTCATTTCTAGATGTTTTAGGGTGTGGTCTTATTGTAAATGGTTTCCCATATAATATGTTTTCTAATTTATCATAATTTACATAAAAAGCCATTGATTACTATAAATTGTTTACACCTGGTCACATTTCTGAACATTTGCTTTAATGTTTTCTATTGTTTTTTAAATTTTCTTATTTTTATTTATGCGTGTGTGTGTGTGTGTGTGTGTGTGTGGCCAGCTCAGCCCATCAGGGGGCGGGGCTGGCTGGCATGTGGTGCTGGGGGATTGAACCGCGGTCCCTGTGCTTTGCTAAGCTTGTTCTAAGTAGGTGCTTTAGACCACTGAACCATCTCACCAGCCCAAATGTTTTTACTTTTTTTTTTTTTTTTGGCAGAACTGGGGATTGAACTCAGATCCTTGCGTTTGCCAGTCAAGTGCTTATCCTACTGAGCCATCTCCCTGGGCTGTTTTCTATTGTTTTGAGTAATTTGAAGAACATAACCTTAGCGGGCCTGCCAGATAGCTCAGCAGATTAAAGCACCTGCTTACGCAGACTGCTGTGCTGGCCTTGCCCCAGGGTGTGCTGAGATGGTGACTGAGACTGGGCGTGGTTGTGTGCGCCTGTAATCCTGGTGCCTGGGAGGCTGAAAACAGGAGGATCACTGTGAGTCCAAGCTGCATAGTGAGACCCTATAGACTCTGGGCTAAATACATAAAAAACATCCTTGTCTACAAATCATGGTTGTTTAATCTCTTTCCCCATTCATGACTGCTTTATATATTTCTGTCCACTTGCTTTGCTCAGTATTTCTAAAATAGCATTTTGTAGTCATGAAGAAGAACAACATGGAATGTATTCATGGTGGAATGCTTCTAGTGTCTTTTCAGTCAATTATGGTGGTAATCTTTTAATTGACATATGTAGTTTTACAGATATTGTAAGCAGATAGACACCATCTGCCAGTGTCAGAAGTGGATATTAAGTTGTACCTATAATCCCAGCATTGGGGAGGCTGAGACAGGAGGGTCACTATGAGTCCAAGCTACGTAGAGAGACCCTGTACCAAATATATACATATGTGTGTGTGTGTGTGTGTGTGTGTGTGTGTGTGTGTAGTAAATGACTTCATGGTATATAAGAAAAGAACCGACTTTCTGTTTCTCTTCCATTTGTAGTTTTACATTTTCCCAGGCTGAATACTCTCGGCCCATGTGAGGCAACTACTCATGCCCGTGGTATTAATTTGCCTGTTTGCTAGCTCCTTATTGGAGAGTTTTGTGTAAACCTTCTCTAATTAGCTTTTCTGGAGGGGTCTTTCTTGGGGTCTGGCCTCCAGGTTATGCAGGCTTCATGAAGAGAGTGACCTTCTATCTTTCTTGATGTGCTGGAGTTATTCAAGTAGTGTAGAAAAATTCAGTGCCTTGAAGATTTGAGAGATTAAACCTCTGGAAGGTGGCAGCTCATCCCACAGCATGAGTGTGAGTATGAGCCACTTTAGCCACTTGGAACATCAGATGATGTCGTGAAGCCCAAACATCTGTGGCCTCCAGGCCCAGAGCCCTAGGCCTGGAGGCGGGCCCTGGAGGAAGCCTCTTACAGATTCACGGGAAGGCAGTAGCAGGATTTGCATTGCAGTTCGTCCACACTGGCTAACAACTTGGAAGTGACTTAAACGCTCCTCAGGGCAGGATGTGAGGGGGCGATTTATGAACCCCACCACTCTGCAGGCCTTAAGATGGCTGAGTTAGACCTACCCATATCTACCTGGAAAACTCTCAGAAACTTAACATTGCGTGGGGGTGGGAAGAAGAAAGTGAACAAGAACATGTTCATCGTGAAACAATTTGTGTAAAAACAACGGGAAACAATTCTCGACGTGATGCTCTGAGACGAAGGGTCGATAACCTATGCCCATATATTGTGAGCAGCGCGGAGGGAGAGGATAGCCGGTGCCTTCAACACTCAGGGCTTCCCCCGTGGAGGGCGGAAAGGAGAAGCGAGGTGGCAGGGAAGCAAGGGCTCTGAGCCCCCAGCGGTGCTGCATTTCACTCATGCAGCAAGGTCTGCTGTAAATGCAGGAGAACGGTGATGCCTCGTAAGACTCGGTGGTGCCGACGGCTATAGGAACTGTGCCTCACCTCTGGCCAGATCACTTCCTCTGCAGCTTTTGTTGATTTTTATGTACACTTGGGGGACCAGACAGATGATAGCTCAGTGGATTAAAGCACCTGCTCAGGTAGACTCAGGGGCCGGGGTTCTATCGCCAGCATGCCATGCTGGCCCTGCTCCTGGGGCGCCGAGACAGTGATTGCGACTGGGCGTGGTGGCAGGCGCCTGTAAACACAGAGCTTGGGAGGCTGAAAACAGGAGAATCACTCAGAGCCTGATCTGTGTAGTGAGAACCTGTAGAATCTGTACTAAATAAAAAAAAAAAAAATGTGCTTTCCCAATTAAGGCTGGAGACCTCAAAGCCTTCAGGTGGGTTTCTGCTGGTTCTTCTCATCCTTTATCCACTAGAGACGATGCTGGATGGCGACACATGTTCTTAGGGGACATTGACTTGGTTCTGTGCCCAATGCACAGCAGGTATTCCCATCAGTGACACTGGGGCCCAGGACTTCTCCCCCCCAAATTCCCAGTGCCCTTGCATGAAGTGGAGCCTTGTTCTTGGGGGGACCCCTTGGCTTCAGGGGTTCTCAGCTCACGCGGAAACAGCTTCCGGCCGAAAGCTGGGCCCTGTGAGTGCTGCGCTGCCGTGCTGTGCTTTCAGACCTGCAGAGCTGATTCCCAGGCTGCTCTTCCGCCTGGCCGTCCCGTGCCAGCGAGTGAAAGCGCAAGGCCCGCGGCTGCCCACAACCCGTGCCTGGGTGCACGCTCGCCCTGCGGCTGCTTCTCCCTGACACCCGTGGCTCATTGAGCCTGCTCCCCACTTTTCCTGCCCACAGGCTGGAGGGCCACACTGTCCTCTGCGTCCTTCGGCCCTTGTCCCAGGTGTGGCAGCACCTGGAAGATTTCCAGCGAGAGCAGGTCGGAGTCTGCGCCTGTTCTCTGTGGACTCCCACAGCAGGATTCTCAGTGCAGGCCCGTTTTGGGTCTCAGGGACAGTGGGCGAGGTGTGCGGACATTCTGAGGTGGCGCTGGCCATGGACGGAGAGGGGTGTGGGCTGAGCACTGGGCGGGCAGAGAGCGCTGACCGTGCGGCGCCCGCACGGTGTAGAGGACAGCTTCCCCTCTGCCGTAGAAGAGTCCTCCTGCTGACGCACTCCGTTAGTTCCTTAATGTGTGGAAGCCAGGGGTGGGCTAGGATCCTGACCGCGCCGCCTTCTGTCTTGTGGGCATTCATTTAATGAGCCCTCAGCACACACCAGCCACCGCAGGGTGCTTACGGTCTAGCGAGACAAGGTGAGTGAACAAACTTAGAGACGGTCACCACAGTGATACGCAGGTAGCTCTCTCCGGTGGCCGTGATTTGCTTTGTGCTTCTTTCCTCCCTAAAGAGTGGCGGCGCCTGAGCTGGAGTGGGCGTCACCGTCCCCTGAAGGCGTGGTACGGTGAGTGTGGGCCACCCCAGAGCTGCAGGCTCCTAGGGGACGCAGGTGTGGCACACCTGGGGGCTGCACGCTGGGAAGCCCTGGTCTCACTCAGTCTGCCTGCTCCTGGCTTCTCAGCTTTTCCCACAAGGCTCTGCGTGTGGTCCCCACCCCCTGACAGAGGGCAGGACAAGGCGGTGTCTCGCCCGCTCCCTCTCTCAGCAGCTTGGGCCACATCTGATACACTGAATGCGCATTGAACGGATGACTGAAGGACGTTTTATGTACTCTTCCCAGGAACTCCTGGGAACTCTCAGGTCCTTGCTGTGGTCAGCCGTGAACTCCAGGCTCTCTGTGCTCACTTGCCCGCTTAGCAGTGTGACCCTGGCTGAGCTGGCATGACTGTTTGCTTGGTTGTGTCGCCCTGGTTGGGCTGGGAGCCATCTGCGGGCTTGCTGAGCATGCTTCTGGGTGTGCTCGGGTGGGCTGTGCTGGCTCCGCACTTAGCCCCTGGTCCCTTGTGCCTTCCTCACTGGCCCTCTGCTCTGTTTCTCATCCTTCCTGGGGCCAGTCAAACATGGACTAAAATCTCCAGTACTCTCATCAAAATAAAACTCTCCACCCTGACTTTGTGGTGTTGAGTATTTCATCCAGGCAATGGGAAACCTGACCATAGTGGCCAGCTAATAGCCCTGAGCCTCGCTTTTCTCTCTTTTCTGGTGACAGGATCTCACTAAGTAGTGTGGGCTGGCTTTAGCTCACTTATGTAACCCAGGCTGGCCTCAAACTCATGGCAATCCACCTGCCTCAGCTCCCCAAGGGCTGAGATTAGAGAGATGGGCCACTATTCCCTGCTCAGTGTTCTTACTTGAGTATGGTGACAGTACTTCTTAAAATAGTAAAATTTAGTAAAAATACATAAGATGCTCATTGCCTTTAAATAGCCTGATGAGGTAAATACTGTAATATCACTTAGGGTCAGAGATGCACTCCTTTGTTTTCTCTTGCCAGGACCTGGCTCATTAATTGTGTGCTCCTTGCAGTGACTGCTGACTCTGCAGGCAGTCCTGGGGACCTGGAGGCTGAGCCTCCCAGGCTGAGTCAGGCCCAGGGAAGCCGGAAGCTGTGCTGAGCAGCAGAGCTCAGTGGTGGGTGTGTCACCGCCAGGGCAAAGGAAGTTGTGTTAGGGCAGCAGGGCCACACTGGGCAGGACCCCGGGCTCCCTGGGGCTCCCCCTTGCTGCCTGCCTGTGCCCTGCCCCTGTGCAGGCGGGATGCAGCCACGCCTTGGAGCCGGTACCTTACGGGGCTGTCCAAGGAGCTTCTCATTTCCTGACACCAGTACTCTTGCCACTCCTGCGTCCAGAGGCCATGTGGTGAACCCAGCAGGCCTTGCAGCAGGGGCTGACACCTGGTGGGTGGGGCTCCAGGAGGGGCTGTGATTTTTTCCAGCAGAACAAACGACTTCCCCGGCCTTTGGCACAGGTACAAGGCCAATAAAATTCTGCCTGCGTCTTCTGGCAGGGGTTTAATCAAACAATGGCCGTGTCTGGGAGAGCTGTCTGCCTGTCTTGATTGTGTATGTAGTGCCCTACCCTGCCTCCTGCACATTCCTGGGCACGTATGTCCGGTTCCGTTCCACTGCAGATGAGCAGCGCAGCCAGCTGGGCCATGACGTCACCAAAGCCTGGCATCCACGAGAACATCTTGGCCTGCACAGCAGCTGCCTCCCCGCCACGGGTCGTGTCCTTGTCTTGCACGATGGCAGCAGAGGAGCTGCCCTTGTCCCCCTCCTCACTGCTCTGTCCAGTCACACTGGCCATGGCTTCCTTCACTCTGTCACTGCCCACTGGGTCTCTGCACAGACAGCTCCAGAAGGTGCTGGATCTGGGAACCTGGGCCCTACAGATAGGAGATAGCCTCATGCCCTGCAGAGCTCTGCCCTGGGGCATCTCTTGTCGCTAGCCCCAGCCCGATGCCCGTGGGAGGCAAATTTGCCAGGGAGGACAGGTTCGGAAGAAGGTCTGCTTGCTAGTGCTCTAAGAGAGGGCCAGGCCCTGGGTAGGAGTCTGCCGCCTCTGCCGGCCTCTGCCTGCCTTCCTGCATCTCTCCTGAGGCTGGACCCAGGCTGGGCGGCTCGGATGGGGGCTCCTCCATCATCTGCAGCCCCCGACGTCCCTTGAGCTGGAGTGCAGCAGTCCCGGGCTCCCCGCCGATGCCTCTCTCATCCACTGCCTGGGTTCTCCCATGTCACTTTTCTCACTGCTTTGTCTTCAGTACCTGTCACTCAGCGGATTCGAAGTTGATCTTTTGCTCAGGAAGCTACAATGGTCTCACTGGCCTCAGAATTACCGTTTTTAGTCCCATTTAAGTAATCTGTCCCAATTGGCTCAGCACGCCTCCAGGCACCTGCACGCACAGGGAGAATATCCACATCCCATGTGCAGAATAGGGAACAAGGGCGGCTGACCCTGGTGGGCCGGGTGAGGCCTGGCCCAGACGGCGCTCCGAGAAGGACCGCTTTCATTGCGGTCACCTGCGAGTCCACAAAGGCGTAATTGGCGCATTTGACTACATTTTCCTCGGCCCTTTTAATACTGCTTCTGATGTGATAAAATTAGCTTTTTCCTAAACCACAAAAGAGAAAGAAATGTCCTTTTTACGCAAATATGTAGAAAATGCTTCTATTTGTCTGGATCAGTTAAAAGCGGCCCATCTCAGTCAAGGGTGTGCCCCAGGTGACCTCCAAGGCAGCATCCAGACTTAAGATGTTAGATTGCTTCCCTTTTGATTGGGGGAAAAATCACTTTCTTGACACTTCAGAGCGATTTTAGTACAATGGAGAGAGAGAGGGAGAGGAGTAGAAGGGGGCTGGGAGAACCCCGGGGCTCAGGGCTCTGAGCCAAGGCCCCAGAGCTGGAAGGATGGGAAATGCTTCAGGGTACCCCAGCGAGCACAGCCTGACAGACTGGCCTTGGGGCGCCGCGCTGGCCTGTAACAGGACCTCTCCTGGCAGGCCCTCCTTGGCATGCACCTTGCTTGCTAGCTTCATCCCCACTTCCAGACGCAGGACGGACTCAGCCTCAGAGTGAAGCAGTGCCCAGCGTCCCTCAGGGTCCCTGGCAGGAGCAGGGTCCGGGCCCCTGGCTGTCTCATTCCACAGCCAATCTCACCAATTCGAAATGAGGTGGGTGAGGTGGAAGGAGAATCCATCTTGCCTGGTTTTCTTCCCTAATCAAAGAAAATTCCCCGAAGACCTAGAGAACACACAGAAGACTATAAAAGTAAATTACAATGTGGCCCATTGCGAATGCTCCTGCTCTTGGATTCCTAGGTCGTGGGCCCTGCAGCGCCTTTGGCACACACATGCCCAGCCTGACAGACAGCAAGGGTCCAGGTGACAGGGGCTGGGGCAGGGTGGGCAGCGCATGTCCAGAGGGCTGTGAGCCAGGGTCCTCAGGCTCCTGGATGGAAGGAGGTGCTGAGACCGCCACTGAGGACTTTTTGTGGACCTAATTTCCAGAGTAAGCTCTGTGCCCAAAGCCGCGAACAGAGGAATGAGGCAGGCGTTCTCAGACCCCCTCATTGCTGTTTCTGCATCCACATTCCTCCATCTGGAGACTCAAGGACAGAGCTGAGAAGTCAGGCACTGGAAGAAGAAGTGATTCTGGCAGGAGGTCCATGTCCTGTATCGTGGGTGAGAGTGACGCGGGGAGGAAACATGACTGAGCTGCAGAGGCCACAGCAGCATGGTGGAGAGGCGGGGCAAAGGAAGGGGAGAAGGAGGAGGAAGGGGAAGAGGAGGAGGAACAGGGGGGAGGGGGAGGAGGAGG
>NW_004524770.1:3811640-3820687 GCF_000260255.1 Octodon degus | reverse complement strand
GAGGGGGAAGAGGAGGGAGGATCTGGAAATAATTCAGGAGAAAAGAGAATCTGGAGAAGTGACGCTGTGAGTTACCCTTAGGTCCCCTTTCAGGTACATAGAGAGGAACATGACAGTAGTTGGCCATGAAGTTCTTTCTGAGGCTGGGCTGGCTTCCTTGGGGCTATTTCTTGCCAATTGCCCTCCCAGGGTACTGGCATGTGTTAGGAATCCTGGCAAACCCAGTTTTCAACAGAATCTGGGAAACAGCTATGCTATCATGGACCAGTGGTGGTGCAGCTCAGAGAGGGCTTCTGGAAGTCTGTTCTTGGAGTCCATTCCAGGCCATGGGGCTTCCACAAGGTCGGGATCCGTAGGTTGGGCCTCACCTGCTTCCTGAAGGGCTCTGGGGTCTTTGTCGTGAATACTAAGCTCTATCACTCAGTGACTGCTGCGTCTCCTCGCTGCATCAGTGGGTTCACGTACTTGCTTAACGCCTGCTGGGAGTATTCTGTCTGTGCCACAGGCATGCGGGGATGTGGGGCAGCGCACTGGGCCAGGCTGGACTTCCAGAAGAGCTAAGAAGTAGCACTCAGAAGTGACCAGAGCAGCAGAGGCGAGGTAGAAGGGAGGTAGGCAAGGTGGCAAGCTCCTGGGATGTCACAGCCTGGCTGGGAAAGCACAGAGATTGTGGCTGCTTCCTCTTTTCCCATGTCTTACCATTTGTGTCCTTTCGGTTCCCTATTTTATACACGGTGTAAACAGGAGAGAGCCTAACCTATCAATTTGCAATAAATTCCAAATATTTACATGTTATAAATAAATGTTCATGAGAAGCAAAAAGATTTTTTTTTAATGTATTGTTTGACTAATTTAATTTCCCACGTGTGTCATTGATCACAGGTTTTTAGCAGCTGTCTCTAGAGTCCATGTTGGAAGATACCAGAAGCCAGTCATCCCATGTTGCCCTGTCTTCCTGCACATTATCAGTTATCTCGTAAATAGACAATTGATGATGCACACTAATAGGTAAATTGACAAGGTAATTTAATGAACTCATTCCATATTATTTATTCTTTGAACCCTAATGTGACAGGAATGTGACATCCAACATCTCAGTTCTCTCAGAATGCCCTGGAATTATCTTCACTTTGAAGCAGAGGCAGTGCAAGAGCAGGAAGCTGATTGAATGACTTCCCATTGTCCTTGTGGTCACAAGGGTCACATTGGGATCAGAAGTCAGCCCACCCATCCTAAGCCAGCTCCTGGAAATTGCACGTGGGGCTGGAGTGAGGGCGGGGCGTTCCACAGTCCAGGGCTCTCTCCTGGAATCTAGCCTGTCTGTGTCCTTGTGTTTAAGCTGGGAGGGGTGTTTGTGCAGAGGGGCCCTTGGAGAACTGTTGCATTATGCAAACTTGATTATCCTGTCTGACATTATTGATGTCAGCAGCTATCATGGAATGAAGTTTGGGAGATGGAGTGTGGAAAGGAGCACTTGTAATTTTTAATAATCATCCTCTTTTACTTCTAGAGGGTGGCGGTGGGGAGGCACAGCTTCAGGGCTTGGACACTCTAATGGATTCTGTCTGTCACAATAAGGGAGTGGAGAAAGTCTCCTTGCATTCTGCAGGTGAATCCATGGGACGTGGGCCAGGAGCTTCTCAGAGAACAGGTGCTCGGCACCATAAAGGCTGCTCAAGGAGGACTGCAGACTTCAGGGTCAACGGAATGATTACCCCCGGGGCCCATGCGTGCTCACCTCTGAAGTGCTAGTGCACGCTCAGGCCTGGTGCTCAGAGGTGCTGGGCAGCGAAGCTGCTCCCCTGGTTCAGTGAAAGAACTATTCCATGTGGGGTTCCCGCAGCTGGTGCCTTATACTGGCCACCCCCAAGCTCAAGCTCTCCATTTCTGACCGCTAATCACCTTCCCCCTTTGGATGTCACATGACCGGAATAGGACAGATAATGCCCCCTTCAGAGATGCTTTCTCTCACATGAGGCACCTACCCAGTTCCCACCTACCTGGTTTCCTGAGTAGACACCTCACCCTGGCGTTGTTCCTGACTTCTAGTCTCACTGGCACTACACTCTGCATCATTTGTCAAATCCAGTCTTTGTATCTCCTTCCAGTCTCTGGGCTCTGCCTGGCTTCCTGTCTCCACTAGCTCCTCCTTGGACCCCACTGACATCATTTCCAGCCTCAGTCTCTGGGAGTCTTTTCACCTTCCCCCCATTAGTCAGTCCTCCCTGGATTAGCCAGAATGGCAACTGGTCAACCTCACTTCAACCCCTCCCTGGATCTTCAGGGTAAACTCAAGGTTCTCGTGTGATCCTGCCCCCTAGCCCTCAGCCCTGCCCAACTCCTCACTCTCTCCCCCTGCCCCTGCCTCCCTGAGCTGTGCTCCCGGCCTCCTTTAGGTTCCCCCCACAGCCCACACCGGCTTGCACCCAGGCTCTGCAGGTACTGCTCCCCTGCCCAGAGCGCCCTTCCCTACTTCCTTTTCCGGTGAACTCTTGCTAATCTGCCTGGTCTCTGTGCTCAGCTCTTCATGAGGATGCCTCTGAGCATAGCAAATGCAACCAATTCTGTAGCCTCTGCAATGGGCTTTGAGCACTTTGGATATATTAACCTTAAATCCTCATCATAACTATGGCATAGGTAGCATACAATCTATAATTTGCATGGGGGAAACTGAGGCATCTGCAGTTAATGAAATTACCTAAGGGCACATAGTAAGTTGAAGAGCTAGGAGCAGATGGCGTAGAGCTTTCCTCCCTGCACGGAACCCCAGCCCTGACCGCGGGTGATGCTGGCACTGCACTCGGCATCTGTGGCCTGAGACTCACTGTCACTCAGTGCCTCTGAGGAAGCCTGTCTTCTTGTCACTGGTGTCTGCACAAGGAGCAGCTCAGGGCTGTTTCCTCACTGCACAGCGGATGGGATGCTCAGGAAAGATACATCCTCAGCTCGTGAGCTGCTGGCAACGGTCTTGCTCTGATTCAGGAGGCCGGGTGGGGGCAGAGCCAGAGTGTCTCTGTGTGGGCATCAGGGTTCTCAGAGGGGTTTGAGAACATTTTACTCTTGGTTGCACTTCCCCCCTGTGCCCCAGAATCAGCCAAGCTCCCCTCTGGAGCTCTGGGCCTCTTGTGGCTAGGAAAGGAAGGTGCGGGCAACATCTGAGCAGATGCAGACTTTCCAGGGGCCCGGAGAAGCCCATCCAGGGTGGAAGCCGATGCACCTCCAGGGTGACTGGGTGTCCCCTCTGACTGAGGAGGCTTGTGGCATGTCCACATATGACACATGGCTGTGCATGCCGGGAATTATTATGACAGCTAGAAGTAGAGAGTTATTTCTCTTGGCTTGGAGAGTGGACAAGAGGGCCTTAGGGGTCATTCTACATTGAAGTGGACAGCTACACTCGAGCCCTTTGCTGGAGCTCACTGACAGCCTGGTGTGAAGGCCACCAGGGAGAGTGGCAGCCTTGGGATGAAGGGCTGCCCCCGTGATACTGTCCCCATGGCCACCCTGCCAGGAGTCTGTGCACCTGAGTGAAGGTCCTTAAGGATACCAAGCACAGGGAGGGGCGATGATGCCCAAAGTTGAGTTTTCTGTCCTTGCTCTATAGTCAGGGTTTGCAAGGCAATAGCTTTAATGTGGGCAGAACTTTATAGGATTCTTTTATGGAGTCTACCCAAAGAGTCAAATGTAGAAGAGTTCAGGAGGCCTGCCCACCCACTGGACACTCAAAGAATCCAGCTGAGGGCCTGGATCCCATGGCGATGTCCCCCATGAGTCCAGCTGGAGCGAGCCCAAGACAAGCCTTGTGCAAGTCTCTATCAAGGCTCTGTGCTCGGAAGACCCAAGGTGGTGGACGCTAGACAGCCTGTGCTAGCTGGGTGTAGTGAACCTGTGCCAGCAGGCTGAGGGATCTGCACCGGAGCCAGGAAGCGATGCTCAAGGTAAGGACCAGAGCTCCCCCTAAGACACTGCAGCCCTCCTCAGAGACAGCAAGGACCTGACTTCCTCCGATGATGAGAACAGCCAAGTTCATCTCAAGAAAACCTTCTCCAGGAGAATCAACAGCATGTCATCGTCCAAACTGGAGGGGAAGGCTGTGCTATGGGTTCTCCCGGAGAAACTTCTCATGCCGGCTCTCCTGACTTGAACTCTACTTGGATGGATGGCGGTGTGTTCGACTCTACCACAAATCTATCAGTAGCTGTCCTTTGCTGAGGCACCTCCTGTCAAGGCAGCCCACAAGAGCTTGCGTTCATTCTCTCATGGAGATCCCACGATGGCACAGCAGTCTTTCTTGTACCCACTTTATACCTGGAGAGACCAAGGCCAGTATGCCTTAGTGAAATGTTCAGGCTTGCTGGACTAAGCAGGGAAGGGATTGGGACTTCTGTCCAGTCACAGAGCCCTGTCTGCCTGTTTATATGTGGGACATTCTTGGTGGTGGCCTTCGAATTTGGGCTCTCGCCTTCACAGGAGACAATAGCTGGACCTCGCTGCTTTTTTATGCGAGTGTACCAGGAGGGAGGACTGGGCTCAAGCCCGGGCAGCAGGGAAGTGTGTGGCTGTGGCTCTGGTCCCCAGGTAGAATTCAGACCGTTGCTGCCGTGAGCCGGCTCTGGGAAGATGTGAGGCGGCAGGATCAGACAGCCAAGCGTCGGAACCCAGTTCCCTGCCCACCGCGTTTGGCCTTTGTTGTCCTGCTGCCCTCTGTGCCAAAGCCCCCAGGGCTTCTCAGCTTGCAGTGAGGCTGGGCCTGACCACCTTGGCCTCTGGACCCTGCTGGTCTTCCGCGAGCTCCTCCCAATACCGCACGGGCCGACTTGGGTCTGGCCTCAGGACCTCAACCCCAGTGCATTGTGCCCTCTGTGGGTGATACGAGACCCAGGTGGTCCCAAGGCGCCCCTCAATGGCTCTGCACTGGAACTCCTCACCCCAGGGCGCTTTCCATGATGCCCTAGGAAAATGGAGCTGCAGACGGCTCTGCTAGCTCCCCGGCTGCCCACACTGCGGCTTGGGGGTGTGATCACCGTCTCTGATTCATTTGCCCAGGAAGGAGCACCCCATGGCTGATTCTGCGCAGCCGCTGCTGAGCCCGCGCCTAGAAGACATGGAGCCAGGAGGGCCTCGCTGCGCGGCAGGAGGGGCACGCGGCGCCGGAGCTGCGCAGTGGGCACCAAATCAGTGCTGGTGACTCTGAGCAGCTCCTCTTCTAATATTGTTGAGTTTTTCATGCTCTGTATAAGGGTTTATAGTTAGCACACAGGATTTGGCTGTTAATGAAGTTATAAAGAATTCTGAAACCTGTCTACAAAACCAGTGTGTTTTTAAAACTTTTCTAATGCTAAGAAAATGCCTTTTTGTGGGAAATTTACAAATTACATTTTGTGTAATGACAACAAAAATCACCAGTAATATCTTAAAACATTTTTCTCCCCACGTCATTGAAGATAGTATAGATGTTTATGTTTTTGCTGTCAGGTTCTTTCTTCTTTTAAAATTGTTGTAAAATACACATGACGTAGAGTTGATCCTTGTAGCCAGTTCTAAGCGTAGAGCTCCTGGGTAGTAAAGGCATGCATGCTGTCACAGGACAGTCATGGTTATTTTATTTATTTAATTTTTCCAAGTGCACACGATCCTGTCACCTTTCATCTCGGAGGAGCAGAGGCCTGTCTCTGCAGGAGGGGAGATGCTTCTGCACTGGCTTGTGTCCACCCGCAGCGAGAAGAGACACAGGCGAGGCCGCGCCAGCGGCAGCCCCGGGAGCCCTCCGGGGCCTCTGGCAGGGGCAGCCCCCTCGCTTTCATCTCCTCAGGTTCCGAAGGCCTGGCCTCTGGCTTGCTGTATTTGTTGTCCACCATCCCCATTGCAACTCCTGTCCCATGGTGTTTTCCAGAAAGCCAGGCTGTCCCTGCAGAGATAAGTCACAGCCCCAGGAAGCCCAGGGGTGTAGGTCAAGCTGGCTTCTGAGAAGCATCCTGTTCCCCTATGGAGTGGGGTGAAGGGCAGCGTTCTGACCCCCACGTGTCTGGTGAGTTCTTGGGGCAGCTCAGGTTGGCCTGGGCACCACTGCCTGTCCTATTCGGGCAGCCCCAGCCCAGGCTAGGAGTAGGCATGGGCGAAAGCCTCACCCCATTGGCAGCCCCCTCAGGAGCCTTGTACCTCCTTAGTGATTTTGGCTTTTTCATGGAAGGCAGAAGAAAGGACGCCAGTCTTCAGAACTGCCTGCTGAAGAGCTCTCCAACTGTAGCAGACGCAGGAGCGAAGGTGCTGTCGCTGACTTGATTTATTTATTTATTTTAAATAATTTTATTGAGAAACAAATAGTAAGGAGAGTTTCAAAACAGATTAGTAGGACAGTTTCAGTAATTAATACATTGCATATTGTTGTCTTCGTAGTGGTTATTCATAGTACAAGATGTAGTCATGATATCATGTCCACAAACACTATTAGTGTAAATCTTCCTTCTCAATGAATTAAGAGAAAATAGCCCTATATCTATCCTATTTCGAATATACAGATACAAAATGGTTCTTCATTTGTATCCTTTTTTCGTTTAGCTTTATCAGAGATGGGTATTCCATCGTCATTTAAATATTGTAGGTGCGTGAATTCAGCAAGAGGTCTGGGAGGACTCTGTGGGGGTGGCACCTCCCAGATCCTCAAGGACAAGGGGAGGGGCCAGCAAAGAGCTAGGGTCAGAGGAGCCAAGCCCTGGGGACTTCGGGGCTGGATGGTGGGAGAGGAGTGAGGAGTGGGGCCTGCTGGAGAACATGGCGCCCGGGGCCAGGGGAGTCCCATATCAACCGACAGGGTAAGATGCTGGAGTTGGGTATCAGTGGCCCTGAGAAGCCTGCTGGCCCTCCCCAACCCCCCAGCCCAGCTGCCTGCTAGGGTGCTGGGCAGCAGGAGGAGAGGGGCTCTGCTGCAGCCATGCGCAGCCTCTCCTGCCTGCAGGGTGCTGCAAGGCGGCTCCGGATCCCACCGCATCCAGCCCTGCGCGCAGACCCGGCCCGCAGTCCCGCAGCCATGTGGGACAGGGCCCATACCCTGGAGACCTCCTGGACATGTGAGAATATGGGGCTGCAGACGCTCTGCTCTGAGCCTCATCCAGGGCCCACGGGGACATGGAGGATGCGGCACAGAGACGGTCTCCTCCCAGGTCTCGCTGCCCACCAGGCTGGGCAAGTGTGGACCAGATGGGTGCAGTGCTACACCTGGAGAGTGGGCTAGATCTGCTCCTTGCTACAGTGATGTCCTTCTTTGCTTAGTCATGTCCTAAGAGGCCAGCGTCACTGCCCTCCCTGCTTGCTTTATCCTTAGTTTTCTTCTGGCTCTGCAGAGACCTGTGCTCTGGTCCACAGCCGGCCCTGTACTCACAGCCTCTACGCTTTCCCTTCAGATTTGCTGGAGGCCCCTCAGCAAGACTCAGGATCACAGCCCCACTCATCAGGACCAACTGTTGTGGAAGGGGCCTGCATCCCACGGACATCTGCCTTCCCGGAGCTGGAGCCCACAGCGGAGCTTCCGTGGGGCCATGTTCTTCACCGGAACAGGGCTTCCTGGAAACACTGCCTGCCCTCATTTCGGGATGCTTTGCAGACATGAACAGACCGTGCAGGACACCAAAGGCTGCTGCACACCTGGGCACCCTTTGCAAAGCCAGCCTTTCTCTCCACAGGGCCACTGCTGAGCCTTTCCTCTCTGTCTGTGTCTCTGTCTCTGTTTCCTATTTACCTCTTTTAATTTATTTAAGCTTCAGTTTTCTCATAGATGAGAAGCCACCCAATATTTAGACTCCTGTGTCTCATGGGTTTCCCTTAACACTATGGTCGTTTGGATACTCCTGTCTGCCCACGATGCCTCAGGCGTGTCCTTCCGGTAGCGCAGCAGTGCCCCACTGGGGACAGCACCACCTTTTCTTGGGCTGTTCCTCTTGGTGCACATATAGGTTGTTTCCAAGACTGAGCTACGATAAACTGTGCTGCTACAAACATGAGGCTGCATCTAGCACTGTACTATGATGTCTTAAACTCTTTTGGGGAGGCTACCTAGCAGAGAAACAGCTAGGGCTAATGGAGCTTGTGTTTGTAGCTTTTGAGGACTTTCCATTATGGTTATAGTAGTTTACATTTCCACAGCAAGGTGGGACAATTTCTTTTCCCTAAGCAGCCTCGTCAGCACGTTATTATTTGATTTCTTGATGATAGCCATTCTGTCTGGAGTAAGATGAAATCTCACTCTAGCTTTAATTTACATTTTTCTAATGGCCAGCAATTCTAAGGGTTTTTTTTTTTTTTTTTTTTTTTAGAACTTCTTGGCCATCTGTACTTTTTCTGAGAAGGATCTAGTCACTTCATTCATGAGTTTTTTTATTAGGTCCTTTATTTTGGAGTACCTAGATTTTTGTATATTTTAGATATTAATATAAAAATCTTGGGGCTGGGGAGATAGCTCAGTGAAATAAGTACTTGCTTGGCAAGTGCAAGGGCCTGAGTTCAATCCCCAGCTCCAGAAAAAAAAAAAATCTTTTCATTTGGTATGATCCCTTTTGTTGAGTCTCCACTTAATTTCTTGTGCAATTGGCATTTTCTGTTCAGAAAGTTCTTGTCTGCCCACAAGACTTCAAGGGTTTTACCGGTTCATCTTCCAGCAGATTAAGTGTCTCTGTTTTACTGCTTCGAGCTTCTTCCAGTTTGATTTTGGTTCAGTACATGGTGAGAGGTACGGGCCCAGCTCCAGCTGTCCGCGTGGGTTGGCAGTTCTCCCAGCACCACTGGCCGAGAAGTGCTCTTTCCTCTCCTGCGCACTTCTGGACCTTTCGTTAAAGACGAGGCGGCTGACTTGCCGGGGCTCTTTGCGCATCCTCTCATCTGGTCTGCGGACCTGCGTGTCCGGTCCTGCGCCAGTGCCGTGCTGTTTTTATCACTGTGGCTTCAGCGTGTAGATTGA
Source organism: Octodon degus (assembly GCF_000260255.1). Lineage (NCBI taxonomy): Eukaryota > Metazoa > Chordata > Mammalia > Rodentia > Octodontidae > Octodon > Octodon degus. The sequence continues at coordinate 3,811,737 of NW_004524770.1, read as the reverse complement.
AACATGGAACTGCGGAGCGTCCTGTTTTGTTCTTGTTGCTAAGATTGCTGTAGCTACTGCCTCTTTGGGTTCCACAGGGATTTGTTGTTTTTTTTCT
>NW_004524770.1:3807473-3811535 GCF_000260255.1 Octodon degus | reverse complement strand
GTCTACAGGGTCTACAGGGTCTACAGGGTCTACAGGGTCTACTGGGTCTCACTACTAGATTGGACTCATAGTGATTCTTCTGTTTTCAGCCTCCCAAGTGCTGGGATTACAGGCGCACGCTATCACGCCCAGTCTCAATTGCTGTCTCAGCGTGCCCTGTAAGGGGGGCAGGCACCGCACGCTGGGGATCGAACCTGGCCACTGCACTCTGCCTAAGCAGGCGCTTTAATCCTCTGAGCTATCAGGCTGGCCCTCCACAGGAATTTTAGGAGTATTTTTATGTAGTTCTGTGAGGAATGTTGTTGGTGTTTCGGTTGGATTGCATTAAATCTATATGTAAGTTTTGGGAATAGGACCCTTGTGACAGTTGATTCTGTTTATTCAGGATTAGGTGCTGTCTTCCCATTTTTTGATGTCTTCTTTGATCTCCTTTTTGAGAGTGCTGTAAGTTTCACTGTAGAGGTTTTTCATTTCTTTGGTTTAATTTTTCTTGATGCAATTGTGAATGGCATTGTTTTCCTAGTTTCATTCCTGATAGGTTCATTATTGGTATACAAGCTTTTTAAAAATTATTTTTTTTGTTTTGAGACAGGGTTTGGCTAAGTTGCCTAGGCTGGGCTCAACCTGTTCTCCTGCCTCAGCCTCCCAGAGTGCCAGGACTCCAGGTGTGTGCCACTCCACATGGCTGTCACCTCACTTTCTAATGACGGAAGATGGCACAGCAACCCTGGTTTGAGCGCAGGTCCTCTCATTCTTCTCGCTAGTCTGCTGTGTCGTGAGGCTCTGGGGGCTCCTGGACCACGCAGTGGCTCTGTGGGGGACAGGAAGATGCCCAGCAGGTGTGGCTCTCCGCATCACAGGCAGTCTGGCGTGGGCACTGTGCTGTTGCTTATGGAACGCTGCGCTACTTCCTCAACAGGACATATCACTGCCCTTGAACTCTTGGCTCTCATCTTCTCAATTACCCTAGCAGGGAGATGTGAAGGGACAACGTAGAACCCCAGCAGGGACAAGCACAGAGCCATGGCAGCAAGGGGAGGCAAGGCTGGCTGTGTGCCTTGGGGGAGAGCTTCAAGCCTCTTCCTTCTAGGAGGTATTTTAGAGAGACATTTCTCCAGAAACCTCTGCATGCTCTAGAAATGTTCCTGATTTTTCTACTCGTTGAGAAGGACAACAGCTCTGCTCCCCATACTGGCTTGTTGGGCGTGAGCTCTGGAAAAGCCCAAGTGCCTTCTGGCACACACTTGGTCTCTGAGGTGGGGAAGCGCTGAGTCCGGTGTTGTCCTGCCTCTGTTCTCCTAGGCTAAGCACCCACTTTGCTCCGGGGACCCACCCACGTACGCTCCATCAGGCTGGCCGTCTGCTGCCCAGCTGTCCCTCAGATCTGCGCCTCCTCCTTCTCTTCTGGGACCTGCATCACAGGAACTGTGTTTCCTAGGCTCCTTGTCGCTGAGCTCATCCTCCGGGTGGACTGGTGGCCAAGGTGGCAGAAAGGAGGCTGGGGGATCTTTCCTGTGCATGGCCTTGAGGAGTGGTCAGCAGTGCTGGGTGTGTTCCTTGGGGGGCTCCAGCTACCCCCAAAGAGCAGCCTCACCTAGTCAGCACACCCAGCCATGCATGGTTCCGTCTCCTGGTCACAGGCTTTGCTGTGTGTATTTGGGCAAGGCTACCTCCTCCATTTCTTTGTAGTCCTGGGTGTAACATAGTGATGGCAGAGCTGAGGAGCCAGTGAGAGAGCAAGGACATGCAGTGGTTGGAAGCAGCAGGGAGCCCTTCGCCTGCTAGCCGGTCTTGCATGGAAGCCAGAAGGTGAGGGAGGTCTGGACTGTCGTCCGATCTGTCCAAGTGGTGTGTGTGACCCATGCCTGCCACAGAGGGCCTCCCTGCACACACTCTGTGATCCACCAGTGAGGCTCACCTGACTGCCGCAAGCACTCAGGAGCAGACTCCGAATCCTGGCATGGATTAAGGGGAAGCTGCCTGCTCCTCCCCCTCAGTGTGGCAATGAGGAGGAAGAGGAGCCACATCTCGTCGGCACTACCTCAGCTCCTCCAGTCCTCAAGACCGACCTTCCCCCTTGAAATGCCAACCAAACATGTCCTCTCTATGCTCTAAGGGGTTTGGGTTGCATGCTATCTTGTGATGGAGGCTTCACAGCGCTCTCTCCCTTCTGTAAAACAGGGCTCATCTAGGGGAAAGGTGTGAAGAGGCACAGGCAGCGTGTGCCCCACCTCTGTGTCTGCATCTTCATTGCTCTGTAGATTGACCTGGAACAAGCCCACCACTTCCACCTGTGGCCTCAGGTCATCCCAGTTGAGCAGTGTGCGTGGGGGGCTCTAACCAGCCCAGAGTCCTGACCCTGTAGGTTAGGGGCTCACATGTACACAGGGCAGACTAAATGGCACTCACTGGCCCAGCCCTACCTCTTCCCAGATTCCCCTTCCAAGTGAACTTGCTCAGGGAGTAGCTGGATTGAGCTATACAAACCTCAGAACAAAGCAGTTGAGGGTCATCTTCCTCAGGGACCTGATAACCAGGCTGTATTGCAGCCTGGGATTTGCGGAAAGATGGGAAGGTACATGTAAGGGCAAGGGGAGCCACAAGACTTGTGAGAGATAAAGCTTCAAGAAAGAACACGTTTTCTGCACTCTGTGAGGCTGGGGTCGGCATTCCTAGTGGGAATGTCCTGTGCATTATCTCTGTGTGGTCATTGCTTCTCATCTACTGATGAGGCATTTTGCATATGTTCATATGTGCTTCTTGCAGTAACCAACAAGGTGCAGGGTCTATGCCTGTCCTCAGCTCTCAGATGATAAACTGGGAGCTTCGTATGTAAATCCTGACCCTGGAACGTGCCCTCCATCATCCGGCCATCGAGGGCTGTTTTACTGCCTTTAGAGTATTCTGCTCTAGCGTCTGCTCACAGCATGAGTTTAGCTGGGTCTGTGTCTATTGAGAATCCTGTTGTCAACTGCTAAGGTTCCCCTGAGGATAGCTGTGCTGGGCCCGGCCTCCGGGGCAGGTGGCCGCTCCTGATCCCTGTGCTGCAGTTTGGCCAGCCCTGGCCTCTGGAATTCTCAGGTAGGGTCGTCGTCTCTTGGAAGGCCACTTTAGGGGTAGACTTCTTGGTGCTGTTCTAGCAGAACTTGAAGTCTAGAGCCCCAGAGCCCTGCGCAGCATGAAGTAGTGAGAAGAAATGTGGCGTTTGGGAAGGGACTGATTCTCTTCTTCTGTTGCTGATTGGCTCACAGATGCTTGTGGGTGAGGTATGCCTTCCTGGGCGGCTTCGGCATGGGAATCCACAGGCAAGCTCCGCTGATCCTCCAGGTTCTGAGGTGGGGCACAGAGTCCTTCTGAATGCTGGCATCTGAGTCTGCCTGAGCCGAGTGGGTATCCCAGCTCCCTGGCTGATAAGCGGAGACCTTCTTGGGCCCCACTGAGATTCTTCAGCTGTGCGTTGGCCCCATGGGAGCCACAAAGCCCTGTGTCCCTCAGCACGGAGCCTGGAGTCCACGGGTGCCCTACAAACAGCAGTGGTTATCCGCTGCTATCATTATTGTGCTATTACTTTATTAGGAATTTGCTGTTCTGCAAACAGCTTTCTTTCTTTCTATCCCTCAGCCCAGGAGCCTTTAGTCCCCCAGTTGCTCGCTGCAGGCCCAGTCCAGGGGTTCTGGAAGTCATGGCCGTCCTCATTCTCCTCGGTTCCCTTTCAATTGCCTTTTAATGGGAGAGAGATAAAGTGAAATTACAGCCCTGGGTCGCCGCTTGCTTGGGAGGCTGGGAGCAGCCCGGCCCTTTGTATCATATACTATAGCTGCATTTACAGTCCCCAGAGCAAAGGGACAGATCACAAATCAGATCATTTATTGCTGCTGCTAGCTCAGCGAGGAGAAAATTCCTGAGGGGAGAGAGGCAGAGGTTCTGGCTGTGAGTATAACACTTTGGTCCCTGAGCTCCTGAGCACCTGACCCCGCTCTCCAGCAGCTTCGGCTTAGGAACAGTGCAGTGCACAGCAGTCTCATCCTCTCTGTCTCTGTCTCTGTCTCTGTCTCTGTCTCT
>NW_004524770.1:3805677-3807373 GCF_000260255.1 Octodon degus | reverse complement strand
TCTCTCTCTCTCTCTCTCTCTCTCTCTCTCTCTCTCTCTCTCTCTGTGTCTCCCTCCCTCCCTCTCCTTCTCTAGTATATTTTCTGCTTATCAATCCATCAGTGTGTAAGACAGGAGATGATAGGGGAGGCTCTGTAACCCATAATCTTCCAAACTAAATGGAATTGTAAAAAACAAAACAAAATACTTGAAAGGAAAGGATGCAGAGAGACCCTAGCCCCTGTGCACTATCCGAGACCTTCAGGGCTCTACTAGTTTGATTTTGTGGGAAACCAAGCAGCTTTCCCGTGAGCTTCTGGAGGCCGAGATCAGAAGGTGCTGTTCTGTGTTCCTCAGGTAGGGGCTGGTGTCTGTCACAGGTAACTCAAAAGCCTCAATGGGCCATACCTGCTCTGTCCTCAAAGCCTCTGGACCCAGCCGTGGCCTTGGGGCAGCAAGGAGGGTGCTCTCGGTTCCTAGCTCTCATTAGAGAATGTGTGGGGAGCCATGCTTCAGCAAGTGTGTGTTCAGAATTCCAGAAGTCCAAGATCCCTTTCCCCATCCTTTATGGACTACTTGTATGTGTTACATCTGTACAAGCTGAGGCCCCACCCAATGTATCCAAATGTATAATTGTTACTTTGCAAAATCAAATGAATTTTAGACATCTCAAGGGCAGTCTTTACATTTAGTCTGAGACGAGCCTTTTCTGCTGATTCTGCCCTCCCTCCTTCCTGGTTCCTATCTAAGGAACTTTCCTCAGCACTCCCTGAGGCACGGCTCTGAGAGCAGGAAGCTGTCTTAGCTTTCCTTCATCTGAGAGCACTCTGGTTTTGCCTTCGTTCACGGTCTATCTGCTCCAGATTCTGGGTGGAGCAGTGTTTCCTCTCAGCTTTCTGACGATGCCCTGCCACTTCCCTCTGGGCTCCATATGTCCTGGTGAGAAATCTGCTGTCATTCCGTCCATTGTCCCTACAAGCTCACTACTATAGATTGTTGGACTTTATCCATGTCCAGATTATTTTAAAACATTATTTTCATTAGCTTGATTTCAAAGTGTTTGGGTGGGTGTTGATTTGGGGAGTCATCTCACTGCATTTCGATGAACTTCCAAAATCTGTAGATTCATACATTTTGCCCGATTGGGAAAGTTTTCAGCCATTATTTCATTATGAAGCTTTCCATCCAGCCCTCCTTCTCCTCACCTTCTGAGACTCCACAGATAAGAGTGCCAGAAGTGTTGCTCATGACTCACAGGTCCCGGGGCTGTGCGCTCCTTAACACTTGCCTCAACTCTGTTATACAGGTTGGACAGCTGCTGTTTGTTTGTCCTCGGGTTCACTATGTTTTCATTCTGATGTCTCCTGTTCTGAGCTCACTAGCTACCTTTTCTTCCCTATTATTATATTTTTCCTGTTGTGGAATCCCTATATGGGCTTCCTTATATATTCTAGTCTTTTATAGTTTCTTTTTTAGTTGCTTCAAAGTGATTGTCATTACTTGGGCTATTTCCATAACAGCTACTTTACAGTCTCCGTCACATTATCCCACCAACAGCACCAACTCAGGATGGATGGATGCTGTCAATCATCACTCTTCAAGTGGCTCTTTGTAGACTTAGTCATTGCAGACCCTAACCTCTCTCTCTCTCTGTCTCTCTGTCCCTCTTCTCTTCTGTTCTCTTCTTTCTCTTCTCCTCTCCTGTCCTCTCTTCCTC
>NW_004524770.1:3790713-3805344 GCF_000260255.1 Octodon degus | reverse complement strand
CACACACACACACACTCCTAGGGCTGTCTGGGCAGCACCATCTAGGATGGTGTCCGTAGGCTTTCTGCCACACACACGGTGAGGAAGCAGGCCAAGGACAGTTCGTGGAACGCACCCTGCCTGCTGAGCGGCACGGCCTGGGCACATCGCATGACACAGAGGCACTCCTGGGGCGCTTTCCACAGGCTTTCTCTCACTTCTCTCTTGATTAAATCAAAAGGTGATGCAGCCGAGACTCCTGCGAAGTGTGACACATATACAGCATGGTGCATGGACTTCCTCGATCACCTGGCGCCATGCGCCATATGTAACTGCCTGTGCTGTTCTTTTATGGGACTGGCAGCATAGGAAGTGGGTTAACACGAGCGTCATCCCAGTGTGGGAGTGATGCCTTGTGACCCAATGCTACAGTGGCTCAGACATCGCCAGGCGACAGCGGTCATTCCGTTACAAACGAAGGTGAGCACTGTCATATTATTCAGTCCATCAGTGACCAAATGTTGTCTGCGGTACATGACTGTACGTAGAATAGACGTGTGTGTCTGCACGTGAAGACAGACAGCGCTCAGTGCAATAAAGCAAAAGACAGGCGCTTTGCTTTCTCTCTAGCTGGCCTTGGATATCTCCCATGTCAATAAATGTCACCAGACATTATTCTTTGGGATGGCGTCTTGTGACAGTGCTCTGTAGATAGGCGGTTATTTACTGTCTCTTTTTCCTTGGAAGCCTTCGTTCCTCGGGAGCTTGCTCTCCGCTTTCCCTCTGTCCAGAGGGGCAGGCCCATCCTTCAGCGTCACCACGCTCTTCCATAAACAGCGCTCCAACGGTGGTGGAGCCGCCAGGGCTCAGAGCCCCGCACCTCCCCAGGGCGAGCTGCCACCTTCTGCTGTAACTTACTGCGGCTCTGGGCTGACCCTGCCTGGGTATGAGGCGTGGGATTCATTAAAGCGCATATTAAGGACTCCAAGATTTGTGTGTTATATAAACTGCAGGACAAGTATTGATTAGTCTGTTCCAAGCATGCGGCACATCAGCTTTTCTCCTGAACAGGAAATAGCTCCCTCTGGAGTGTTCCTGCTTGTTCCAGGAGGAGGGCGGAGGCCCAGGTGGCCTCATGGGCCCGGAGCCTGCGTGCCATGGAGGTCACACAGGCAAGTTCCTTTTCCCCCTCTCCAGCCTCTCTGGATGCCCAGGTCCGGGCTCCGCTGACAGCCCTCCCCTGGCTCTGCAGCCCGTGCTGCCTTCCTTTCCAGCGGGGGTGCGGGTCTGAGGCCTGAAGGCCTTCGCAGACCCCAGCATCCGGGCAGAATGTAGCACTACGTATTGATTTGCTGTGCTGTCTCTTCTTTCCACGGTTGTCTATGTGTGCCAAGGTTCACGTCAGTGAATGTGTGAGGAGTGAGATGAAGAAAAGTAGGAATGAAGGATGCGGAGCAGGAGGCGCATGGGTCTCGTTCTGATTCCTGTAGGGGCTCCTAGGGGACCTAAGTCCGGGAGACACTGCACCCCAGTGCAACTGGGGTGATGGTGGGCTTCTCCTGAGATCGGGTCTGGGGGAGTATTGCAAGGCGGTGAGCTGGGGAATCTCATTCCAAGTTAGGTGAGCAAACCCACCCTGTTTACACATTTTCTGAGGTGAGATCCCTCCTGCAGCTCTAGGTGTCCGCTGAAGCAGGAGAGGAGGATGGAAGCGGACCAGCAGAAGGCCTGGTGGGGAGGACAGGCAGGCGGAGGCCACAGATGTGACCTGTGCGGGCGTGACAGCGATGTGCTGGGGGTAAAGGGGTGCGCCTGTTGTGCGTGGAAGAGCCCTCCCTGTGTCGCAGGCCTCCCACACCATTTCACCCTTTCTGGAGAGGGCCGCTCTCTCCCCACCTGGGAGCAGTCACGTGGTGGACACGTGGCCCCCTGAGGCAAGTCCCGGTGTCCTGTGCTCTGGTCTCTGTATTTAAGCCAAGGACGGGCTCCATCTGAGACAGCCTATTTGGAATAAAACTGGAAATACCAGGTTCACTTCCTGCCTGTCGTGAGGTAGGGGAGGAATAGGTGGGCACCCAGCTCCCTCTGAAGAGAGATCTTGAGGTCAAAGCCACCCATATGGTGGCTCATCTAGTGTGTGGTCCCCTCACTGAGGCAGAGATGCCGGGGGAAATCCACCTCCCACGGAACTTCACGCATCCCTTTCTCCCTTTGTTTCCTGAAACCTATTTGAGATACTGGGATTTTTTGTTACGAGCAAGTAGAGGGTCCTAATATAGCACCTGTTCACCCGTGTGGAAAGTCCTGTGCTTGGAACTTTGTGATCTTCGTGCAGAGGCTGGAGACACAGGCCTGGTGACAGGGCCCAGCTCTGTGCTGGCTAATGGGCCAGGAGAGGTACGGAGGGCATCAGCCCCAGGACTGTGCTGGCCCAAAGCCCAGTGTCACGAACCGCCAATGGTCAGCATGAGTGAAATGGGGTCTATGTTAGAGCAGGATAGCCATCAGTTCTCCCCATCCCCTAATGTGGGGTGCAGGTTTGGGGAGCAGGCTTGGAATGATGGCCTTCACAGCTCCAGGCTCGAGCTGCAGGCTGCAGCGAGCATGCAGGACAGACAGATGGCCCCCCCATCCTGTCCGAGTGACACCAGGGCGGTGGTACATGGGTGGGTGACAGGCCCAGAACGCACAGTGCTGCCCCTCATGCAGAGGACAGACCTCTGTTACGGGACACAGAGAAAGGACAAAGCTAGGAGTCGCAGATAACCCCAGTGCCCTGGGCCTGCCTCACCTCCCTACACCACTGGATGCATTAGCAGGCCCAGTGTTCATAAAGAATTCACCCTTCCACCGAGCTGCTTGTCAGGAGCACTGGCAGAGACCCAGGAGAGTCTCTGGTCAGACTCCTGGCAGCGAGTGCCCCACGCCACCCCTGCACAGAGCTTTCCGTGGTCACCCTGTGATCTCCATGGCTACCGTCTAATCCTGCTCCTGAGGGCATGGGCTCTGCACTCCGGCTGATCCAGACTTCTGTTGATCAGCTGCTGCACATGCGGTGCAGACAGCAAAGAGAAAGCCCATGTCTGTCTGGGAAAGCTGGCGGATGCATCTGATTGCATGGACTGTTAGCTTCAGCTCAAAATAATAAGATACAAATTATTCACCTGTCACTGCTGAGGCACCATCACACACAGGTTGTTGACAACACTGGGCTCACCTTGGGCAGCAGCAGCTGAAGAGCGGACCGTGGTGCTTTTAATACATTTCTGTGTATGTGTGCTGCTTGTTACCCGGCTCAGGCTCCATGTCCAGCTGCTACAGCAGTCATTAATAATGAGCAGCCGCACACCCGGGGTCTGTGCCGCAACTCACGGAAGCAGTTTGACCTCTGGGGAGAAAGGAAGAGGAAAAGGCCTGGGGCGACTGGCTGCTCGCGCTCTGGAGGGGCGTCATCCAGGCCGATCTGTGCTGCACAGACGTGGAATCAAAGGACAGAGGGGCACTCACTCCCTCGGCCTCTCTCAGCCTCCCACGGCTCTGCATGGAAAGCTCCCCCAACCGCCTGTGTTCCCCTTCCCAGCGGGGTAGGCTCGGGATGGCAGTGTCTGCCGACGACTATCCCCAGGAGCCAATAATGCTGTTTAGTGTTGTCTTAACTATTTAAAACTAGGATTGTGTTTTGAGCTCTGTGTGCAGGTATACAGCACGCAGGGTGGAGTACACAAAGGTCTCCAGGTCCTCTGCTCTAGGATGCTCTGTCCCCGCCTGCCCCATCACTGTGCCCAGCAGGGCCAGGCATTTGCTAGAACTGATGAACTGCTTTGATGTATCACTGTCACCAAAAGCCTGTCCCCTATCTACCCAAGAGGTCTCCTGCTGTTAGCATCCTGGAGAGTGACACTAAAGCAGAGTGATGCTGTCACCCCTCCAGGCTTGCACAGAGCAGCCACCCTGCCCTAAGGCGCCTCCGCTCTGCGCTGCACCATCTTCCTCCCTGACCCCGGCCTCTGACAGCCACTCTTCCTGTGCGTCTCCAGGGTCCTGCCTTTCCTGGAACACCACCATGCTGGAGTCACTCCGCGCATAGCCCTTCACACGGCATCGTTCACTTAGCTATGTGCATCCCTCTCCTCAGTGCTGGGGCTTAAACCCAGGAGAGCTGTACCACTGGGACTTTAGATCCTCCTGCCTGAGCTTCCCTGAGTGTTGGGCTTACGCGGACATGCCGTCGTGCCCTGCTCCCTCCTGCCTTTCCCAGCTTGACAGCTCATTTCCTTGTTTGATCTATTCTTAAGGTTATCCATAGTTAAGGAAAGTGGTGTGGTTTTCCATTTGCTGGTATATAGAGTTCTAATGTCTTTTTGGACTTATAAGTGACTTCCTTTTACTACATCATGCACTTATTTATTTTTTGGAAGATAGGACACTCACCTGGGTCAAGTGACTGTGTGGAAAGGAGCATAGCAAAACCTCTGCCTCTGTCCCTCTCTGAGGGATGCCAGCCAGCCCTCGGCCACACTGTGTCACCACTCTTACTTCTGTGCAGATGAAGCTTGGGAGGCATACACATGCCCACCCATGCCATTTTCTGTACAAATGCTTGCCTGCTTTATGGAGTGGTTTATATCTCTTTCCCATAGCAATCTAACAGGAGATCTTTTCCTTACCAATGTTTTCTGGTTCTTTTCCCTGCTGAACAGAATTCTGTCCTGTGCTTGGTCTACTCATCCACTCCCCACTGAGTTAAGTTGCCCCTGATCTCTGACATAACCAGAGCAGTGGGCTGCTTGTCCTTGGGTCCACCCACAGACATGTGAGCACCTCTGGGAAGTGGCATCTGTGGGCAAAGGCATTGCCGACATGATTTAGATGGGTGCTGCCAAATCGCCCTCCGAAATGCCTCCAAAAATGGTCATATTATTCCAGGTGTGTACAGAAAGATACTGAGTCAAGAATTCTACAGGTGACATGCGGGGATGTGCTGGAGCTGGGTGCTGGGTGTGTGGCTGACTCCAGAGAGAGCCAGGAGCTCCTGTTGTCCCCAGAAAGGTCTGGGCAGGCTGCGAGGCTCCCGAGGCTGCACCCTGCTTCTCCCAGGGAGGCTGGCCTGGCACCAAGGGCTCATCCAGGCCCCCAGGTACGTTTGGCCGGCTGGGTCCCCAGGGAGCTGCCGCTTGCTGCTCGCCCCCGCAAGGCTGGACATTCTGTTCTGGATTCCATGAGCTGCCTCAGGGCCAGCTGTGGCCCTAGTCCGTTGGGATGTCGCTCTTCCCCTCCCAAACCAATCTACCTAGGGACACTCACCTCCATGCCTGCCCAGCTGAGAGCAGCCCGAGGAGGTGATGCCAGAAATCCCCATCCCATCTCCCTCTAATGGTCAGATTTTGAAAATTAAAACCTAAAGTGAACCTTTGTTTCCTTTTTAGAGAGAAACCAGCTTGGCAAAGTGTACATTTTTTGTGACCACTTTTGTGACCAGTTCCTAACACAGCATATAAAGAACATTTTCTCTTACAGTCATAAAGGTGAAAAGGAATTTTTCATTCAAAAATCACAAAGCAGATTTATGTTGAAAATAATGAGGGCTTCGCTGGTGCCCTCGAAAAACTCACGCGAAGCCAGGAATCATCCCTTTTGTGTGGCCACGTTGTGAGAGCCAAGGTCCCGGTCTCGAGGGAAGGAACAATCCTTTCCTTGTGTCAGCGATTTGTTTTCAACAAAAGATTCATAATGCTTTTTCCTTTTTTTTTTTTTTAATAAAGAAAGGATATAGTTAGTTGACCAGGGATTAGCCAGGGATTAAGGGCTGGTTGACTTTGCAATATTTTACCTGCTTTCTGTGCGTACACTTGAATTAACAATGGTAAATAATCAAAAGGCTATTAAAATGTGAATCCGCCTCTGAGGGACCCAGAGTCTATTTTTCTGTGGTTTGGAGCCCTGCGCTCTCAGGTGGCCCCACTGGAATTCTGTAGTTGTAAATTTTTAATTTCCAGGATTGGGGGCTTTCTTGAATGCTTGGATTGCTGGCTACAAGACCAAAAGCTGTAATCTGAGGGTAGTTTTTCTTAATGGTGAAGTTGCAGAAGAATCCAGCTTCTTTTTAATTGCTAGACTTGTTGATCACCAACTGTACAGTTATGGGGAAGACTCTAGAAGCGAGAAAGCTCGAGCGGGTGTGCTGGCAGGAGGACGGGCTTGGGCCGTCAGGCCTAGGAGCAAAAGAGGTGGCCCACCGAGAACAATGCCTACCACTGTGGCTTTTCACCTGCGTAGTTAAATTTAACTCACAAAGGCTGGGAGGACGATTTGATTAATTCTGTATCTCAGCGGAAATCGGAGCCCCTTAGAAGATCAAGGCTTCCGAATTCTCCCAGGGGAAGACAGCAGGCGCAGAGCACAAAGACAGCCTCTTCTGTTTGTCAGGGGAGGCGTCACCATGCCTTTCCTTCCTGGAGAAGTTTACAAACGTTTGCAGGTTGTCAGAAATAATTAGTCTAAAACTGTTTCATAAACCACGGAATGCAGCATGTGCGCCTTGTTCAGATCAAAAGGCTGCCGTTACTTCCTTGTATACCCAAATGAAGTTTGTCTGCAAGTAAACTCAAAGAATTAGCTGATGGCAGGGAGGGGGGCAGGACTCGAGGGCCAGTCGCAGCCCCATCCAGAGGGAACCGAGTGGTCCTTGGCAGTGCAGGCCCTGGGCTGCCGCGAGCAGGATTTCTCAATGGAAAGCTCCGGACCCATGCCACTTCTGGGGGTAGCCAGCACGGCGGCATTCGTGGTGCTGAAGTTGCAGAGCCAGGCAGTGTCATGTGCAAAGTGGGAGCAGGGGCTTTTGGGTCCCTCAGGATGTCTGTCTCAGCACTGTCCGTTCCTGGGAGTGGATCCTGGACAAACCACCTCACCCCTTTTTGTCCAGTTAGCTCCAAAATGGAGCTGGGAGCTGGACCTTTCCCAGGGAGAGGTAGGCGAAGTTTGCAATCAGTGGCCTGGTGCAGGACCAGCCCCACAGAACGGCGGCTCTGGGACACTGTACTGCCCTCACTGTGAGTGATGGAAGCAGACGTTTCTGCAGGCTTCGTCTACACCAGAGGCTCGGGGGTGGGGACTCAGTTCTGAACTGAGGCTGCTGGGGGTTTTCTTACCGGGAGTTACCCAGCAGGGCAGCAAGCTGCACCACTGCAGAGCACAACCCGAGGAACTCAGCCGAGGTGGTCCTGTCCTGAGTGGAAGCTGCCCAGAGGGTGCCAGGAAGCTGGCAGCTCTGGTGAGACCAGGCGGGCCAGATGGTAAGGTATACCAGTCCACAAATGCCGAAGACTAGAGCCCTCTCGTGTGTGTGTGTGTGTGTGTGTGTGTGTGTGTGTGTGTGCATGCGCGCACGCGCATGTGTGTAATCATGCACAAACGGCAGATCTCCATTTACCGATCTCTGTCTGCCCTCACTGGGGTGATCTCCATGGCCGCCTTGCCAGCAGTCTGACGCCTGAAGACCTCAGCTCTGCCCTCTCCGGGAAGGCAATTTCCCTTCCCTCTTCCCTCCTCCCACCCCAGCCCCTCACCTCTTCTGAGTTCTTCCCATTGGGGTCCGCGAGGTCAGTGTGGACCCCCTACAAGGCCCTTTGTGTCTTGCTTCCTCAGCCTTCCACCCCAGCCCCCCAGAGGGGCAGCAGCTCCTGGGTGGTCCTCCTTCTGTGCAGCATGCTTGCAGGTACCAGTACTCCCCAGTTACTGACCAGTACTCCCCAGTTACTGACCAGTACTCCCCAGTCACGGATGGGGTGCTGTCAGGGGGAAACATACTTAATACACTAACCACCCTGGCGCTTTAGCCTTCAGCAGTGTTCAGTAAGATCCGTTCCTCAGTGCTTTCCCGTAAAACAGGCTTTGTGTTAGGTGAGCTTGGCCCCCTGGAGGCTAATGCAAGCGCTCTGAGCATGTGCCAGGTGAGCAAAGCAGGGCTGTGGCCCCTCAGGGCAGAGGACACAGGGCGAGAACTGAGTGAGACCCTGCGCTGCACCCCAGCCCTGCACTCTGACCCAGGTCAGAGCTGTGGGGGCCACTCTGTGGGAGGAGTGAGTTGTACCGGTGACTGTGGAGGGACCGCCCAGCCCCTGGCAGTGGACCACGTCACCCGCTGTGACTGTCATCCTGGGCTCTCCTGGCAGAGGGATCCAGATATGGCTCTCAACTGCAGTCCTGCTGCTCCTCATGGCTGGGGTGGACACTTGGCATTGCCCCCTTTTCCAGAGTGCCCTTGTAGCTCTTGGCTGCTCTGGGTGGGAGGCAAGGTCTCTGGGAAGAGAAGCAGCACACGGCAAACCCTGGGCGAGCGAGATGCAGCTCCATGCCAGGCCAAGGCCCCCAGTGAGTGCATGCTGTGTGGGAGCGCCCAGGGTGCCACTTGGAGGGGCTCCCGAGAGATCCCTTGGGAAGCAGAACATTTGTACATAGTGCTCAGGTTCCAAGGCCTGCTGAGAAGAGGAGGGGCTCCGGAGTTCAGGTGGAGAGTGGGCCCTCTAGCAGTGGACTTCCTTGCTCCTAGCCTGAGCTCCTCAGAAGCTGGGCCTTGGAGTTGGGTTCAGTGAGACTGAGACGTGGGGCAAGTGTTGGCGCTCTGTCCGTCACTCAGTTACTATGACCCTGGGCAGCCAGACTTAGGTAAAGCCAACCACTCATTAGCCAAATACTTCGAGAGTGCTTCCCCTGTGCTGGCCGGTGTCAGGTGCAGAGGGCAGAAGGAACGGAGATGGACTCCCAGATGCCCTCAGCGTGCTCAGGCAAGTCCAGCCCCAGACAAAGCCTGCCCATCACCTGGCAGTGTAAATAAAGTTTTATTGGCACCCAGCCCATCATTTGCTGAAGCTACATAGGCAGATCAGAGGAGTCATGACAGAAAGCATTTGGCGTCCAAAGCCAGAAATACTCGCTCTCAGGCCGCTCACAGAAAAGGTTGCTAGTCCCTGATCTAAACCTCCCTTGTGCAAAGCAAGCTATTCATATAATTAAGGTTTTCTAGAAGGCATTAAGAAAAGAGATAAAAAGAAACAGGTAAGATTAGTTTTAATAATGTATCTTACAAAACCCCTTGCATCCATAATATTATAATTTCAGCATGTAATCAATGTAAAATATTAATGAGCCATTTTATATTTATCTTGAAATCTTAGCAATGCCATTTGTGCGAAAGCCCTTTTGGCTCAAAAGGCTCGCACTGGCAATGCTTGGTGCCACATGGGACTGGTGCCCGCTGTATTGGAGAGGGTGGAGCTTGCGGGGGAGACCAAATGAGAAGGCTCAGACCACTGCGATTGCGTGTGGGCCCTTTGGCTTCAGCACGGTGACGAAGCCCGCTCATGCGACATCCTGTTTTGGGATTTTTAACCTTCAGTCGTGTTCGTGAGACAAGCACCACCTCATTAGAAAGCAGGCTTTGTGTTAGGTGAGTCTGCCCAACTGTCGGGGATGCAAGCGTTCTGAGCACGTGCAAGGCGAGCAAAGATAAGTGAGGGTGCTCTGCATGTCGGGGTTAAATGTGCTTTTCACCGGCACAACTCCAACACAGGTCAGGGAACCTCTGTAACTGCAAACATGGCACAGACCGAGGGGCTCTGACCCTCTAACTCTTACCAAGAGCTGGCCTGGGCCAGGCACCGGCTTCTCACTGCCATGGGTTATCAGGGGTGAGGACTCGCTACTCTTCTTCCAGGAAGCAACAGTGGTATAAACAGGGTAAGAAACTGCCAGACCAGCTAGGCGAGGCAAGAAGCCTAGGAAGGGAGCCACGAACCAGGAGCAGAGGCCCCAGGGGCAGTGGCTCTAAGGTCAGAAAGGATGAACCAGGGCTCCCAGAAGTTATGGGGTGACAGAGGCGGGGTTCCCTTGGGTGTATTTGCCCCTCTCATGAGTGGCATAAGAAGTGGGAGTGGCAGGCAGCAGGTCTATCCGACAGGACACAGTGGCCTATTGAAACAGGTGGTTTAAGCAGAATTTCCTCAGAGGGTCTTTCCAATGGTGTGGAAGGAATGTGGAGAAGGAGCTCTGGTGGTGTGAGCCCAGAGCTCACCACGGGGGTCCGTCTCCGCACCCTGAAGGGCCAGGCTGCAGGGTGGGCAGGTGGAGGGGAGGGTAGCAGCTGGTAAAGAGCTTGTCCAGCGTGCATGAGGCCTTGGGTTCAGGTCAGTCCTCGGGGAGGGGGATTGATTGATTGATTGATAGATACATTGATTGACTGCCCCCTGGCCTCTGTGGCTCTGGGTCAAAGCCCAGGTAGCACACAGGCTTCACCCTGCTCCTGTCTCCAGAGGTCATCCCTGCCTCCATCGTCTCTGTCCAGACTGTGGGTCTGCCATAGTCGCTGGTCCCTCTGTTACCCACTGGGCAGATATGCTTACAATCCTCTGGGTTAAAACCCCCTATTAGAATGGCTGTCGTGGAGAATAAAGAACAATAAGGGCCAGAAAGGATGTGGAGGAAAGTGAACCGCTCTGTACTCTCGAGGGACTGTAAGTCAGCACAGCCACTTTGGAAATCAGCATGGCGATTCCTCACAAGACTAAAAATAGAGCCACCATTCAGTCCAGGCTCGCGCTCCTCGGGACATGCCTGGCAGAGCTGCAGTCGGCGGCCGTGGGGCTTCCCGAATGCCCACATTCTGTGTGGCACAATTCACATGAACAAGACGTGGAACCAGCCTACGTGCCCACCCTCCCACAAGCCGGTAAGGAAGGTGCGCTAACTACCCCCAGTGCAGCGTCATCTACCCTAAGAAGAGCAATGCCCGGTCATGTGTAGCAAGCGGATGAACTGGAGGTCGGAGTGAGGCCGACTCCGACAGCCAGGCAGCGCATCACTCGAGCGTTTCTGCGTGTGTGGGATCCGAGAGAGAGGAGAAGAGCGGGAGCAGGAAAGAGGCAGACGGTGCTTCAGCCGCGAGGAAGTGCACGAGGGGGAGGGCAGCGAGCGCGCTGGGCAGGGCTGAGCCGAGCGTGCCGTGTGCTTGCGCCGTGTGTGTGTGTCGGCGTAGAGCCCTTATTCTGCATAGCATAAGCAAGAAAACAAGACGAGACAATGAAATAAGCCTACTAGAGAATAGGAAGGGGTCGAAGGAGGGAGAGGAAGATGGGAGTATAGTAAGGTGTGACTGAGACCCACAGGCGTGGATGTGCTCGAGAGATGCCTGCGACGACAGTGAAAGCAAACACAAACGGAATCATCCTCGGAGTTTGCATTTTCCTTTAGAGAGCCGATGCGCACCCTCCTCCCAATCCCTGTCCCTTTCCCATGCCCTCTTTGCTCTGACCCACTGGGAGTCCTTCAGCTTCCACAGGTCCGCCTGCCTGGTGAACATGGCTCAGGCTTCCCCTGCAGCTGCACTCCTTGCAGAAGCTCTGTGGCCAGCAGGCCACTGCCTCTGACCTGGCCCTCAATATCTGGCATCTTCCCCACTGGGTTCCAGAACTGTCCCAGCCCCCAGAGTATAGCTTTCTCCATGCCTACACATAACAGCTGCTCAAGAAATACTTTCTCACTGAGAAGTGCTAGCTTGGGATCTCAGAAAGGCAAAGGTGCCCAGTATGCCTTACGAACATTCTAGTAAGAGACACAGTCAAGACATAGGATGGTGAGTGTGTGAAAATGGACAAAAGGTGCGACCCCAACTCACGTGGGTGAGACAGGACACCAGCCGGGCCCCTGGCATCCGTGATGGTGGCATGGCTAGCACACACGCTTCGGCATTCTGCTGGCCAGGAGCAGCGGACAGGATGTTGGAGGGTTTCACTTAATGTTAGTATCTCAGGGTTACTTATGATCAACAACCTCAAGACAAATTATACACTTTAGAATTGAAAATGCCTTTTTCCTTTTTTTTAAGTGTAAAAGCAATGTATCCTCATTAGATTTCTGCAGCATTTGAATTTTTATGTATTCTGTAAAAGTGAAATCCTTTCCATTTAATCCTCCAGCCCTCTCCGAACATTTTCCTCTATAGATACACACCAGCATCTTATTTATTTATTTTACAAAAATGAGATCAAAGCAGAATATTCTTGTGCCATTTGTTATTCATTTAACACCAAACCCTAGACACTTCCCTTAGGAATTATGTACCAACCCAGTGTCTTTTAGCTCTTCTTTGTTGTTCTGGACAATGAGAAGGCCATAGTTTATCTAATGAGTTCCATGTCGATAGAGGTATGGTTGTTTCCAATTTTTCACTATTACAAGCCAAGATGCAAAGACCACTGGGAGAAAACGTCCTTGTATAATTGGGTGAAGGTTTCTACAGGATAAATTCCTTCCTGGAAATAGATTCATGGGGCAAGGGGCACGCACATTTTAAATCCTAATTGGCATTGTCAAATTACCATCCGCACAAAGTTGTGCATGATCCACACTTTAATAATCTGTGTTCTCCTACCAGAAAGCACACATTTGGAAGGACGTGACATAAAATCTAAGTCCAACTAGTTTAAACAAGCAAAAATATCTTGGCTTATAGGATGCAGATTTTTGTTATATAAGGACTCGAAAGATGTACTAGCCTGTTTCCTCTGCTCCCCGTCAGCTCTACTGTCTGCTATCTGTTTGTCTTACTTTCCAGCAAGTTCTTTCCTCATGGTCACAAGAAGGCTGCCAGCAATGGTGAAGGTCCATGTAAGCTAAATACAATGTTTCAGCTCTCTAGACACAAGCCCAGAGAACCATTATGATTGGATGCCTTTGGGTCACATGCGCATCCTTGAACCAGTCAGTGTGGCTGAGACAAGGTAATCTAGGGATTGGTGTAGTGTTCTGTCATAACCGTCTTGTAGATTCTTAGTAGTTGAGTAAGACCCCTGCATTTTTACTTTGCATGAGGATTCAAAAGTTACATGACATGAAAATTAGGGCTGTTTTTAGGGGAAAAAAGGAACAAACAGTTAAGTATTTTAGTTACTTTTCATATTGCTGGGACAAAATATTTGACACCCACACATTGAAGGAGGAAAAGTTTATTTCAAGTGATAGTTTGGAGAGGTTGAAGTCCATAGTCAGCTTGCTCCAAAGCACAGCAGCAGGGCAGAGGGGAGTCACAGAGGAGAGACAGGCTCTGGCAGAGCCGGCAGCAGGCGGCAGCAGCAGCCTTGCCTCATCCGAGCTGCGAATCTTCTGGGTGCTGCCGCAACACCTGGGTATGTCCTCCCACCCCCCACACTGGGGCTGCCTTAGAGCCGCCAGTGGACTGACTCAGCTGTCACACACTCTTGACCACGTCATGCACTCTTGTCCACCTCAGAAAAGCCCCACATGTGAAGCTATGGGGGGCCTTCTAGACATAAGCCCTGGCCCGGAGTTGGGCAGACCTCAGTGTCCCACTGCAATGCTGTGTGCTGGCTGACCTGGTTCACACTGTTGCCTCGGGCGCTCTTATTCTGGCCCTCTCTAATCCTCGACCCACAGGGAAGGTGGTGGGGCTGGGCAGGATGTCTCGATTGCTGCTGCCTGCCTTGTTTACGCTGTGAGCATTAATCTGTACCTTGCCCGAGTTTCCACATTTGCTGATGCCCCCCAATGTAAATTGCCTTAATTGTACTGCTATTGAAAAGGGGCTACGAACTCACAGAGTTGCGCACTGTCTTGATGGATCCCAGCCTCACTGCTTAGCAACCTCAGCTTCGTGGAACATTTCCAATAAGAAAATCCCAAGGCTTAGGGGCAATGTGCTTTGAAAAATTTGCGAATTGGTAACAGCTTGGTGTGGTTGATCAGACATATTTTCAGAGTCTGCTTTCTTTCTACAAATAACCCAATTATTTTCCTTTAAATGAGGACCAAAACACACTTAAATGCTACTAGGAGCTTTTAATGTGTTCTCTTCCTCTTTCTGTCCTAAATGGTCCTATCCATCTATTTCACAGAAGGTTGTATCACATGGTCCATGTTGCGAAAGAGGCGTTGTATTAATTAGCTGTTAATACACGCATACACCCTCCCTGGGAAGGAGATGGAAGCATTCGAGATGAAGTTCAGGACCCCTTGCCCCAGGGTCTCCCACCTGCTGCCCCCCATTCCCATCCTCAGCTCCACCTTTTTCAGCATTATTATTAATGGGCATCTCCTTTAGAATGATCTGTTTGGATATCCACACATCCAGCTACATAGAAAAAGTGCACACACTTGTGTGGTTGGGCTATGAAAAGTACCATGGGGTATATCTCTCGTGACGTGGGACTGTTTCCCTCTTAACATAGCTTGGTTATCCATGTAACTGTATGAAGACCTGCCCAGTGTTTTTAACTGTAGGAGACTTTGTGCTGTAGAAATAGTCTCATTGTACGTGGCCTTGTGGGTCTGTGGGCTGATTTGTGGCTTCTGTGATTTCCTGTGTGTGCCTTGGAGGGCGTCAGGAGCTATGACAGGGACTGGCAAGCGTGGAGGCTATTGGTTGGGGGTGGCTTACCGGGCTGCTCCTGGAATCCCACTTCTGGGGATCTGGGGACCTGGGCAGCAGGAGGCTGAGCTGAGAGACAGTATCCCTGACCTCAGCTGGGTGCAGGGTTGGGTTGTGTTCTGGAGCAGAGTTGGCTCTTTGGAGTCTCGGGCTGGGGACATGGGCTGGGTTTTGGCATTCCCCAAGCTAGTTGGTCCCTAGATGTGTGTTGCTCT
>NW_004524770.1:3783671-3790218 GCF_000260255.1 Octodon degus | reverse complement strand
CTTCTGACCAGTGACTTGCAGAGCCCATTGGAAACCCGCAAGTGCAAATTGCCGCCCATTAACACCTGCTGTGCTCTGCTTGGGGGCAGCCACATCACTCAGAAGAGCTTACATAAATTGGGATTTGATAACTTATTTTTACACAATAAATTTTATTAAACATAGATGGGAATCATTAGCTGAAACACTTAATTAAAACTATAGCCAAATTAGATGAATGCTAAGGAGAGTTCTCTGAATTTATTGCCGCATGATCTATAGTCCTTCTCAGTAATATACTCCAGGAACCTCCTTAATGAAGCTATTAAGTGCATAAATATCAAATGTGCCAAATGGCAAAATTTAGCGATGATCTAACCCAATTTTCTTGCAAAGTAAATAAACCCTGTTGAAAGAAACCACTTCTTTATGCTGCTGACCACCTCAGGATGGAAATCCCCCACCTGCCTGAAAGCAGGCCTTTTAGAGCAATGAGCCTCTGCACAGGCAGCCTGAGCGGGGAGCAGATCTGTCCTCGCCTCACTGTCTTTCTAGAGGGTCCCTCCTGTGGATGGATGGCCCTGCAGACCTGAACCCGCTGGGCTAACTGGTGAGCCCTTTGGGGCTGTCCTTCCCAAGGGAGCTCTGGTCTGATGGAGGAGTTGGTGACCTCCCCATGGATTGGCTGTGCTGCAGGGGCCCTGAAGGGTGCCGGGTGGCCCTGAATGCAACACCTGTCCCCGCTAGAGCCCCTTTACTGGAGCAGCTGGGGCTTCCTTGGCAACAGGTGGACCTGTGCCCTGCTTCTATAGCTGGCTAAGAGTCGAGGTCAGGATGCAGCTCTGGTGGACGCAGTGCAGGCTTCACTCCTGGTCCTTGCTGGCCTGCTTGAACTGGCCTGCTGTCCCGGCCCTTACTACATCAGCAGGTGACACTTCCTGCCTCTGGGCAGAGACCAAGCCCAGATAGCCACAAGTCACCCTCCCCCAAGTGTCCTCTCACCTTCTTTCCAGGGCATCCAACGGACTCTGCTCCTGCCCTCTCTTTTCATGGCATTTGTCACTAGGCCTCATATACATCTACCCCTTTCTTATCTGTCTTTCTCATGTGAATGCAATGCCAGGGAGGGAGCAGGTGCTGCTTTTGTTCACTGCGAATCCTTAACACCTAAATCAGTGCCCCACACGTGGTAGGTGTGCAGTAGATATAAAAGCATGAGAGAATAAATGAATGATAAGCAGCAACCACTTGGACACCACTCTGGGAGTCTGCCACTGTACCACACCTGCCCTAACGTGGTTCATATTTGTTGGGGTCAGGAATGAGTCAGCTACATCCCTGTCTGGCCCTTCTCATGCACGGACACCAGAGCAGGAGGCCAAGGGCAGCTCCTTCAGCCCAGTTCCAGCAGCACTCAGAGGGGAGCAAGGGGGCCTCTAAGTCACTGGGAAATAGCACAAACAGCAGAGGAAATAGGAATGGGAGGGAGAGTGTGACCTGGGGGCACAGTCAGCCAAGACCTGTTGGTGCTCATGGGGGTCAGGAGAGAAGCACGGCTGTTCGCTGGCGCATCAAGGCCGAGGGGGACAACAGTGGTGGTCCAGGCCAACCCACAGGGAGGAAGTGGGAGGGGAGAAGCTGAGAGGTGAAAGTACACAGTGCAGAGGCATGGCCAGCAAGCCCTTGTGTGCAGCACAACCCCTGCAGCCTCACCATGAGACTCGGAGCTTCAGGTGGCTCAGCTGTGGCGGGCTTGGCTGACCTCAAAGCATGGTATGGTCTCTTGCAGTGGCACAGGATGTGGGTCTGTTGGGGAGATGCTGTCTGATGGTTCATGGTGTTGGACCACGCAGCTAATGAGTGTCTCCAGCTCCAAGTTGCTGCCCACCCTAAAAGCGGAACAGAGAATGCCTCTTCTAGGTTAGGGAGGGCCTCTGTCTCACACTCCATCTTCCTCCCTTGCTAAGAGGCGTCCTGGTGCCTAGCAGGCAGGGGCCTTCCTTGTGCCTCCCGAGGGGGCGTGGTCCTTCAACGCCTGGGTCGTGAACCTCTGGCCTCTGGGGCAGGGCAGGAATGACCCACATTGTTTCAAGCCACCTGGTTTGTGGTGATTTGTTATAGCAAATCTTGCATGGCTTTGTGTAGATTGACCAGCTAATAATTGAGAAAATTGCCTCATATAGTAAATTGACAAGCATTTTAAAATTCAGAGACAATCTCCTGCTCATTAGATGTCGTGGCAGAGTCCTATGAAACAACGCAGTAAAAAATATAAGATTCAGCCACAAACTGTGAGATCTTCACAATATTAAGAATGCTTTTCCTTTAAAATAAAGGAAGCAACCTGTTTTTGCACAAAATATAGAATTTTGTTGATTTACATTTTGACTGAAATAAATTTGATGAAATTAGATATCCAGGAGGCCTGGCTTGGAATAGTGATCCTTCCAGACCCATCACCGTCTTCTTCTCATTTATAACCTTGAAGGCATTGAAACACATTTTCAAGAAAACCAACCTTTCTATACGAAAGCAGATTTATCATTCAGATCCATCATTAATTTCCCAAAGACATTCTCCCTGGCTATAAAAAAAGAGTTAAAGCTCTTTACAAAAATTTTATTCCAGAGAAAATGGTCTTGGAACATGCTTTCTCCGGCCTCTTTTAACCTTCAGTTCCCTCTGTTATTATTATTAAGTAATAATGTTGCTTCTTGCCAACATCATTCTTTCTTCTTTGTACTTCAGAAACCCAGCGCTGCCTTTTGGCACGGAGGACAAGTCAGCACTCAGCCCTGCCGTGTGCTCCCGGCTGGTCCCCTTACGGCCGCGTCGATGGCCATCTTACATCATCTTTTACGAGTACATCAACTTATTTGCAATTAAGTTTAGATTGTCTAATAAAATCTGGTGACATTTTAGCTTACAGTTTATGTCCCAGTAAAAGGCTCCAAATGTTATTGCCATCAGAATCCATGACACAGCCCTACATAAAGCTTTTATTTCTGGCTGGACAGCTGACAGTGTGCTCAGAAATGGGAGCCCGGAGAAATAGAGGAGGTGAGGCTGGGGCTGCGGCCGCCTCCTGAGGGTTTTATTTGCTCGGTCAAGTTCCTCTTCTACAACTCAAAAAATGTTCACTGCGGGGAGATGGACGGTGGGCTGTCTTCTCAGGAGTGTGGGCAGCAGTGGTGTCAGTGGAAGCCAGGGATCTTAGTGGGAAAGTCCTCGGAAGACACCTCTGCACTTTGCCTGCCTTATTTCCATGAGATTAATAGGGTATTCAAAACACATGAGCTTGGGAGGGGGCTCGGTAGGGGCTGGCAGTGACCACACTGAGTTGTGCTGTCACACCTGGGTGGAAACTACTGGCCCGAGAGCCCACGTTGCATAGGTCCACCCCAAGGGAAACCCAGCCCAATGTGTCCCCAGGGCCAAAGGTGAGAAATCCTGATGGAGCTGAAGCCCTCATAAAGCCCAAACACTTCACAGGGCAGCCTAGATGCTTGTTTTATCCTGGAGGTGTGACTTTGCCCAGTTCTTGGGAGCAGGTTTTGGTGACACATAACTGATGGTGACACACGACCTGTGGTGCCACGTACAGGCTTTGGCCAAGGTGAAGAGGAGCAGCAGCCCAACATCCAATGCCTGCCCGACAAGGGCAGGGGTGCAAAGCGAAAGGAAAGGTGTGGGGTGTTTCGGGAACACAAAAGACACACAAGCAGAGTCTGCAGCTGGGCTTTGGGGAGGGGCATGCAGGCCCTGAGGATCTGCTTCAGTGTTCTATCGAGAGAGACCTGCGACTTGGAAGCTTCATTTTCAAATAGCAAGCACATTTTTTTGAGGAAAATGTGTCCCCAGGCATTTTGAAGTGGCTTCCCAGAAACCCTTGGGATTTATGATTCCAAACTCCACAGGAAGGGGGCTCTGAATGAACCACCAGGTATAATGGGTTGGAGTGTGGAATACCCCATGACTCTTACCTCTGAAAAGCTTACAATTTCAAAAATGAAACCGGTTCATGCATAAAATATCCCCTCTCCGAGCACGGTCATTTTCACGCTTCCCCTCGCGTGCGGATCGGGGTTATAAAGCATTGTGGCGATACCCAAAGCTTCTCGCGCCGGCTCGGCCAGGGGCCCTTCAATTTATAGCCCTCCTCGCTGGGGTTTGAGGCATATGCATTAATCTCCCTGTGAATTCTGAGCTCCCAAATGCCAGAGGAGATATGCTAAACCCTTCCCCGGTGGCATTCTTCCAGACAGGATTTAAGAGACACCAGGGGACGGTGCATTTATACTGAGTCTGCAGTTTCCTAAACGTGAAGGAGACCAGCAGCCCGCGGTTAAGGAACACGGGTCAGCGAGGAGCTTGAAATTGGAAATTTGAGCTGACACAGGCGAGAAATACGGCTGCTGGCCTCTTGGGGTGCCCTGGGCGCGAAGTAGATCGGATCCAGGGTGTGGTCTTGTCGGGATTAAGGAGGGAGCCGCGTGGCTCAGGGGCCGTGGGGCGTGTTTCCCTCCTTCCACTCCTCTTGGAGTGTGTTTTACAACTTACCCTCCAAATGTTTCTGTGGAGAACAACTGACTTCTGCGAATGCAAAGGAAGAGGGGCTGTTCATTAAATTACGGACATGCGCCGTTTTCAAGGAAAAGACTTCGCTTCCTCTGGAGCGTGGAAGAGGCTCCCGGTGTGGCCAGCAAAGAGGCTTTGCTGCAGATCCGTTCGCGTTAGAACCAGGCGCTGCGCACTGTCTGGTGCTCACAGGCTGAGTGTAGGCATCTGCAGCTCCAAGGAAGAAGGCGACAGTGGCTTCCTTGGTCCAGGGCCTGGGGAGGCTGTGGTAGTTCTGTCCAGAGGTCTCTGGTGGCAGCTGGACAGGGTTCCACCTCAGACCGGCCTGCTTAAAGAGACCAAGGGGTGGGACTAAGAGACGACAACCAGCAAGGGGGGGAAGCGCCTACTTTCTGCTCAGACCTCCCCCCGTCCCCCCTTCTGAGGCCCGAGTCTTGCACAGCGCCTTGGTGTCAAGCCAAGGGATCCAGCTCCATTTTAAGCAACAAAAGAATTTACCCGCAGCGTGCTCGGTGGCTGGTCACATGGCAGTGCGGAGAGTCAGGCCCCAGGCCAGGAAAGAAAGCAGGGCGGCCCTTTAAGGTGCACGCGGCCCAGGCAGTGGCTGGTTGGGGGTTCTCATTGGCCTCAAGCTGGTGTTATTTGGTTTGTCTTTTTCACCACTCAGCTCGAGTCCCTTCATCTTTGTTTTGGGTCCCAAGCCCAGCCCCCACGCTTGGGTTGTGCAGCTGGGCAGAGGCACACCCTCGGCACACCCTCGGCACACCCCATGCAGTACCAAGGAGGAGAGGAGGGATGCTGGGAGCCAGGCTGCCACGGGGTGGAGCAGGCTGGCCAGCTGGTCCCAGGGCCACTGTCTCCTCTGGGTTGTCTTACTTAAACCACCAGTCTCTGCCACCCAGATTAAAAAAAAAAAAAAATCATTGTCAGTCCAAGACAGCTGCCCCAGCTTGTTTATTTGAAGTCAGGAATTCGCAGAACTATCTGCTGCCACTGCAGATGTCCCTGTCACCAGGTAGGCAGGCAGGCGAGCAGCAGATGCTACCGGCTCAGGGAATGTGAGTCTGTCTAATGATGCACTCCACAGACTTAATCTTAGATCTCAAAAGTTTCCAAGTTAGCTAATAACCAGGGTTCCCAGAAACACCACCAGCAACCTGGATTCCAGGGCTTCTCCGAGGCTTGGGGTGAAATTGAATCGTGGAGCGTGGACACAGTTCCATGCACATCCTGCTCCCGGCTTTGTTCCTCTGGGCCACGATGCCTTTAGTTTTCTGTGTGAAAATTCCTGAGATATGTTTAAAGAGCATCTTATTCTGTAACATGGCATGAAGAAATCTAGAAAAAATGAATGATACAGGCGTGTGGGCCAATTAAAAAAAAAAGCTGGCAAAGCAAAGGGAAACAAACAGCCTCTGAGTTCTCTGCTTATGAAATATTTATTTGGTGGCAAAAAAGATACTGAATTTGGAAATGAACTTTGCAAAGTAATTACTTTTGATCCCTGAGAAAATCCATCCAGAGGCCTTCAGGTAAACATCGTCTTTGATGGGCGGGAGGGGAGCTGCAGAGCAACCTGCGCTTCTCAGGGAAATGGGGCGACACGAAGGCGGCAGGCCGTCGGGGCTCTGGTGCTCCCGCGT
Source organism: Octodon degus (assembly GCF_000260255.1). Taxonomy (NCBI): domain Eukaryota; kingdom Metazoa; phylum Chordata; class Mammalia; order Rodentia; family Octodontidae; genus Octodon; species Octodon degus. The sequence continues at coordinate 3,784,018 of NW_004524770.1, read as the reverse complement.
GCAGTCGTGTGGGCTGTGGGCTTTGCAAGCAGAGCGGGACCACTGAGGGGGAGGAGGAGCGGGGATCTGGTGACAGATGAGAACCCCAGGGGCGGCAGGGTGAGAGGGGAGGCGCAGTCTTCTTAGAGAATTTTCATGTAATGCACATGTGCTTAAAGAGACTATGTGCCACTAATTTTGATAAAGATCTTCAAAATGACATTAAAATGGAAATAGACTCGAACTAGGCATCTCCTGGGAAAATGTCAGTGGCTGTGTTACATTTGTTTTTCGTTTTGTTCCAGTGCGCTTGTGAAAATAGCTTTATCTTCAGTACTTCTAGAGTAGGAAGATGAAGTTTCAGGGAG
>NW_004524770.1:3747346-3782826 GCF_000260255.1 Octodon degus | reverse complement strand
AGAGAGAGAGAGAGAGAGAGAACTTTGAATCCCCCTTCTCTTAAAATCTCCAGAACATTTTCTTGCAGATTCAATGTCATTTCTAAAACAGTGCTCTTGGTATCCTGCTGAAATCTTGGGGTGGTATTTAGAATGAGAAGCAAACAGACGAGACTCACTTCTCTGCTCTACTTCAGAGAAAAAAGCAAAATTCTGTGCATTGTTTTTGAAAGAAAAGTCTGGAGTCATTTTCTGTCTCTTCTTCCTGGTGGGTCACAGGCCAGGAAGGAAACGTCGAGAACAGCAATAAAGGTAAAGTCATCCCCCACAAAAGGTCCTATGCTGACCCCAGCCTACACATTGGGAGACATCTATATTCTGTGGGGGTGCTGTGACAGTTCGGGGGAGTTGCCCAAGATGTATCTTTGGGGTGCTCCTGTGGAGTGGGCCTCCTGCCCATTGGCAATGGAGGAGTGACACGGGGTGACTAGGGCCTGCTGCTCACGCTTACAGAAGCCAGCAAGCTCCGCCCTGAGAGCCTGCTCTATGCAGACAGCTATGGGACCCCAGGAGTTCTGGGCATGCAGCAGTGGGGAGCAGGGGGAGATGGGGAGGTGTGGGGTTGTAGTCGGAAGGGAGAGCTCAGGGAAGCCGGAAGCATCAGGGCCCAGCACAGGAATGGCCCAGGAGTGGAGCAGCCTGGGGGAGCCTGTACTGTTGTGCACTAAAAGACAAGAGCAGGGGCTGTGGGCTCACCCTCGAGGGGCGCCCCTCACCTCAAGCCTGTACTCTGCTTCATGCTGCTCCTCACCATGCGCCAGGCCGTTTTTACTGTCACTGTCGCAGCTGAGCAGACTCTGGTCAGTTGGCTGACAGGACCCAGGGCAGCCTTTCTTCCCTGGTGCCGCAGCCTCTGCTTCCCACTCTCCTGCCTCTGACCTTCACCAAATGGCCTCCCGGGCATCTTGTTCTAAGATTCATTTGGCAGAAGCCACTTCTTCCTTGGGATGAGATCAGTGTGTTTTGTCCAAAGCTCGTTGCTCTGTGCACTTTGTGGAGGCCTGGTTCCTTTGTTCGCCTACTTCCATCTTTCCACAAGGAAGACAGGGACGGGCCCTGTTCTCCCTTGCAGATGTGACATTGCTGATAAGTGACAGTGAGAAGCAATTAGCACCCCAGCCCCGCCGCCTGCAGCTGTCTGCACAGTGCCCGCCTGCTGTCAGGTGTCTCCCAAGCACATGGATAATTCATGGGTGCGTCCTGCAGGCGGCAGCCAGGTAGAGACTCTGCTCGGGTTGCCGCTGGAGGAGCGCAGTCCAGAGGGAGGTGGCTTTCCTTCCGGAAGGGAGTTTTACCTGGCAAAGAGCTGTCCACTGGCCAGCCTGAATGGGCCTTTGGAGCCCCTGGAGGTGCCCCAGCTGTGGGCCTGCAGCTGGTACCAGAGGAGTCTGCATGGCTCTGAGCCCCTCCATGCTGCCTCTGTCCTGTTGTAGTTTTGCAGGCTTCCTTTACCCAGCCAGCCAGTGCCTGAGGAGCTTTGCTGCAGAGGAAGGACAGGTTCCTCTGTCACCAGCAGGGACACATGTAGGTTGATGGCTTCCTCCTTTGCTCAGAAGGAAGCAGGTGCCAGAAAGCCACCCTGGCCTGGGCTCAGGTGGCAGTGGGGTCTATGAGGTGCTGGTCAGCCAGAGCAAGGGGCTCCTTCTCCTAGAGGGCACCCGTGCACCCCAAGGGTTGGAGCCACGAATGTAGGGAGGCATGGGCTCCGAGCTCAGCCAGGGCCAGTGCCTCTGTCCTTGACTCTGTCACCGGTAAAGGAGCCATTTCCTGGTTTCTGATTTACTTCCCACCAGGCAGAGCACAGTGAACAAGGTGGAGTCGCAGAAGCCCAGCGACCATGAGCTCCTTGTGTCTGTGTGTTGACCATGAGTATACACACACATCTCCAAGTGAGTGTGAGCTGTGTGTGCACATATGTGCAAGCTCTCCAGTGTGCACAGGAGGTGTGTCAGTGTGTGAGCACGCTTGAGTACTGTTAATGTGTGAGTGGGAGCATGTGTGTGTCAGAGTGTGTGTAGCTGCTTCTTTGTAAGTGTGCGCAGGAGTGTGTGTGTGTGTGTGTGTGTCTGTGTGTATTTACATGAGCTGTGGCTGTGTCTGAGCTTGTGTCAGAGACATTCACATACCTACTGAGTCCCTGAAGCTGAAGGTGTTATCCTTTAGAGGGATTTCTTGTGGGAATTGATTAATTTTCCAACAAAGGAAAACAAGGGCAAACCTGAAGTGATTTCCTAGGAAAAATTACCTGCGATGAAATGCACACTACATGTGGTCAAGCTGAAATGGGGTCCAGAGCGCTTGCCTGATGGCAGGCGCTGAGTCTGCGCTGGGCTCTGATGTGCGCTTGACCCCTTGCTCGCCCATGAGCTGCTGCTGCTGCTGCTGCTGCTCCTCCACACCCCGAGAAACTATGCTGAAGCTGTCTTAGGTCACAGTTAACAAAGGGACCAGTGGTTTTCATCCAAGGTCACCCTTACTCTGTTGAACATATAGGGTTGAGCTTAGGCGCTGGGGGTAGCACCGGAGGCCGTGGGATCCTCTGAGTATACACGCCTTTGTCTTCTGTGAGACGGGGCACCCCAACCTGGTGCTCCCCCAGCATTGCGCAAGGCAGCACCTCCTCAGCCAGGTCTTCTAGCTCTAAGGCTGCTCTCTCCTGAAAGCTCCTGCTTATGTTGTGATGCATATATGTGGAGGTTGGTCATCGGTCATGGGGCTATTTTTTTTATTTTTTTTTATATAGGATCTCATTATGCAGTTCAGAATTGTAATGATCCTGCTATCTCAGCCTCCTCAGTGCTCAGATTACAGGCATTCACCACCAAGCCTTGTTTCAGGGCCGGCATGGCCCACCCAGTGTTCTGGGGACAGTACAGCATGTGGTACCAGGGATTGAACCCCAATCCTTGTGCTTGCTAGGCAGGCGCTTAGGCAGCCGAGCTCTCTCCCCAGCACAATAGGGCTTATCTTCTGTGTTCCAATCCTGCCACTGGGTAGCGCAAGTAGAAAATTCACACACAAGTTTACCATAATGTAACTAAAATAGAAATTGAGTTCTTATAACATAGTCCCGGTACCTTCTCCCTCTGTCTCACCACCTCTAGATTAGCCTGAAGTGGAGTTTCTTTTTAGAAAGAGGCAACTGCCTTTTGTCTTCCTTCTTGTTTAAGCACAAAGAATATGAGGTAAATGTTGCTGAAGTAATAATTCATAGCACGATTGTTTTAGCATTGGAAGGATTTTATCTTCTTATTCTTTCTTAGATAAGCACCAATAAGAAAAAATGGGCAGTAAACCATTTCTCCTTAAAATTTTGCATGGTGGCATAAGGCGTTCATATTCTCAGGGAGCCCAAATGAAATTTCCTTCACTTAATGTTCTTCCTCATTGGTTTGGGAGAACGATGATGAGAATTTGAGAAGCCTTTCAGACGGAACTTAAAAATACTTGCGTTTAATATTTATGGTGTAGAAAGGCCTAACTTGGAATTGCTAAAGCCAGGGGCTAGAGGCTGTGGAAACCAACATGGGTACTGTTCAACCTTGCAGAAGTGGAAGGGGGCCTCATTGTAACTGACCCTTCCTGAGGCTGCAGGTCGGGCCCAGATATGGGGATGCTCTTCCCCACTTGCTGGTGGTGTGCCCCATTTCTTCGGAAAATCCTGAAATTCAGTGCCTGGAGCTGGTGCTCATGTCACTCCAGAGCTCATTTAACATGCATTTTTGAGCTTGCATCACAAAGTCTGAACTTAAAAGTAGTGTGTTCAAGTCCCGCTTCACTACCTCGAACACCCTCTGGCCTTGGAACATGTCATGGTCTGAAGCTGCAGTTTGCTTGTCTGTCAGATGGGGATTCCACCAACGTGGGAAGCACCTGTATTGGGCTCTGCCTCAAGCAAGACCTCAGTCTACCTGCTGCAACTGACATCGTTGTGCTGATTGTCTGGAGAGGCCGGACTTCCCCATGGCACAGACGTGGGCTGCAAAACGCTGTGTGTGACGGAGACCATCTGTGTGAACAGGAACACTGAGAAAGTCAGCTCCTGCAGAGGTTTCTGTTTGTGACAGCCCTGGGGATTTAGGGGGCACTTAGCACAAGGGGCAATGAGAGTTTCCATGGGTCCCAAGCTGCGTTGGTGGCAAACAAAGCAGCGAAGTCAGGAGACCTGTATGTGTCCCACCTGCATTTCGCTTGTGCACGAGAGCTCGTCTGCCTGTGCGCATTTGCGCTGTCTCTGGAGCCTCTATTATCCTGTAGCTTGAACATGTCTCTTCACCCTTTCGTGCTCTGGCTCCAGGACTCTGGATCCAGAGAACAGCACTGTGCACTGGGGGCTGTTCCACTGGCCCCACGCCTGCCGTGGCCCAGGGAGTGGGTCATTTGCAGGAGCAGGAGGCAGAGCCCCAGGGAGAAGGGCAAAGTCTTCGGTGGTTGCAGATGCAACGGGGCTGGGAGAGCAGAGGCAGAGGTGGGGGCAGGGTGCTGTCTTCGAGCCTGTTTGTTATTCATAGAGGAAAGCAAAATTTTTCAGAAATAAGATAAATGTTCCATGCAATTGCACAAGTTCTCTTGTCAAATTAAAAACAGTAGCAGTGTAGCAGCAGCTTAAGTATTTGCTGCCTCTTTGTGCAACCTCCAAGCGAAAGGAAGAAAACATGTGAGGAAGGGAGAAAAAGTCTCGGCACGTGTGGGGCCAGGTCAGTTGGCCTCACGAGGCAGTGGAGCCTGCTCCTGGGCAGCATGGAGGGCTTCCAGGGAAGGCTGCGGCAGGTGAGAGCGCTCGCAGACCTGGAGGCTGCTGCCCCACGGAGCCGCAGGGGCCGTCGGCTTTGGTTTCACCATTGGGAGTGGGAAAGGCAGGCGTGATGGGATGGTTGGCACCTATCACGGCCCTGCCCTGGACATCTACCTCGTACAGCTGTCACAAGGGCACGGGATGGTGGACCCGATCCCAGAAGTCAGCTGCAGGTCACTCTGAAGGGACCAGACAGGGAATAGGAGACTGTGCAGGTGGATTCAGTGTGTGCAGAAGCTTAGCTAAGTGACTCGGCAGCTCTGCGTCCTAGGGCATAGAGGACCTGCCCTAGGGCTGGGGCCCTGTAAACACTGTAAGGGACCGAAAGAGGCTTGCTCTGCCCCCTTTTCGCTCTTGTTGCTTCTGCTGTCTTTGCTGGCAGGAGTGGTTGGCCTGCAGCCAGGCCACCTTGTCGTGGAACCAGATCATTATGGACTGAAACCTTCACAAGGTGTGGGTTAAACAAACCTTTCCTTCTTTCACTTGGGGTGTCAGATATTTGTCTCAGCAATGAGAGAAGTAATAAGACCAGTGATTTTCATAGAACCTCAAATGCGCCCTTCTTCTCCAGGGAGTCCTGTGTGCTAGGCACACGTCAGGCCAAGTTCAGTCAGGAGGTTTCAAGCAGGTTGAATCAGGTGTGTCCAGTGCTGTGGGCAGGGCCTAGAGGGCGGGAACCAAGGGCAAGGGTGCTGCCTGGACCCCAGGCGGCCGCTGGCACCTGCTGGGGGAGCCACTGTCCTGGCCCTCACAGTGGCCTGCATCCTGGAGTGGGAGGCCGGCTGTGGGCCACGGGAGCCAGCAAGGTGCAGGAAACACTGTGGCTGCTACAGGAGAGAACGACGGGGCTCCTCTTCTGCCTCCCCTCTCGGTGAGCACCTCCCCTAGGTGGAATCCAAACCAGAGGCCTGCTGAAGAGCAACTCTAGAAGATGTCATTCCTAGGCTTCCAGCCCCTGAGAACAGCTGGCAGAATTGTCGGTGGGGCAGGGACCAAGCGGTGCTGAATGTGGCCAGACCGCAGCTGGCAGAGCGGCCCCGCATAGATGCTCAGCGTTCATGACCACACTCTAGCTGTATTTAATTTCCAAATGGCCAGCTCAGAAACACCAGCATCCCTCATGCACAAGGAGAAAGGTCTACCTTCACCCCGAGAGAGAGGCACCCAAGGCCTCGCTGGGCCCAGCGCGCATCCACCTCTGGATAGCACCTTCTCCTTGTCCAGTAAAAACCCACCCTCGTCTAGACTATAGCCTGAAAAGGAGATTCTGAGGTTCACACTTTGTGTGAAATAGTGGGGGGAGGAAGAGCACGGAAGAGAATATTGCTCGACATGAAATCAGCCAGAACACAGCGAGCAAAGGCTATGTGTGGGAGCGGGAGTCCCTTCTTCTGTATGTGGCGTTTGCACATTCCTTCTCCCATGTGCCACATCCTTGCTGCTTCCAGCAGTCTTGAAGCTGTTGTGTCCCCTCTCAGGACTCCACTCCTGAAGAGGCCGAGTGTGGCCAGCCATGTCCTCTGTCGGATCCCCCTCATGAGCTCGGGCGGCTCAGGGAGCCCCTGCCTGGGCACAGTGCCACCTCAGGTTGGCATGCACAGCCTAGCTTCCAGCACCACTCTGGGAACCAAGACTTCTAAATCTACTGGGACAAAAAATTCTGCGAGTGGATGGCTGGAGTAATACTGAGAGGGGCCACTGGCTGTTCCACACCCGAATTCCCGGATCCATGTGCTCTGGAGAAGGGAGAAACAGCGCCACCTTCTTCACCTCTGCTCTGGACTTAAGGAATCTACAGCCCAGACCTCAGGGTGGCAGGAAGCTCTCTCATGCTGGCTTTGGAAAGAGTGGCAGGACCACAGCACTGAAATCACCAAGCCACTGGAGGAGGTGCAGGGACCGACAACATCAGCCCAGGGAGAAAGGTGGAGTGTTCGGGGGTGAGACTCGCACAGATGTGCCCGGCTGGTTTCTGATGCAGATGCCGAGACGCTCCAAAGGAGGAAGGGCGACCTTTCAAGAAATGCTGCTGGGACAGTTGGACATCCATAGGGAGAAAACACAGATTCGATTTAGACCTCTCGTTCTGTGTACAGCAGTCTGTGCTGCTTCTCAGGGGAGGCACATGGTGCCCATGCAGCAGGAGCCCTGAATGCGCAGCAGCAGCAGCTCCCGGGCCTGGCTGGGCGAGGGCCTGGGCCGTGTGCTCACAGTAGTGAGCTGGAGCAGGGGAAGGGCCTGTCCCCAAGCTGGGTCGCCTGACCAAGACGTGAAAACGAAGCTCCTGGAGGATGTCTCTTTCTCCCCGCCGCCCCAGCAGTCCAAGGTCCCTGGCTTCTTCCAGGTGGCCTCTCTTGGCTATGAAGCTCTGGGACCACATTGACTCTGGGCACCAAGCAGGGGACCACGATCAGGCCCCTGGTTGCCACTGGGAGCTGTGGCGGGGACTTGCCCTGCCAGCTGGCTGCTAGTGCTCCAGGGTGGCAGCACGACTTTCTGTGGGGCCCTCTCTGAGGAGCCCTCCCTGAGGAGCCCTCCCTTCCCTGGGGGTCCACAGCCATGTTAGTGCCTCAGTCCTGCCCCAGGACCATCCTCACTGTCTCCGTCGCTGTGCCAAGAAGCTCCTGGTTGCCACCAGACCCCAACAGACTTCTTAGCCAGGGTGTGCGGCGCCCCAGGTTCTCTCCCAAGGTCACGCTGAAGACCATCCACAGCTGCCTGACCCAGCTCGCATCAAGCCTCTTGGGCAGGGATGCGCCGTCTCTGTAAAGACCCGGAGCAGGAGCTGAGCAGGACTCAGGCATCAGCAGCGGTTACTACACACGCTCTCTGCATAACACACAGATGCATCGAGCTTCCTTTATAGAATTAACTCCCAATGGAACAAGAAATACATCCCTAAAACTAATACCATAATATTCCTAGGAAAAGTAAACTAGGAGCTAAGAATCTTCAGATTCTAGAGCTGAGTAAAGAACTCTTAGACCCTTTCCAAAAGCACAGTCAATAAAAGAAGAAAAAATAGACACATTGGACCTTATCGAAAGGAAACACCATGCTCTGCAAAATGCCAGATGAAGAGAACGGAAAGACAAGCTACAGCCTGAAAAATCTCCACAAGCTGCCTGTCCAGTGTAAGGATAGAATATGTACAAGATTCTCAGCTCGACAGCTAAACACTCAAATACCCCCTTAGAAAAGAGGTGAAAGGCAATGCCATGTCACTGGAGGGTGATAAATAAGCATATAAAACAAAAGATGTTGGACTTTATTAGCCACAGTGAAAATGTAGGTTAAAACCACACAGAGGTTTTGCTATACATCTATCAGAATGGCTAAAACTAAAAACAAACAAACAAACAAACAAACTACAGATTAGTGACAACACCAAGTGCTGACAGGCACACAGAGAAAGTGGGTCCCCTCTGCCTTACCGCTGGGGTAGAACAGTGCAGCCAACCGGAAGGCAGTTGGAAAGCGGCAGGTGACCCAACGGCAGTGCTCCTGGGTGCTTGTCCCAGAGAAACGAAAACCTACCATCACATAGAAACCTGCGCCTGCGCGGCAGAGCAGCTCTCTGCTCAGTCACCCCTCCCACGCGGGGCATGACCCACAGACCCTGGGCGAGGCGTGTCTGTATAAATTGAGACACATTGTACCAAGGAATACCATTCAGCAATTAAAAGGCACAAATACCCAGAAACTTGGATGACTCGCAAGGGAATTATGAGGGAAAGAAATCAAACTCTCAAATAGTTTCAAGTGTGTGACTCAGTTTAGTGACAATCTTGAAATAGTATTGGGCTGGCAAGACAGCTCAGTGGCATAAGCATCTGCCTGGCAAGCACAAAGTCCCGAGTTTGAGCCCCACTACCAAAGATAAAAAAGTCTTCTCAATTTGATGAGGCACAGAATAGAAATAAAAAGTACTGCAGGCATGAGGAGAGGGTCGTGGTTTCCTGATGTGAGGCAGTGGGTTTGGCTATGGAAGAGTAGAGGGGAGGGAGTTCTGGTGACGGTGCTGCTCTCTGTCTTGACTGTGGTAGTGCATTCACAAACAGAGCCAAGCATGTGCACACACACACACACACACACACACACACACACGGGCACAAGCATACAGATGAAAGATGACTCAAATAGGTGAGTTGTGTCTGGGAGTCACTTTCCTGGTTGTGACGTTGCCTCTCCCTTTTCCAGATTGTACCCCTGTAGGGACTGGATACAGGACAGAGAGGACCTCTCTGTTATTGTTTATGCCTTCTTAGAAATCTTTTATTATCTCAAAACAAAGGTTTAGCTTTAGTAAAAGCATCGTGAAGCAGGTGGTGAGAACAGCAACCTCAGGCAGGGCCCAGAGGCTGACCTCCTTTGCTGAAATCGGGGTCCTGGGACGGAATGGAGGTCTCAGCAAACAGTGGACACTCAGGTGCGGGAGAGAAGGTCACAGAGTTTTACCTGGCCCCTTGACCACCTAAAGCAGTGCCTTGTCCCACCTCTGGGTGACTTCCAGTTGTCTGCATTGAATTTTAAATCTATTGTTAGTTTCAATCATTTTGACATAATAAGTAAATATATTTATTAAAAAAGAAGGATAAAGAATTAATTGTATATAGGAAAACTATTTATTATCATATACTAACTTTATTAACTGCTGTCTCTATGTATTTCTTTTTAGTTGCATTTATTTCTTGGATTTTTTTCCTTGTATTTTTAAGTGCAAAGATTCGTAATAATGTGGCTGCTAATACAAACTCATGTAGCTTTCTTGGAAAGAAATATGACAACATGAATCAAAACAAGATCTGAAAAGAACAGTGACAAAAAAGTCCTTACGCCAGCGATCCAACTTCTCTGAATTTATTTTAAGAAAATAATTGGACAAGCGTACATGGACACATGTGCAAGGTTATTAACCAGTATTGTTGGTAATAGTGAAAAATGGAAGCAGGCAAAGTACTTGAAACAAACAAAAATTGGCTGAAAAAATTGTGGCATGTAAAACCATTCAACAGGATGTGGGTGTTAAGACAGTTCCGGATAACTGAGGCCGTACCATGGGGGCAATCCCCGGTATGCGGAATGAGGCCATGCTTTGTCTTGGAGCATTGAGGCTGTGTGTGGGCATGCTTGAGGACAGAGCCAGGCTAGCAGAAGCACAGGCCACCTAACTGCCCTATTAGTGTGTAGGAAATTTCAGCTAATTATTGGCTGCTTAAAAAGTATGTCCCTTTGGGTATTAGTCATTATTTTTCAGAATGATTACTTATATACCTAAAAATAATGAAGTCTCCTGAGTTAGTGTTACTGGATACTTTTATTATCTTTTATGTTTTCCAATTTTTAGTAAGTTTATTGCATGGACAGGTCTGAATAAAAGTGGCAACACTTATTTTTCAATATGATTAAGAAAGATAACCCAATTCTGGCTGCATGTCGCCCAGCCTGTGGCACTCTGGGCAGGAAAGCTTGGTGCTGGTGGAGAGGACCAGAAGGAGAGCCAGCCTGAGTGAGGACGGACACTTACGGAGGCTGAGCAGCTGCCCGGCGAGCGCTTGGAGGGCAGGAAAGGGGCATTTCTCCGCCTAAGCCCAGTGCCTGGTTCTCCATAATAAATAAAATGAACTGTGTATTTTAGTTTGCTAGGATTTGGGTAGCGGGGCAGTTAAACCCAAGGTCTTCCCACTGAGCTACCTTCCCAGCCTTTTAATTTAATTTTAATTAATTAATTAATTAATTTTTTTATTTAGGAGAGGATGTACAGAGTGTACGGGGTCTCACTGCATAGATCAGTCTCGTAGTGATCTGCCTGTTTACAGCCTCTCAAGTGCTGGGATTACAGGCAGGTGCCACCAAGCCTAGTCTCAATCATGGTCTCACTGGGGGCAGGGCCAGCATAGCAGGCCGGAGGATCAAACTCCCAGCCCCTGCATCTGCCTAAGCAGGCACTTTAATCTGCTGAGCTATTTGGCCAGCCCTTTTTAATTTTTATTTTAAGACAGGAAGTTCCTTAAATTGCTCAAGCTGGGCTCAAATTCACCATCCACGTGCCTTGGCCTCCCAGAGTGCTGGGATTATAGGAGCGCTCAGCTCTATCTGCTAGATGCTGGAAGTCCTCCTCTGCGCTTGGGCAGATGTTGTGCACAGGGGCTGCCATTTTGGCTTCTGATGCACATGAAAAAGATTATTGGGGAGACAAGACAGGAAGACGGGAGGATCGGGGGACAGGGGGATGGGGGGATGAGGAGGATGATGGGATGGGAGGACAGGAGGATAGTCCCATGGGCCACAGCAGGAAACACACAGATCAAGCTGGTGGAAGCATTCCCAGCTGCTGGGGGTGAACTTGGAGGGGCACAGTCTAGGGGAGTGGGGAGTGACTACAAGGGCCCCCAGGCACAAATAGACTCAGCCAGGACCACAAGAGGAGCCCCAGGGGTGGGGCTAGGGCTGGGCGCTGCCGCGCGTGGACTCAGAAGGCTCTGACAGACCTGCACAGGTGTAGGCAGGTGTTACAGGAAGCTGCTGGGATGGTGGAAAGCACTGGGATCTTTATAATAGCTTTAGATTTATAGAAAATATAGACACAGTGCAGAGAGCTCTCCGCACTCATGCCCAGTCTCCCCCTACTGGTATCTCCCTTCTCTGCGACGTGTTTGTCCCAGGGAAGACATCAGCGTGGCGTGTTGCTACTGGGCATGCTCCAGGCTCATGGTGACTTGGTGAGTGTTCAGCGATAGCTCTTCTTGTGTCAGGGGCCCAGCCTGGGCATCACATGCCATTGCACCTTTAGGTCTCTGCACTGTGACAGCGTCTTAGGGTTTTCTTGCTTATGATGGCCTGGAAGGTTTCCTGGGGTCCTCCCCAGGTGGCCTCACTTTTGTCTGTGGTGTTGGGACTTTGGAGAGAAGCACAGAGGCGATGACGTTTTCTAGCAGTGTCCGGAGCACAGCGCTGATGGCAGGAACCTGGCCGCCTGGGCTAGTATTGGAGCGATTGGACATGGAGGTGACTTGGTCTGCCACATCCCCTATGAAGGGCAGCTGGGCTGGGAGACCTGCGCCATGTAAACCAGGTGCAGCAGCATGGAGGGAGAGCTGTGTCAGGGAGAGGGCGACCAGTGGGGTGGAAGGGGCTCCGTGCCAGGCTTTGGGTTGTGCGGTAGACCTCGGTAGATGTAAGATACTGGACTCACAGTTCTGTGTTCAAGGAAAACTGCATGGGAAAATAGCAAAACCATCACGGCACCTAAAAGTGAGCCTCCTGTGGTGGACAGGACACTGCTCCTGAAGGCGCTGCAGCACCTAGGAAGCTGCTGTACAGCTGAAGGCTAAGAGGGTGATGGGCCAATGTGCACCAGCCTCGCAGGCCGGAGCTCTGAGGGGGCCGCCCCAAACCCAAGTGGGCAGCACCTGCCCCTGGCCAGGTGGCCGGAGCAGAAAGTGTGGGGAGACAGGCAGGCAGAGGTCTGCCACCTGCTGCTGAGGAGGCAGGGCCAGCAGGACCCAGATGCAGTGGGACGTGGGCAGCCAGCCCTGCCCGGCCAGGGACACAGCACGGAGCCCCCCACCCTCCTGAGCTCCCAGCTTGGGTGTCTTCTGACTTGTGAAGTCACCCAGGCAGGAGGCTCAGCACCATGGAAGACAGAGGAAGGAGGGGTTACCCTGCTTTGTCCAAGGAGTCTGGCCACTGTGGAGCTGTCATGTCCTTGAATTGAACTTGACCAACTGTCTCCGGAACCCCCATCTGTTCTTTGCTTGAGGGTTTTTGCCATGTGGTGGCAGACAGAGCAGGGTAATGGCCACAAATGATTGCCCAGGAGGAAATCTTGTTTAATATTTAATATGCAATAACAGCTGCTTTTCCTTATGGGCCACGTGGGGCTTATGGTGGGCAGTCCAGTCTGGTAATGAGATCCCTGCAGTCCTGGCTCCTCTGAAGGCCCTCAGCCCCTAGCGAGGTCTTCCTTCAGTCCTCCTCACATACTTCCAGCCAGAGCTGAGTCCTCGCGGCTCCCAGAGGAATGCCCCCCTGTGCTTCCCCTCTGCCTCTCTGGCGCCCCTCTCTGTGGGACCCCTCTGGGCGTCGACCGATCCCTTCCCTGAATGTTCTGCACTGAAGGGAACTTCTACTTTTGTTTTTTTTATGAACTGGGGGACAGATTTCTGTAATGGAAAGGTAAACTCCAGTCGTTTGTGGGAAAATGGATGAGCCTGGTGACTGTATTCTTAAGTGAAATAAATCAGGCACACGCGCTTAAGGATTGTGTGTCTTTGTCTTAGATGAGAAACTCAAAACGCAAACAAAGAGCAAAATAAAAGACCAGTAACAGGAGATAGGGACAGAGGCAAGTGGGGTGGAGGGAGGAAGAAGCGGGGAGGCGGAAGGGGAAGAAAGCAGAAATGGGACGCGACGGATCCTCGTACCGACCCCCCTCAGAATGTGATTGGTGTGTGCCGCCACTCCGACTGATGAAACCATGGAAACCAGGAGTGTGCTGGCCCTGCTCCACGTCTTTGGGGAGAGCTTGGGGGTCAGGTCCTAGTTCCTGGTGATGCAAGAGCCCAGCCTGTGGGGTAGGGCCCGCCCTCTTACCAGACTCCTAGTGTTCTGTTACTTGAACCTCGGAAGGACTAGTTTTACTGTGTCCTTTTGTCTGTGGCTGGGGTCCCAGGTGACCCACTGACTCGGGGTGTGTCCGTGACGGCCTTTGCCCGTGAGTCAGCACTTGAGCCACCGCGCAGGGGGCTGGCTTTCCGGAAGGGGCAGGAGTCTTGCAGCCTTGGAGGACCAGGTCAGAACATGAGACAGCAAAGGAGCCGCTCCTTCCTCCTGCCTCCCTGTCTGAGCTGGGACTGCTCATCTCGTCCACTCTGTTGGAATAGCATTTATACCGCTGGCTGCGCTGGATCTCAGGCGGTCATGCCCGGGCTGAGCTAGACCGCTGGATTTCCTTGGCTTCAGCTCACAGATGGCAGACTGTGGAGCTCCTCGACTGCAGCACTCTCAGCGCTCTCTGTCTCTCTCTGTCTCTCTCTTTCTCTCTCTCTCTCTCCTCCCACACCCCATGGCGTCCCCTTAAAGGAGGTACAATGGACACATGGTTTGCATGTGTGCTTCTGTCACCATGGCTGATGGGGTCTGGGACACATTCCTAGATTCTTCTGCATGCCGCAGGATCAGACACAGACGTGGAATGTGACAGAGAGGAAACTGTGGTGGCATTCATCAAGTGAGCGGATTCTCAGAGTGAGCAGGCTCGGACCTGTGAAGGGAGCATGGCCTGGGTCCCGAGGCACAGCGACCAGGGGCTAAAGTGTCACGCTGGTCTGCAGCGCCTCTCCTGGGTCATCCAGAGCATGAGTGACAGCGTGACCGACGGGCGCTAAGTCCTCTCAGCTGTGTCTGCCGCACAAGTTGTGTCCCATGACTCACTGCTATAGCTGGACGGGTGCGACACAGCCCATATGCTTGGACCTTCCATGAGCTCCAGGCGAAGAAAGGTCGCCGCAGCTCATGCAGGAGGCTGCAGTGCAGGTGGACCTTGGTTTGGAATTTTGGGGTTTTCCGGGAGAGGCCCAGGGGCCCCTGTCTTTCTTATCTCTGCACCCCCCATTATAGGCCTCAGGAGAAGGTGTAGGGGTGATGGGCCACGTTCGGGTGAGTGGGGCACAGTGGCGCTGTAGCCCCCAGTTTTAGTATCTGCATTACCTCCCCTCTGTGGTGGGGTGCCTTGTACATGGCAGTGGCCTGCAGTGTCGCGTGGATGAGGGCATGGTGGGCGGCTCAAACGTCCCAGCCAGAGCAAACAGTTTTTCTCGCTCCCCAAGGGCAAGTGAGAGCCAACTCAGGTGTCCCCAATCCCGCTGTGTAGGGGAAAAAAAAGGAACTGATAGGAAATTAAATGACCTTCATCGAGATTCTTCTCCTGCACTCTTTCTTTTTCTTTTTTCTTTTCTTTCTTTCTTTTTTTTTCTTTTTGCATTTTGGTACAGGGGATACAGGTCTACAGGGTCTCACTACATAGGTTGGACTTATAATGACTCTCCTGTGCACTTCTGGTTCACAGTTGCATCTCTAGGAGCATGTTAACTTCTGATCGGCACCCAAGTGGGCATCTTCCGGGAAGGGTGATTTGTGTCCCAAAGCAGCAGATAGCACTGGCTCCCAGCAACGAGATGAAAAGCAGTCACGAGGACAGCACCCATGTGGAAGGAGTGCAGAGTGCCTGGCACGGCGATGTTGCACCTGGGCTTCAGTGCTGCGTTTCTAACGCAGCTGCATCTGGCAGGTGAATCAGGGAGACTCCCAAGGGTCAGCTCTGTCAGGAAACCCAGGTGCTCACGCCAGGGGCCTGCGCATTCCAGAGGCGCATTACCCAGGACACCTGGCTTGGAAAGAAGTCTGGGAGCCGGCACCCCTGGGACCCCCAAGGGCAGCACCTTCTCCCTGTCTTTGTAAGGTTGGCCTAGCGCTCCTGGTCAACACCCCCTGCCTACTTCCCGGGAATATCAGAGCACTAAACAGGCAGGCTAGGATGGCGACTATGAGTTTTCACCTTCCCAAGGCTGCCTGCCCTTTCTTTGTCCTTGAGAAACTTCCAGTTAAGCCAACGAATGCTGATGAATCACGTCTGGGAAGATGACAGGGCTGTGAGCTTGAGGCGCTCAGAGCACCGCGACCGTGCACCAGCGCACGTATCCTGGACAAGTCACACAAATGTGGCGGACATCAGCTGTGTTCTCATTAGGAAAATTGCTCTGCATTGTACTAGCAATTAAGCCCTCCACCTGTGTGGACACAGGCACCCCCCCCAACGTTTTATGTCCTCTACCTCGTACAAAATTAATATCTGATAGAAGTCCTAAAATTGTAAACTTAAGTAATTATGCAGACCAAATTAAGATGGCACAATATCGCCAATCACAGTAGGGTGATCCTCTTCATCATCTAGAGCAATGTCACATGAATCTACAAATTAGGCAGCATGTCAGGTAAAGCCACATCCTTTATTGCTTTGCCTTAAATAATTTAGGACTGCTCTTTTCCGTGAGCAAACAGCTGTCTCTTCTGTTTAACAGTGTTCCTCCCAGCCTGGAGTAAGTGAACTAAATGAGGTTGCCCGGGGTAACTGCAGGTGTCTGGTTCCGGGGCGGGGACACAGGGACCGCGGGCAGGGAGCCCAAGTGCAGCCCGAGGTGCCGCTTCGCAGAACAACAGCTCCAGTGCTCCAGGGAGAGGCGAGGCTAGGGCTTGTTGAATTCAGGGCTCTGAGCGACGAGGAAGGATGGTACGATCCCGGCTGTGTAGGGAAACAAAAGGAGCTGGCCGCTGCACTCTGCCTAAGCAGGCGCTTTAGTCTGCTGAGCTATCAGGCCGGCCCTGTCCTGCCCTTTCTAATTGAATTTTCCATGAACTTCATTGGTATCCAAGCTTCAAGCCTAAAGTTCAGGTACGCTGCCATTAGGGGGCAGCGTGCATGCCTGCGCCTCTGGTGTGCTTGGATCAGCTCCACGCTGCGGGGTATCCCGGCAAGCGCAAAGGCCGAGCCTGGGATTGGGCAGCTCAGGGTCTATGGGGAGCTTAGAGCTCATAATCCCTCGGAGGACCACAGCCAGCTTTAAATGAGGTAGGGGTAATTAACAGGGAGACAGTCTGTTTTATCTAACTCAAAGCTTTCATTTCCTAATTATTACAGTTATTGAAATAAACGGAGAATAAACATTAGAGTAGTTATTTAATAAGTGAGAAGTAATGTTGAGTTGAGTTACAAATTAAGCAGAAGTTTTCCAATATCTTTTACTATCGTGCAACCAAGACGGTAGGAGGAAGCAAAACCATATGTCCAGAAAATAGTGAGCTTTTCTTTCGGAAGCAGAGAGGGAGGCAGCGCGCGGCTTCGGCACCGCGGCGTGGGGCGTTGCAGCTCCGCACGACCCGCGTGGAGAAGCTGCCCCACAGGCCGGCGCGGGGGCACCGGGCACAACTCAGCCTTCGGCCAGGGCACTGCATGTCAGCCGCACGCCCCCCGGGGTCTGCATCCCGCCCAAGGACTTCGTCTGACTTAACTTTCAGAGCTGTCCTACTGCCTCTTGGGGGAGGAGCTCTCAAGGGAGTGAGGGCTTCTGCTTCAAACTCTTCCATCATCCGGCGCTCTGGCCGCCTTCCTGTGCTTGGTCCATCTTCCGGCGCTCTGTCCATCTTCCAGTGCTCAGTTTGCGTTCTCGGGCTCTGTCTGTCTTCCGACGCTCTGTCCGCCTTCCCGGATTCTGCCCGCCTTCCCAGCCTCTGTCCGCATTCCCGGGCTGTTCCCAGCCTCTGGTCAAGCAGCTCCCCCGGACTCAATCTCCAGCAGAAGGAGAGAAAGAAGAGGAAAGTTCGCACGATGACCAATGCTGCTGGCCACGAGGAACAGGGCCTGGGAGGGATCTCCCACGCCCATCCCCTGATACTGTTCACTTGGCAGTATGTTAAACCATTTCAGAGCCCTTGAAAAACAAAGTGTAGAATAAAGCCACAACCACACCATCTCAATGCACTACTATTATTTAGTTGTAATTTCTTCCACTATTCCCACCAACACTTGTTCCCTGTTTGCCATCTGCGGTCATCTGCAGTAAGATTCCGAATCCACCTGAAGACGTCTAAATGCAGGCCGCTGATGTTTTCTGGGAAAATCTTGCTAAGATCCACCAGAGCCCCGTCACACACCGGTGCTGCTTCCGCGGGCAACAAACCCAGCAGAAATGCCGCGTCCCTTGTGCTGGAGACGCCGTCCACGAGGACAGATTTCCACGAGTCTGATTGCTCAGCCCAGTGATACAAACGTGTATAAGTGCTCTGTGAGCGCTGACGGACGCCTTCCAAAAGCTTATTGTTCCCATTTGCTGGCTTACCAGATGCTTCTAGAAATAGAAGACAAGGCTGACTCTGTTACTCTATTGCCAGCACTAGGTATTTCCGCTACGTGCATTTTTACGCTGGTTTAATAGGCTGGAGGGATCTGCCGCCTGCCTGCGCTTCCTTCTTCCCAGCAGGAGGGTGGATGAGTCCGCTCTGGGGGGACCCGGCACCTCCTCTCCCAGGAGTCCCAGCAGCATCTGCTGGGCTCCCACTCCTGCAGGAAGCCCCCCCCCCTTGCTATTGGAACACGCTGGGTGTGTGACAGCCTGGGACTTTCTCAGTTCTCTAAATCCACAGTCCCCAGTCCTTGCAGCACCATGGGCAGGTTTCATAGAAGATAATTTTGTGCGTGCCAGCGCAGGAGTTTGGAGAGGTGCTGTTGGGATTAGATCCCCGTAAAGAGCAGGCCGCCTAGATCCCTTGCACCTCAGGAGAGTTGGTGTGCGTGAGCCTCCTGCCGCTGACCTCGCAGGGATGGCTTTAAGGTAGCAGTGCCTGGAAACACAGGGGAGGCCTGCTGGCTCACCTCCTGCCGTGCGTGCTGGCTCCTCGCAGCGTGGGCTAGGGATCCCTGCTCTGGGCGGTACTGATCCTACCTCAGCAAACCCACACTGCCAGGAACACCTGTGAGCTGCAGCTTTCTGGGCCTCCCGAGAGTGCTCGCTTGGTAATGCTGGGCTGAGGGAAGAGGACTTGGAATTTTTATTTTTAATCGGAATCAGGGTCTTGCTGTGTAGTTCAGTCTCATAGTGATCCTCCTGTCTCAGCCTCCCCAGTGCTGGGATTATAGGTGTGCAGCACCACCACACTGGGTTTCTGGGCTGGCAGGGTGCACCTGGAGTTCTGGGGCTGGCACAGCATGTGGTACTGGGGATCAAACTCGGGTCCTTGCACTTACTAGGCAGGCACTTAAACCACCAAGCTATCTCTTCAACCCAGAGGACTTGGAATTCTGACACATCCCCAGTGACATTGATGCTGCTGGTTTGGGTACTAGGCTGTGACGCCAATGCTCTCAGTCTCAACAACAGCTTCTGTGTATGGGAACTTTACCTGTCCCAGCCGTTTTGCTACCCATGTCAGCTATCACCTTCCAAGCATGCTTATGAAGGAGCTGCTGAAGGTCTTCCCACTGCCTGCTGCAGAGAGGCCGAGGGTACAGAGGTGGAAACAGGGGCCAAGCTTCTGGCTGTGGTGAGCAGCACGTGGTTGAACCCCACCCCTCTGGCTGTGGTGCTGAGCTCCCCCTCCACCCACCCACGTGGTGTCCACGCTCCGTCATCTACACCAGCAGTCTCCAGGCTCTGCAGGGACTTCTCTGCCTATTAGTAAGCCTATGTTCACCCCAAAGGAGGCCCCATAGCTCCTCAGATGGACTCGTCCCCTAATTCCCAGCAACACCGCTGCACTTCACCCGCATCTGCTGTGCCATCAGCACCCACAACTTCAAACAACCCTCTTTTGAAGATCATAACTAGAAAAATGAGAGACCACGTTTTACCTCCACTGATTCCTTCTTGGTGCCTATCTGTTGGTCTTGGCGTCTGTTTTCTAACATCTTCAGCCTGCCTAAAGACCTTGTAACACTTCATGTGTGACAAGTGTGGTGTCTGCAGCCTTTGGTGTCTCAGGAAGTCTGCATTCCCCCTTCGATTCTTAGAGACCCTCTTTCTGGGCACAGAGTGCGGTGGCATTGCTTTTCTGTCTGCACTGAGCTTGTCACCCATTCTATTGCCCATGTGGCCTCGGATGAGGCACTCGGCGATCCTTCTGGCTCTCCACAGACCACCTTCCTCTCTACCTTCGCTGTACCTGGCTTGCTCGCTTTGCTTTTCCACTGACCTGTTCTCAGGATCTTGGGGCTGGCACTGCTGCTCAGTTTGCAAAGTGC
This sequence comes from Octodon degus, assembly GCF_000260255.1. Classification (NCBI taxonomy): domain Eukaryota; kingdom Metazoa; phylum Chordata; class Mammalia; order Rodentia; family Octodontidae; genus Octodon; species Octodon degus. The sequence goes on along the minus strand of NW_004524770.1, from coordinate 3,763,198 downwards.
TCGGCCCTTTAAAATCTCCTTTTCTAGCCTCCTTTTCTTCTCCGGCGTCCAGCGATCCTTACCTCGAACCCTTGGACAGAGTCCCACAGATGTGGGATGTCCTGTTTTTGTTCTGTCGCATTTGGCATTTCTGCTAGTGGGTTTTCCATTGCTTAGTCGTTAGGGCTGCCGACTCCCTCTTCAGTGGTGTCCTGCCCCTCAGGAGCCCGCGGAGAGCTGCTCTCCATTTCCTCTGCTGGGGCTTGAGGTCTGGCATTGCCGTGTGCTCTCCTGGTGTCCGCAAGCCCTGCTTCCGTGACTTATGTATTTGCATGTCTTCGGCAATGCTGCCTTTGTATTGTGAGGGCGCTGCATGTTCTGCACTAACTCTAGGTACTTAAAATTCCCTAAGTAACCATCCCGAGTAACAAGAGTGAGGTGAACTGGCATTTAGGGTGAGAGATTGCATTAATTTGTCTCAGACTTGGGAAATTTTGAAAATCTGGTGTATCTGCAGGTGCCAGAGGCTTCAGATGCCTCTCTCATCCTTGCTTGGTCTTCCCTCCTGACCTTGAACTTCCTGAAGTCGTCTTCACAGGGTAACTGAGCCTTCCTTTGTCCCCTGTGCTCCATGTGACCACTGAGCCCCTGGTAAGGGTGGGAGGTGGGATGGGGTGTGTTCTCCGTGACCTGCAGAGATCTCAGGCATTCCGTGGCCTGGGTGTCTAGCCTGTGAACCTCACTGGTGCTTTCTTGTCCCTGGTGAGACCTAGAGGCCACAGGGCCTGGGATGAGAGCGTCCCTCCCCACTGGGATAGGCCTGTCCCTGGAGAGCAGGCATTTCTCACGGGGACATCTCTGGGCACACTCCACTTGGAGATAAAACGCCCAAACTACCGAGGTCACTGGACTGCAGCCCCAGGCCCTCCTCACAGGCATCCGGCCTACCACAGTTTGCCACTGCTCACATCTAAGTCTCCGATGAGTTTGCGTCTGCAGCAGCTTCTGCACCAGGACTTGGCTGGGGACAGTCCAGATGTGACTGTCTCCAGGCTTCCAGAAAGTTTAGTGAAAAGATCATTGATTTCTGTTTGCAACTCTAGACTCGGGTGACACCTCGCTCTACAGAGCAAGAGTTCTCATGGACTGGACAGAAGACATGGCTCTGAAGGCAGGAAGACGCTGAAGGAAACAAACAGAACTGAAAGCAGAGCAGTCGCTCACAGTTACTTTCCTTGCACCTGAGGAGAGAGGGGCTCAGGCCCACTGGGCTCTACTGAGCTGATATTTTAGAGAAAATTGTTTTGTGAGTCCGTAGTAACACCGTGCTTGGGTCTGACCCCAACCTTGCGCAGGAGCTCAGGGCAGGGAGAGGCTTCCTGTGTACTGCCTTTCGCACTGTGAACCCAGCGCACCAACAGTTTCGAGAAAAGCTATTGATTTTCAGACCTTCCAGCTGGTTCTTTTTGGCAGGATTAGAGTGCTAACTTCCAAGCACTTTACCTATGACAACCTCATACTTGAAGTCTTGTGTATAAGTAAAGGTGAAGCCCTCTGCCTACACCGCCCTTCGATTCTTTTCTTGAGACAGAGCCTCTCTAGGTAGTTCAGGTCGGCCATGAACTCCCTCTGTGGCCCAGGCTGGCCTGGGTCTGCTTCAGCGATGGCCCTGCCTCAGCCTCCGGAGTGTGTTGCGCACGACCTCGCCAGCAAGGAAGACGCAACACACAGCTCTTCCTTCAGCGGCTTATTCAGGCCCCTTACAGCAAGCTTCTTCTCCCCCAGTCCCCCAGCCCTTGGCTAATATATACTCCCGAGCCCAATCCCAGTGCGTCACGTGGGGATCGCCCATGGGTCCAGCATATGCGGAAGCGAATCAGGACTGCAGCCCTGGCCACATAAGGAGTTGTGCACAGAGAGCGCTCACCCACGGGGGTGGAAGGCGGAAACCAGCGCCATCTTGTAGGCGCGGTCCTTCGCAGCTCTCCACAGGAGTGCTGGGCCGACAGTTGTGTGCCACCATGCCTGCCTCTCAACCCATCAGTTCTTTCAAGTGATAATTTTCCAGCTGAACAAGAGGGTCCTGGTTTTCCTTGGAGAAATGTGGCACCTACTCTTTGGCAGGACAGACCACAAGGAAGGCAGAGAGAGGCTGCGCCTCGGGCACCATTGCTCTGAAGTGGGCACGAATTCCTGTTACTGTGCAGGTGAGGCTGGATGAAGGAATGGATTCCAAGCAGCACCTGCTGGGGACAGCACTAAGGGCCACGCGAAGTCGGAAGGCTCACTTCTTCACATTACTTCCACTGGTGTACTTTTGATACACAAAATTTGTGGCAGGGAATCAGTGTCTGTACCTAATACACCTTCAGGCTTTTATCCCCCGTTTCCCTCCCCTCCTTCCAACCCCTCTTCCCTTCCTTATTTACAAAAGCTTCACGTCCAGTCCAGGTTTTCCGCCTTCTCCTTTTCCTTCTCCCAGGCCCCTGCCTCTCCTCCGCTCTCCTTCCCATTCGAGCACTCTTTCCTGTCCTCCACTTGGGTCCTCACTTGCACTTACAGTTTCTCACACAAGAAGAAGCATGCATGGGAGTTGCTTTTGCTAGTCTAGATCTCTCCTGAATCGGAATGAATTTTAAGATTTTTTTTTCTAGCTCTGTGAGGTATGCTATTAGTATTTTGATTAGAATTATATGAAATCTACATATACTTTTGGAAGTATGGTCATTTTCACTACATTGGTTCTGCCCATCCAAGAACAAGAGATGTCTCCATTTTCTTTTTTTGGTGCTGGGAATCAAACTCAGGACCTTGCACTTTCCCGGCAAACTATATCCTCAGCTTTCCATTTTCTGATATACTCTTTGACCTCTTTTTTTTTTTTTTTTTGTTTTTTTGTTTTTTTGTGAGTACTGTAGCTTTCAGTGAAAAGGTCTTTTATGTCCTTTGTTAGATTGATTTTTTTTTTTCAGTAAGGGTCTACAGAGTCTCACTACATAGATCAGACTTGGAGTAATCTCCCTGTGTTCAGCCTCCCAAGTGCTGGGATTACAGGCATGCACTGCTATGCCCAGTCTCAATGGCGGTCTCGTGCGTCCTGGGGGTGGGGCTGGCACAGCAGGCCCAGGGCTGGAACTCCAGGCCCCTGCATCTGCCTAAGCAGGCGTTTTGATCCACTGAGCTATTTGACCAGCCCTAGATTGATTCTAGGGAATAAATACATTGCTTTTCTTAATGTCACTGTGAAAGGTGTTGTCTCCCTAATTTCTCTCTCATTCTTTGTGTACAGAAAGGCTATTAAGTTTTGAGTGGTGACTTGGTATCCAGCCACTCTAGTGAATTTGGTTATTAAATCTAGAGGTCTTCGGGGTCTTCTATGTGGAGTGTCATGTGATCTACAAATAATGGTAATTTAGCTTCTTCCTTTCCTACTCTTCTTCCTTTCATTTCTTTCTTTTGCCTAATTGCTCTGGCTAATGTTTCCAGAACTAGATTGAACAGGACTGATGACAGTGGACATCGTTGTCTTGTTCTTGATTTTGGAGTGAAAGCTTTCAGGTTTTGACCACTTAGTATAATGTTGGGTGTTGGTTTGTTACTGATGGCGTTCATCAGATTGAGATAAAGAGCTTCTATTCCAGTTTTCTGTGGGATTTTTATTATGAATGAGTGTTGGACTTTGTCAAATGCTTTTCTGTATCTGTTGAGATGGTCATGTAGTTTTTCTCCTTGATTCTTTTAACGTTACATATTACGTTTATTGATTTGTGTATGCTGAACGATCCCCCCCATCCCTCAGAAGAATCCTACTTGACCATGGTGTCTAATCTTCTTGACAATTCACCACATTTTGTTGCTAGTAACTTTTTGAAGATAGTTGGATCTATCTTCATTAAGGAGGATGGCCTATAGTTCTCTGTTTTGCTTGGGTTCTTCTCTGCTTTTTTTCCTTTTTTTTTTTATTTTTTGCATCAGAATATTGCTTGCTTCCAAGCATAAATTTGAGAACATTTTTTTCCCTTTCAATTCCATTAAATACTTCAAGGCATAAAAGCATTAGATTTTCTCTAAATTTCTTGTAGAATTCAGCAGTGGATTCATCAGGATCAGAACTTTTCTTTGTTGGTAATTTTTAAAATTAATCATCAATTTCATTGACTGATATTGGATTATTTAGAATTTTTATATCTTCTCGATTCAGCTTTGGTAATTCATACGTATCAAGGAATTTGTCCATTACTTCTGCATTTTCCATCTTACTGGGGTACAGGTCCTCCAAGTAAGCTCTGATGTTCTGAATCTCTACAGGGTCCATTGTGACTTCACCCTTGTCATTCCTAACTGCGTGGAACTTAGTCTTCCATGTTTATGATAAGACTGGGTAGGGGTTTTTATATTTTATTTAATCTTTCCAAGAACCAACTCTTCAACTAATTGCCTTTGTATTGTTTTCTTAGTCTCAATTGCATTAATTATTGCTCTAATCTTTAAAAGTTTCTCCCTCATATGAGCTTTGGGTTTAACTTGCTCTTCTTTTTTGGAAGTTTGAGGTTCAAACTTATGTTATTTAGTTGAGCTTGCTCTGATTTTCTGATGTGGAAATTCACCACTATAAATTTTCTTTGTAGGACTGTTCTCATTACATCTCATAAATTCTGGTATGTTATATAGATATTATTGTTTAGCAGTAGTTTTACTTAATTTCTTCTTTAATTTTATCTGGATCTATTGGTTATTTAGGTCAACGTTATTTAATTTCTATGTGTTTGTCCAGTTTTGTGGTTTTCTGTGCAATGGATTTGCAATTGTATTGCACTGAGTTCTTATATTATTCATGGAGAAATTTCAGTTCCTTTGCATATACTGCAGCCTGTTCTATGAGTTAGTATGGGGTGTGTTTTTGAGAAAGTCCTGTAAGCAGCTGAGAATAGTGTATAATATGTTGGTGTGGGGGTGGGACACTCTGTAGACATACACTAAGTCCATTTGTTCAAAGGTTTGATTTAGCTCTGATTGTATTTTGTCTAGTTGATCTATGTATTTGTGACAGTGCGGTATTGAGGTCCCCCTGTACAGTTATAATCAAATTATGCTCATTTGATTTTTCATGTCCATTAATGCTTGTTTTATATAATCAGGCGAACTAGTGCTTGGTGCATCTGACTGCTATCCCTTCTTTTTGGGTTTTTTCCTTAACAGGTACGTAGTGCTCTTCCTTGTCTCTTCTCATCAGTCTTTGCTTGAAGTCCGCTTTATCAGCAAATAGAATAGCTGCTGCTGCTGCTGCTGCTGCTGCTTCTTCCTGAGTTCCTGTCGCTTGCAGCATTGTCTCCCATCCTCTCTCAGTCTACGCAATTCTGAGTTAGATTTGTGTCCTGCATGAGGGATATTGTGGACTCGCTTTTTGATCCATCTGCAAGTTTGTTTCTTTTGATTGGTGAATTGAGATCATTAACATTGATGGTTATAACTGACGTGTATTGACTTGTGTCAGTAAGCCAGCTGGCATGATATTTGCCTGCTCTTGGTTCCATTGCAGGAAGCTTGTTGGTTCCCTTTTGTTTAATTGCTTGCCTTGCCTGGTGAGTCATACTACTGGGATTCATAGTATTTTTGTCTTCATTGTCTAGACATTTTCTAGAATGTCCTTCAAAATTTTTTGGAGTGCTGGTTTGGTAATTTTTTTTCTTCCAGTTTTTTTTTTTTGTTTTTGTTTGTTTTTTGTTAATTTCATTGAGAAACAAATAGCAATGAGACAATTTCAAAACTCATTAACTACTGGTTTGGTGATTATAAAGGTCTTCAGATGTTAATTTTTACGGAAGCATCTTATTTCTCCATTGATTTTGAAGGATAATTTTGTGAAGTACATCAATCAGAGAAGGAGGTTGTTTTATTTTAGGGCCTGAAATCCTTCACTCCAAGCTTTTCTTTATTTAAAGGTTTTTGTTGAGAAATCTCTTGTGATTCTCATGGAATTTCTTTTAGAGCTGAGTTGTTGCTTTTTCTCTAACAGCTTTCATGTTCTGTTCTTGCGCTGAACTTCTGGAATCCTGACTACCATTTGCCTTGGTGTAGCTTTTGTCCCCAATCTGGACTGATGGAGGTCCATGTGGTGTGGCTATCTGTGTGTCAAACTCTTTTCCCATGCTTGGGAAGTCTTCCTCTATTACTTCTGTGAACAGGGATCATATGCCATTTGTCCTATCTTTTGATTTTTTTTCATAGATTCCTGTCTATCTCGTGTTATTCTTCTTTGCATTATTTAGTAGCTGTTGGATCGATATCTTGTGGTCCTTTGCTAATTTTGAGATGGCTTGCAGTCGATGACCACTGGCTACAAGCCTGTCCTCCAGACCTGATGTTCCATCTTCACACCAGTGCATTCCACTGCACGGAAGTTAGTGCAATTTTTGCATCTCCTAGGTGTCTGCTTGAATCTGTTTCATGGGACCCATTTCCTTTCCATGTTGGGCCTCCATGGTTTCTATCATTTTCTGAAGTTACTATATTTTTTAAAAAATACATATCTCTTCTAGATTCATAAAGCGGTTCCTCCATTACTGTCATCATCTCTTTCGTTGTCCGTGAAATTATTTCTGAGATATTTTCCCCTACACACTCATTTGTCTGCTTTGTTACTTCTGCTGCTGCCCTCTCAGAAGGCTCAGCTATGGGGCTTTTGATTGCTTCTGCCTCAGCATGACCTGGGCTTGCCTTGGCTGGCTGGAGGCCTGGGGCTACATCTTGCTTTTATGTTTTCTCTTTTTAAAAATTTGTTTTCTCCATTGTTGCTTGTGAATTGCTTATGATAAGTAGGTGGCTTTTTCCTAGTGTGGAGACCTCAGTAGGAAGCGATTATTTTTCAGAGATGTCTTCTGGGTGTAGACAGCATTTGGCTTTTGAGTCTGTCCCAAGATCCTACCTCTTCAGTTTAATAGGGACGAGAAATTGCTGCCCACTTGGCCTACTACCCAGTTCTTCTGCTGGCCTATGTGCTGTTTATGACCCCCAGACTCTCTTAGGATTGGTATACAAGGAAAAATAACTGATCACAACTATATCAACTTGGCTAAAGTAGTACAGCCTATAAACTGACAAACTGTGGTAATGGGTGATTTGCCACCCTAAACCATGGGCGCAAGATTGAGTTATATACCAAAATGTAAAACAAATCAGAAAGTTATATACAGTAAATATCTTCTCAATAGAGCAATTTTTCCCTCATGGGAAAAAATTTACAAGTGACCAGAGGAAGAAATAGAGAAATAGGAGAATAGAAACAGATCAGAAGCAAGGCTTGAGCATCTGGCTGCCCGCGCCGGGGAGACCAGTCTGGTCCAAGCCCATGCGTAGCATGGGTGAGACCCTCTTCCACCCCTTTGGGACCCCCACAACTCCACAGTCCCCCCTCCTCCTACCCAGTGAGTGAGAACTTCTGCCCCATTCTTGGGACCCCCAGATCCAGCCCTAGCCCAGGCCCAGAGAGTGTGTGGTAGAGCTGCCTCTCCCCGCCACTCCACCTTGTCCCCTTCAGACTCAGCTCAGGCTCGGCATACAGGTCTGAGATGAAACTCTGTAGCTGAAGTACCTGCAGAGAGAGTAGGGGACAGAACCACCCAGCTAGTCCAGGAGCAGAACATCTTGCCAGAGGGGCACAACAGGTTGACTCCCAAGGGCAGCCGCAGGAAGGGGCTGAGCATAGCAGCCAGACCCAAGCCAGGCACAGATGGATAAATTCAAACTTTGTAGATCTGCACCTGAACTTCAGTAGGTGCTAAGGTTATAACTGCACCAAAGCTCTACAACAAAGGTCAGAAAACAGTGCTACACAAAATGACAACAAGAAGGAGCAAAATGCCATCTCAGAACCCAGGCCCACCCATAACAAGTGCAGAGGACACTAACACAGAACAAATTGGGAATCACACAGCTGAAATCAATGAATCAACAGCTTCTGAAATAAACAGCTGCAGAAAGGTATACAGGAACTCAGATTGGAAATGAAAAAGAAATCCCTGAATTAATAGCATCTGCAGTAGAAGCCAGACTTAAGGGCAAAGCAAGATTATCCAAGTTTTGAAAAACTAGTAAAGAAGACAGGAGGGAAAGAAAGAAGGAATAGTTGAAAGCAAAAACAAAATAAACCAGAAGAACTAAAAGCAATGTTTACATTCATGGAAAAATAGTTAAGAAAAAAAAGCAAAGAGAAAAAAAGGTGCTTTCTCTGATTTCAAGCCCGAGATTACCTTCTGGAGCCTGCAGTTTGGTGGTGGTGCCCAACTCAGGGTGTGTCTACTCTGTCTGTGATAGACAAAGGAGGCAGACAGAGCCAGATCTGCCCTGGCTGACCCCAGAAAGCCACAGCAGAACAGGCAGGGCTGCCAGCTCTGGTGCACTCACTCCACACAAGCTCAGGCTGATCCCGGTCCCCACGGTGGAGTTGGGGCCTTACTCTGGGTGTCTCTCCCCAACCTGGCCTTGGTTCCCTGGCCCTGGACGACCGCCCTGGTTGTGTCTCACCCACTCTTGGGAGGCCCTGAGAAGAAGGTGACCCATGACTGCTCTGAGACACAGGGGCCATCGGCCCCTCCTGACAGTGGCATCTGGCCAAGCTCTCTCTCTGGGTACATGGAAGTCACTTGGGCTAGAGTCACCCTCCAGCTGTCGCAGGACCCCCGCCGGCTCCGCTGGTGCATTTCCCCCGCAGGCCTCCGCAGTCATGTGCCCTCGCTGTGTCTTGGTAGCTTGGAGCCTCTTCACTCAGGCTGTGAGCTGGGAGTCAGTGAGAAACTACGGTCTGCCACTCCGTTTTCTGTGTTGAGGTCTAGCTCTTCGCTGCGGGTTCCAGTTCTCCTTTCAGATCCTTCCCAAGTTCTGGAGATCCACATTCCTTGTTTTCTTCCCCAAGTTGCTATATTCCAGCGTGTGGATTCTACTCCGGGAGAGGCTGACTGCTGCCTACCACTCCACCATCTTTCCCAGAGACTCGTTTCTTTCTGGGTCACTTGCTGGAAAGACTGTACAAGGGGGCAATGCATGTTTTCATGTGACAGAAGTGACCTGTTTCCAGCCCTTAAAGTCCATCTGAGAAATGGACAAGGAAAAACTTATACAGCATGTATGAGAACACTTGAGTGCTGTGTACGATGCCCATGCCTGTAATCCCAGCCCGTGGGAGGCTGAAGCAGGAAGATCACCGTGAGATCAAGGCCAGCCTGGGAAACACATGGAGCCCAGGGCAGCTTGAACCACACAGCAAGACTCTCAAAAAACCAAAACCAAACAAACAGAGAAACCACTTAGCACAGAAAAATTTAAAATCGGGTGCCTCTTTGCAACGTACTGGAATCAATACACGTCTTCCGCGCTGGAGCGCCCCACCCGCAAGATCCACACCAGAGCCTCTGCTCCGAGCAGCTGAGGCCTTGCTGACGCTTGCGAACTGCAGCTACACAGGTTGTTAAGAGCAGTGCCCAGAGGCCTATATCAGCTTGTTAAGACCTATACATGTTTTCTTTGATTGAGAGAAATAAAGCAATTAAAATCAGATGGGCTCTGTAAATACGTGACACTTAGTTCCCACAGCACCGGGAGCTTCCCATCTCTGCACAGACCTGAGGCTGAGCCCCCTGCTCCTTGGGTGGGAGAAAGGGAGTGCAGGGGGAGGGGAGGCCCGGGGGGGAGGGGCTTCGGGGGGAGGGGCGTCCTCTTTTCCTCTGAGTCATGCGCGTGGTGGGGACAGCTCTTCCATCGATTTATCTCAGCAATGATGCCTAGTTGGGAGTCAAAGACAATGGATTATAGGGCACCGAAAGTCGGGAGGTTCAGAAAGAGAGAGAGAAAAAAAAAAAGATCATTTCAAGTGTGGTTTCTGATGCCCAAAGGGCCGCTGGCCTCGCTCACGGGGACTCGCCCAGGAGTCTGTGCTTTCCCAGGCAGCGGGGATTCCTTCCGAGTACGAGTGTTGTCTAGTGAAAAGAACTCCAAACGTGCTTCCCGATCAGCTGTGGGGAGGACGTCCCCTTTGGAACACCTTGGGGCTACTCCTGCCAGGTCCTCGGGGACAGGCTGGCTCCAGTCTCACGTGCTCGTGTCTCTTCCTTCGCAGAACACGATGGATTCCTTTTTTTTTTCCCCCCCTGGCAAAGTGTTTAAAACAGTGAGCCAGACAGGGCAGCCACAGAATGCCATGCACATTTATCTTCAATACGTGTGGTGGTTACACTTTGACAGGAAATAAATGATTTACATTTTTATTGCATTTTTCATTCTTTTTTTCCAGTGGTTTAACTGATCACTCCATTTGGATCTCACACAAGCTTCACACGCAAGGCATCTAGAACAGCACACTCCGCAGGGTATGACAGCTGCTTGCAAAGCACGCTGGCCCCTAAAATGCTTCACCCTCCCCAAAGCACCCGTTCACTCTGCTCTTCTCTCTGCTGCAGACACTCCAGTTTCCAGTGACCGTCACCCTCTTGCCCACCAGGTGTCATCCCTGATTATCAAGTATTTTCTTGGCTACCTGCTAGGGAATAGTGTCCCCTTGATTCATATATTTAAGCCCAAATCCCCCAACATGGTTAATTTGGAGGTAAGGCCTTTGCAATTAAATTGAAAGGAGTCGCAGCGGTGGAGATTGAGGCCCAGCAGCGTCTGGGGCTTCGTCCGTTTCTGGTTGCTGAGACTCAGTGTCTGGCTCCTACAGCATGGGGGAGGACAGGCTTATTCTGGCCAACGTTTGCAGTTCATGCTTGGCTGGCTTCAAGCAGAAACTGTGGAAGGGCCTGGGAGGGGAATGCTGCCTCTGTCATGGTGAGCAGGAAGAAGGGGGGAGGGGAAGAGAGACAGATGGAGAGAGAAACAGACACAGAGAGAGAGAGGGAAGGGGACAGACAGAAAGAAAGAGACACAGAAAGAAATAGTGACAGAGACAGAAAGGAGGGAGGGGAGAGAGAGAGGGAGGGGGAAGAGAGAGGGAGAGAGGGAGAGAGAGAGAGAGAGAGGGAGACAGATGAAAGCGACTCAGGAGGGAGACGCCCCAATCAGGTCATTTCCCTAGGGACCTCCTTGGCTGGCCAGGCTCCACATGCTAACATTGCATTTAGCTGTAGGGTCCCCGTGGTGTAAACTTCCTCCAGAAGCCCTACCCATGTACTCCTGAGGCCCTTCAGGGACGTCTAGACATAAACCATAGCAGCAGCAGCAGCAGCAGCATTGGTAGATTTTTCTGTTTCTCTCTGTGTCTCTGCCTCTGCCTCAGTCTCTCCCTCTCCCTCTCTGGCCCTGTCTCTCTTTCTGTGAGTGCACTCAGAACAAACACCATCCCAGGACACAGGTAGCTGCTGCCTGCAGGCCATGGACAGGCCCTCCTCAGAGCCTCACCATGGTGGCTTCGCGATCTGGGACTGTCACCTTCCAGAAGTGAGAAGAGATAAATTTGTATTTCTTTTATTTTTTATTAATTTTATTGAGAAACAAATAGCAATGAGACAGTTTCTAAACCAATTAATAGGCCAGTTTCAATAACACATTGCATATTGTTGTCTTCATAGTGGTTATTCATAATACAAGATGCAGACATGATATCCTGTCCAAATGCTATTAGTACAAATCTTTCCTCTCACTGAGTTAAGAGAAAGTAGCTGTATCTCTATCCTAACTATTTTGTATATACAGATACAAAGTGGTCCTTCATTTGTATCCTCCTTTTTTGGCTTAGTTTTGTATTTCTCAAGCGACACTGTCTCCACTGCTGTTACGGCGGCCTGCACTGGCTAAGACCCCACCTGATTTGCCATAATTCCCATTAGTTGCATCCTTGCAGCGCCTGCGTCTCTCTCCCTTTGAAAGCAACCACCCCGCTCTGGGGTTCGAGCAGAGACTGCCCAGAAGGCGCACCCGGGTGCGGCCGTGGCACGGGCTCTTCATGCCCAGCGGCTTCCCTGCCCCAGGCGAGATGAAAATCACTTGAGGTCGCCAGCCTCGGGTAGAGGATTGTGACAGCCACACTTCCGACATGTACGTAGGTTGGACAGTGTCCGCAGCACTGGCTTGAAGGATCCTTCCGATTCCACCCAGAGGGCCTGCGAGTGGAAGGCAGGCCCTGGAGCATCCAGAGTGCGTTCTCGAGTTTTGGGAAAGAAACAGAATCTTCTGCACTGAGACAAACCTAACTAACTCTCAGTTTCCGTGTGAAGAGGGTGCCTGGAGGACCCATTCTATAAATAATGGACAGTGAATGAGAGAAAAACTCGCAGAGAGAAACAAGTCAAGCTACCCGGAGCAAGAGAAAAGGCGGGCTTGGGTGGAGAAATCAAGGAAGCCTGGGGTGTTAAACCTGCAGGTGGGGAGCAGCCGGCCGCGGAGCACGGACCGGGAGGGCAGGCCTTGGGGGCGCAGGGGCAGGGCGGACGTGCGCCTGGAGCTGGGCAGCAGGCCGAGTGCGCACACAGGGATGCTGCAACCCGCGCTGGAACCCCGCAACAGCCGGCCTGGCTTCCCAGTCTGTGCCGACTCCACGGACTGCGGAGCTGGTGTCCGGCGCAGTTCCCCGCTGGTCTGGATAGTTCACAAGGACTTAAATCAGAAGGCCCCGGCTGGCGCAGGGTCCAAGGACAGGGCAGAGAACGGCCAGCCGCACTGCAGGACGTCAGGGACAGCTGCTGCCGGCAGCCGGTAGGTGCCAGGGCACGAACGGCCAAAACATGAGAATTACTTTAAGGGCTGGGCGAACCCGCCCTCTTTCCCCTTAACCTGCATTCCCAGAGAGATAATTTTACAAAGCCCAAGTGATCCAAAAGTAAGCTCTTCAAGGGTTCTGATCAGCTGATCAAATCATTCCTACCTTTCTGAGGTGAGGAGAACATCTGAATTGCCCAACGAGAGGGGATAGTTCTTGTGTGAGTGCCCACCCGTGTCCCTGTTCTCTTTGCTTAAATATTTGACTTTTCTTTCTTCAAGCAACTGCGTGAGTTTTCCGGAGACTGCACAGCCCATTCACTCTCCCCAGGGCAGCCAGTATCCTGCTGCTCAGCGTGCGCCGCAGAAACGGATTCGACACTCGCTCCCGCTGATACAGTGTAGCGGCGTGCGGGCGAGAAGGCCGCAAGAACCCTGCCCAGGTTGCTGACAGGACTGGGTGCTGCCAAAACCTGATTGCATCAGGCTATTTAGGCTTTCTTTTTTCTTTTCTTTTTTTCTCTCTCCAGTTTGAATTAAAAAGCGTGGCGACCTGGAGAATTCCATTAAGGCCGATTAGTATTGAGCTCCGATTGAGACCATCACCTGTGGTCATTACAGCTGGCTGAAGGGGGAACAAAAAGTGAAATCCAGTGTGGCGCTGCCTCGCACATCTACATTAATCTAAATTACCTGAGCAGATTAAAACAAAAATCCTTTAAGAGGTGTGAGAGATTGGGCTTGAGATGCAAGATACACGGCCTGGGCCAGCCACCTAGATGTCCTGGCAAGACAGCCAGCGGCCGGGCCTTTGTTCCTGGGACTGAGGCCTCATTCAGCTTCTGTGAACCCAGGAACGCACACCCGGGCGGCGGGGCTGTCCCGTGGCCCCGTGGAGAAGCTGATTGTGAGGGCAGTGGCACAGTGAATGGTGGCTGCTGGACTAATTAATAACGATAATTGCGAAAGGTCACGGACGGGGAGTGGAAAGAAAGAGGAGAGGAACATTTCAGTGCCTCCCCGTGGGTGGCACTTAATGCACAGAGCCGAGTCCAGCGCTGAGAGCTGGAAATCTCACATTAAAGGAACTGAAATTGCAAAAGGGCTCAGTGGGTATTTGACTTCGCCTTGGTCTTAGGTTAAGTAATTAAAATCAACATCAGGTTGTGCCTGAAAGCTGAGACAGCCAACCAAGGGCTAATTGTTATACCAGAAAAATTAGAGGATGATCAAAGAAAATTTCAGCATTTCTTGTGCAGAATAGATATGCATAAAATTCTGTCTTTTGGTCCAACAAACTCCGTGCAAGTTCAAATTGAATTGGGCTAATTAAATTAAGTTAAAGTAATTCGTGTGTTGGATTTAGCAGGCTATATTAGCATTGATCAGGGCTGAGCGGTGAAAGTGCAGATTCTGGGTTTGCAGCTCCCGAGCAGCCGGCAGAGCCCTCGCAGTCCCCACTCCTGCTCCCTGTGCAGGGTGCTATCGGCTCTGCCGGAAGAGATCAGAGGGCGCCTGCCCCTCCTCCTCCACGCCCTCTCACGTGTAAGTGAGGCGTGCATTGCATTTAGTAGGAAGAGAGTCTAGCTATGAATTTCAGGTAAGAAATTGGAAAAAATAAATTATGAAGAAGGCACATTAGGATGGGCATTGTCTGAGTTATTTTTCTCTCATTGCTGGTACAAAATACCCAACACCCTGGATTAAGGAAGGAAAGGCTTATTTACTGCACAGTGTGTGGACGTTTCAGTCCATAATCAGCTGGCTCCAAGGCAGAGCCGCATGGTGAGGCCCAACAGTTCAAGGCTGCAGAAGACAGCAGAGGCATCAAGAACAAATGGGGCGGGAGTGTACTCTTTCCTCACTTGCACTGTGTACAGCCTCTCCACCCTAGTGTGGGTCCTTCACTCCCACGCCATCTGCCTGCCTTTCTTGCAAGGCCTCAGGACGGCAGGACCCCGCCCCTGCTGAGTCTCTTACTTAAGCCTCTAAACTTCCCACGTGAACACAATGTGTAGATCACTGCTCTGCTTTCCAGGGATCAGCGGAGATGAACCAAGCAACAGGTTGTAATGGGAAAAAAATGGTGGCTGGCTTTTGCTTGAGGACTCGGGGAGGGAAGCAGCGGGGAGAACTCCCATTTCGAGGCCAGTGTTACCACCAAGGGTTGACTTTCTCGTCTTTGTTGTACCAGAGAGGTTGTGCCCACCCAAAGGGCTAAGAAGGTAGGGTTTCAGGAGACCTTGTGTTGACTGAAGATTCAGACCAGGGTGTCGCAGCCTAACTCACCTTATCCTATCACTTTGGTAATTTAAATTCATACTTTGAATTTAATTTTTTCAGCCTCTAGAAGATAGGCCCTATTTTAATGTTTTCATAATAAGAATGAGTTTATAAACAATGGCATGCACAGACTCCAGGTCAGAGTTCGGTGGGTTCTGCCGGCCACGTGCAGTCCTGGTGCCATCACTGGAGCATGGAGTAGGACTTTCTTTCTTCTTTCTTCCCAGTGGAGCCTTTCGTGATTCTGTCCTTAGAGCGTAGTTCAGTGACATGATTTACATATAAGAAATATAATGGGATTGTACTCAACGTATTGTTTTCCTGCTGGCTTTTTTGTTCACTCAGTCATCTTGCATATTAACAGTTTCTCATACGTTTTAATTGCCAAGTAGATTTCTTAAAATGAGTGTACCTCAATTTGTTCACCCACTCACCCGTTACTGCATATTGGATGGCTTCCACTTATGGGTTGTTATAAATAGGACTGTCATAAACATTATTATTGTGAGCATTCTTGTGCGAAGTTTTGCACACATATATTTCCATTTGCCTTAGGTAAATACACAGGGGGTAGAATGGCTGGGTTGGAGGGGAACTGTGTGTTAAACGTTCTACAAACTGCCCCCAAATTCTCTGGTACTCTTGTCAACTGCATAGGAGCGCTCCAGTTGCTCTGGGTCCTGGACAACACCGGGGGTGGTTAGTCTTTGTCGGCTGGGCTGGGAGAGAGCACGTGAAGAGTGGTCTGGCTCCGCTAATGGCTACCGGGCTTTCCATCTGTGGCTGTGTCATTTTATACAGTGTTTGCTCTTGGGAAGTGCTGGTTGCAGTGTTTTTCTTACTATTTTAATTGAAATGTTTGTCTTTTTATTATTGATTTATTGGAATTATTAAACATTCTGGATA
>NW_004524770.1:3744697-3746030 GCF_000260255.1 Octodon degus | reverse complement strand
CTCCGGATGTAGCATTTGGGAAATAACAAAGAGCATAATCCAGAAGGCAAGAGAAGTTGCTGTGTGGTCCTGGAGAAAGAATAAGGAGCTCGCAAAAGGGCAGTTATGCAGGACTATGTAAAATATATTAGATGAGCTTATTTAAAAGGTCATTGAAGATTTCCATAAAACAGTATCAATCTAAGGGGCTGGGGAGATGGCTCAGTAGAATAAGTGCTTGCCCAGCAAGTGCAGGGACCTGAGTTCAAACCCCGGTTCTGCCAAAAATAAAATAAAGTAACTTTAATTCCAATGACCACAAAACAGTATCAATCTTATGTCAGGTTATATACATATTTTTTCGTGTGTGTGTGTGTGTGTGTGTGTGTGTGTGTGTGTGTGTAAAAGACAAGAAGTGATCTAAAGTCCATGAAAAAACAGAAATATACTTTTTAAAGCTTCTAAAACTAGGAGAAAATATCATGCTATGTTTTATAAGTAGATTGTAAGTCAAAAATACAGTATAAATCTTAAAACAAAAATTAGGATTAAACAATTTTCAGAAAGTTAATTAAATGTTAATTAAGTAAAAATTAAATTAAGTATTTCAAAACAATATTCCAAAATTAAATCGTGACTCCAACTAAGAGGCCAAAATATTGTCTATTATATATACACGAATCTGTGATCAATTCAGAGTACTCACATAGTATTATTTTAGCTTTTTTAAATGTATTTGCAACAGAGTCTCACTGTGCGGCTCAGACTCGTAGTAATCCTCCTGTTTTCAGCCTCCCCAGCACTAAGATTCCACGTGTCCACCACCAGGCCGGGTCTCGGTGGCCAGCTCAGCATGCCCGGGGACAGGGCTGGCACGTGGTGCTGGGGATCGAACCCTGGTCCCTACACTTGCCTAAGCAGGCGCTCAGTCCCTGAGCTATCTTGCTTGCCCTATTTTAGCTAGTTTAGGTCCTTTGCATTTCTATATAAATGTTCCCTCAGCTTTTCAAATTGTCTTAAAAGACTAGAAGATTTTTCCTGGTATTGTATTTAATCTATTTATCAACTGGAGAGAAGTAGACATTTTAGCAACGCTAATCATCCAGCCATAGGTGTTCATCTAGTTTTTAAATTAACTTGTGTTACTACAATACAGCATTGTGCAGTGCTTGGTGATAAGGTCCTTTGGGTCTTCTGTTAGCTTATTCTAGGTATTTGATATTTTGGACGCAATTACAAATCTATTATAGTTAATTTCATGCTTCCATTTTCATTGTTTAAATTTGAACATATAATTCACTTTTGTGCATTGACTTTGTATCGTCTATCCTTTCTCAATTCACTTACTAGCTCT
>NW_004524770.1:3708598-3734137 GCF_000260255.1 Octodon degus | reverse complement strand
ATTTATCCAGTTGTGCCTGGCTTGGGTCTGGCTGCTGTGCTCAGCTCCTTCCTGCTGCCGCCCTTGGGGGTGAACCTGTTGCACCCCTCTGGCAAGATGTTCTGCTCCTAGACTAGCTGGGTGGTTCTGTACCCTATACTCTCTGCAGGGATGCAGCTGCAGGGTTTCACCCCAGGCCTGTATGCCAGTCCTGAGCTGAGTCTGGAGGGGACAAGGTGTAGTAAGGGGGAGAGGCAGCTCTCCCACACACTCACTGGGCCTGGACTAGGACTGGATCTGGGGGTTCCTGGTATGTGACAGAAATTCCTACTCTGTGGGTAGGGTGTGGAGGGATACTGTGGAGTGATGAGGGGTGTCCCAAGAGGGTGAAAGAGGGTGTCACCCACGCTGTGCCTAGGCTGGGACCAGTAGGTCATGCCAGCACAGGGTAGCCAGAAGCTCTCCCATACACTCACTGGGCCTGAGCTAGGACTGGGTCTGTGGCTACCCGGAACATGGCAGAAATTCCTACTCAGTGGGCGAGGTTGGGGAGGTGCTGCAGAGTGGGGGCAGGTATCCCAAGAGGGTGGAAGAGTGTCTCATCCATGCTACGCCTGGGCTGGAACCAGTAGGTCCCACCGGTGCAGGATAGCCGGAAGCTCTCCCACACACTCAACAGGCCTGGGCTAGGACTGGGTCTGGGGGTTCCTGGAACACGGCAGAAATTCCTACTCAGTGGGCAGGGTTGGGGAGGTGATGCGGAGTGATGGGGGCATCCCAAGGGGGTGGAAGAGTGTCTCACCCATGCTGAGCCTAGGCTGGAACCAGTAGGTCCCACCGGTGCAGGGTAGTTGGAAGCTCTTCCACACACTCACTGGGCCTGGGCTAGGACTGGGTCTGGGGGTTCCTGGAATGCGGCAGAAATTCTTACTCAGTGGGTGGGGTGGGGGAGGTGATGCGGAGTGGTGGGGGGCGTGTCAAGGGGGTGGAAGAGGGTCTCACCCATGCTGAGCCTGGGCTGGGACCAGTAGGTCCCTCTGGCGCAGGGTAGCTGGAAGCTCTCCCACACGCTCACTGGGCCTGGGCTAGGACTGGGTCTACTCCAACATTATTCTCTAGCTTTAGCAATTGCATTTCACCTGTGTTTCTCTTGTACTTATGTTTACTGGTTGTTTCTGTGGCTGTGACCATTTCTTTGTTAAGCATGTTGAAAAAATATTAATTTTTCCTCTTGTACTATTTGATTATTACACTTCTAGTTGCTATTTTAGTTTTTTTTTTATTTTTAGGAAAGAGTTTACAGGGTATTCAGGGTCTCACTACTAGGTCAGACTCATAGTGATCTGCCTGTTTGCAGCCTCCCAAGAGCTGGGATTACAGGCGTGCACCACCACATCCAGTCTCATTTGCATCTCAGTGTGCCCGGTAGCTGGGCTGGCACGGCAAGCCCAGGGATCGAACCCCTGGCCCCTGCGCCTGCTTGCAGGCACTTTATTCCACTGAGCTCTTTGGCCAGCCCTTTAAGTTTTTAATTCTCTGGAAAAGCTTTGTGTCTGCCCATACATACTGTCCGTTCTGTGTGAGACTTCCAGCCTCTGTCACGTTACTTCAGATCTTTGGCTGCTAATTTCATGACTAGGCCGTGCGTGCCTTTGCTTCTGCTTATTGTGTTTCCTTTCGAAAGTGGGCGGCTTCTCCTGCTTGTCTGTCTGCCTCAGCGCGTTTGCTCCTGCCCCAGCTATGCTACAAGAAAGAGCAGTAGGCGCTGGCTGGGCCGTGCTGACCCAGGAAAGGCCCTGGCTGCCGGGTCCGCCCACGAACCGAGCAAGTCAGCAGGGCTCCCAAGGGCTCGGCCCGAGGGCACGCAGGTCACGTGGGTTTCTCGGTTCCATCTGCCCTGTGGGTCTTACAAGCCTTGATTTCGAGGCACGTTGCCTTGCTCTTCTTGTCGTTCTGTGAAGGGCTCTTCTGCTCCCTTCAGACTGAAATCACGAATCCACAAACAACAGCTGTGCTAGTGACTGTGCTGCTGGTGGGGGCAGAGCTAAGGCCAGGCATGCGGGGAGGAGCTCCTGGCCTCTCTCTCCCGGGCTTGTGCTGAGGCCGTTGAGCAGTACTGTCTTTGTTGGCTACTGCTCTCTGGAGCTCTGTGGGGCTAGCGTTCTCTAGGGATTACGGCTTCGTCTTTCAAAGTGACCGCTCTGCACACAGCACACAGGAGAAGAGTCCCAAGTAGATTTGCAGGCTTTCCAAGTCCTCACTAATGGAGAAAAATGGAGGAGGAGCACGTGTACGGGACCATCGGAGCAAGGCTTTACCTAGCAGGACTTGTGTGGCTGAGCAGGGTGCTGGGACGCTAGAGGGAGCCCTCCTAGATGAACCCAGGCAGTGTGAGGCGGTGTGCACGCGTAAGATGGCAGCTGCGGGCTGTTAGGGGTCCACCTGTGAGTCTGTGGTGGTTCAGGAGGGAGCCGGGTGTCCTGGCACAGCCGCCACTACAGTGACCAGAAGTCACTGGGCGGGCTGGGCGACAGGCGCTTTTTGACTCCCTGATAGCATCTCCATGAAAAGTGGTGGAGGTGAAACCTGGGAATCAGTGGCAGGGCTGCGTGTGGTCATCACAGCTTATGGGGCCTTGGGGAGGCTGGAAGTATTAATAATGGTCCCCAATCCCTCCTTCCCTCTCTTAGCGGAGCCAGAGTGGTGACACCCCCACCTTAGGCCAAGAGGCTGCAGCAGTGTGTGTCACGAAGGGAGCAAGGGAGGGACACCAAGGCCGCCAGCATCCTGGAAAACAGTGGCCACTAAATGACCTCCGGGGACACTGAGGCAGGTTGCCTCAGTCCATCACGTGAGCAGGCACAGGGGGACTAAAAGGAAGCAAGGGGGAGGGGCACGGCAGCCTTGGGCCAAGCCTCGCCCCCTGTTCAGCACAGGACAAAGGCAGAGGCACTTCTCCCTGGTCTCCTCTTGTTCACGGGGTAAGGACCTTTCTTGTGGTTTTCCAGGTCCTAAGACCACAGGTGTACTGCCTCTTATTATGGCAGTGATTTTACCAGCTGCAGCTACTGTCTTCACTCATGCGTCGCTAAGCTTTAACAGGCGCAGAGACGGACTCTACTGTGCTGGAAAAGGTTGTGGGGATGGGGCCTGGGAAGCTCATAGGCTTCGGAGGGAGTTGTGCTGACCGCTGCTGGCCCACAAGGCAGTTGCTCCTGGCAGGGACCGCTGGACACGCCTTGGTTTCCCCATCTCCTTGTACAGCTCCACCCAGCACTGGACAACTGGTATCCCTCACCCTGGGCCCAACCTGAATTGTCTGAGGCCAATCGTAAGTCCCAGTCTGTAGTCTGGGGATACTGCCATGTCCTGGGGGACCTACGGCCCTGGTTGGAGACCAGAAGGGGAGCTGATGGAGTCGTTTCCCTGTGGCTCTTTGGTAGGACCCTGGGAACCTACTGAAACCGTTCAGTGGGACGTCCCAGAGGCCTGGGATGAGAGTTTGGGGTAGCAGGTAGCTATCAGAAGCTATTGGAAGTAGGATTTTATTCTGGGTTGGAGCTGCGTCTCAGTGTTAGTGTTTGTCTTCTGTGTGTGAGATCTTGAGTTTGTTCCTCAGCACCAAGAATTAGAAGCTTGCAGGTACAAATTAAATCTGTGCAAATGACAGTTGTTGGGCATCTATGGTGTTTCAGCTATGGCCTAGAACAGGCTGGGATCAGACAAGTTCACAGAGCTCCTCCAGAGGCCCCAAGGGTGCTGCCAAGCGTCTTACACCCATCACCTCACGGCACCTTCACATCCTGAGGGACACTCTGTGCGCTGGGGCCTGCCTCGTGGGCTCAGAGATTTACAGGGGTGAATAGCTCTGCGGGGCGAGCGCGGCAGGTGGCAGAGAGTAGAGTGAGGATTTAACTGTGGGCCAGCTGAGTTCAAAATGATTTCAATTTATAAGAGAGGGACACGAGCCCTTACCCACTAGCACACGCACTCCTCGTGAGCAGGCCTGAGCTGACTGGCCATGAACATCGTGTCAGCAGAGAGCATTTGCTCTGTTTTACTTATCTCTTATGCCAAGAGGGTGTAGTGTCGAAGGCACATTGAAATGGACAGTTTGGTAATGCACGGTAGGTACCAGGAGCACAGGCCTGATGGGCCTGCGCTTCTGCCTGACTACAGCATCCGAGGGAGCGGGACTCCTGGGCCCCTGCAGGATGTGACAGAAAGAAGCCCAGCACGCTCTCCTGGGGCTGCCCGGCTTGCTCGGTCATCTCCCCATGAGCCGCTGCTGTTCGTATGGTGTCACTGTATCCACTTGCCGCGTTAGAGCCACACTGCTATCTGACACAGAGCAAGGCTCTCAAAATGCGGCTGATGAATAATCGAGGAGAAAGGAGAGGCAAGCTGCTCTGCCTGAGGGAAGATTGGGTCCAGGTGATGTTGGAATTATGTTTTATAATTCAGGAGTTTGCTTGCTGATACGGAGGAAGAGATGCTGTCTCAGCAGGGAAAAGGGGCCAGCACTAGCGAGCATGCACTCTTTTTAAAAATTTATTTATTGTTTTAGTATCGGGGCTCATACTTAGGACCTTGTGCCTGTAAGGCAGGCATTCATGCCACTGAGCTATCTCCCCGGCCCCCGAGAGCATCCAGTCTTGAAGGGATGCAGGGAGTGAGACCCAGGGAAGATGGGGCTGGGGCTTGGATTGGAGACATCCCTGCAACTCCAGTGTTACAGGCCTGGAGCTGCTGATGGACGTCGTGGGCAGTGGGGCCCTAACTTGATGGAGCGGAGGGCCTGCTGATGAGTGCAGAGCTGAATGGGCACCTGGAAACTAGGGCCAGGCGGGAGAAGGAGGTCAGTGGGGACGGGCCTGAGAGGAGCGGCCTCATCCACCGCTCTTGTTCTTCCTTCTCCTGGGACTCCCGCAACCCGGCTTTGCGACTGCCAGGAACCGAGCTGCTTCCTCCATCACCGCGTGTCTGCCTGTGTGTCTGCCTCCCCACAGGCCAGAGCTGTGAGCCCTGACCTGACACCTGACGCCGTGAGCCGAGCCAGGCTTTCCCACTCTACGTGGATTCTGCCAGGTGTTTGATTACAGTAACCAAACGCTAATGCCACAGAGAAGAGGAGGGAGAAGGAGCAGGAGAGGAAGGGAGGAGGAAAGAGAAAGGAAGGACGACAGGGAGGATGTGTGTGCGTGCGTGCGTGTGCAAGTGCACGCGCAAATCTCTGCTATCCCAGCACCTACTGTGGTTTTGCCCGAGTCACAATCCCTTGGCTTTCTCAGGAGTTTGCACTTTCCCTACCTTGATTGACTACATCTGAGTTTGATTCTCATTTGCAATTAAAAAGATTTGAAATTTAAATTGTTAAGTTGCTGTTCGGTGACTGCATTTTAAGCTATTTTGTAGCTGTTTCAAACACAAGCTGGCAAAAGGCAATTAACAGGCCGAATCTGGTACACTGCCTCTGTTTGTATAACTCTTTGAGCTACAAATAGGGTCCTCGGAGCCAGGTGTGGTGGTGCCCACTTGTAACCCTAGCACCGGGGGAGGCTGAGACAGGAGGATCACAAATTGAAGGCCAACACAGGAACCTTAATGAGACCTTATGTTAAGATTAAAAAAAAGAAGAAGAAGAAAGAAAGGTCTGGAGATGGCATTTTTTAAATGGTAGGGAAAAATAAAAAGTGAAAGTCATATGAAATTCAAAATCCAGCATCCTTGGTAAAGTTTCATCAGAACACAGCCTTGGTCATCCATTCCTATAGTGTCCATGGCTTCGTCATAGTAAAATAGAAAAGGTAAGAGTAGAAACTTGGCCCATGACTGAGTGTCCAACAACAGTAAAGTGTTTACTGCTTGATCCTTTACAAAACCCACGTGCTCAGCTCTGGCCCACAGCATCTCCTGCGGAGTGCACTGGAGCTCGGGGGGCTGCCCAGGAGGCCCCACAGGGTGTGGAGTGGGCGTGGGGCTCCGCAGCTTGTTCCAGGTGCCCTCCTGACCCTGGACCTGGCAGTCGCTCTCCTCCCTCCCTTCTCCTTGGTTTGGGCTCCAGCGTGCTGCAGGCTCTGCGAGGGTGGTGGGAGTGCAGACAGCATGTGGGCTCCCTGGGACCCTGGGTCCTGGCCTGCCCCTGCCCCCCAGAGCCTCTGCAGCGAAGCTGGGGTGCTGAGCAGCACCTGCTTCTCAGGCCGCCGGGAAGCCTAGATGTGCACGCGATGGTCGGGCAATGCTGCTTCTCGCTGTCAGTAAGAGAAGTGCGGCAGGTGCACGTGGGGACAGTGCTTTACGGGCCGGAAGGCTCAGCCGGAGGAGTAAAATTTAATGCTGTGATAAAGGCCACATGTCCAAACAGAACGCAAACGACTTTCAGGTCATCATATGCCCTTTCCTCTGGGTAATTTTGTGTTGAAAACTTAACCTGCACAGTTGGAAACTGCAGCATAGTATGGAAGAATAAACAGTGAGCGTTTATTCTGCCGTGGACTGTCTCCTCCCACGCAGCTGTGGCCCGCAGTTTGTGAAGGTCAGCATTGGCTTCTCCGAACATCACTAGTGAGCACGCACACACGAGTGCGTATGGCACCAGTGGAGGCCCCTCTCGCCACAGTCTGCAACTACATTTATGTTAAAAAAAAATCGTGTCCTGGAATTCACCAAAGTACAAAAATATCTAAGGCAGCACAGCTCATACCTGCTGAAACTTGGGGAGGATTTGAGCAACTTCTGTGAGGAGAATGAGTGAAACACTGGCGTGGTCAGACAGTGGGAAGCCAGCCGTTCCTGAGGCTGAGTCCTGAGGACAAGCACATCACAGCTGCCAGCCGCTGCAGGCTGGATCTTGCCCACGTCAACCTGACAGACCCAGGCATGGAGGAATCAGTGGCACCCACCTCGCTGTGGTGTTGAAGTTAGGGTGTGGATGGTCTGGTGGGAAGGAAGAGCCCCCAGCTGACATGGATGTTGGCTCCCAAATGTGTTCACTTCAGGAAAATTCATGGTCACGTGCGTTTTTGCACACATCCCTGTAAATATGATTTTCTTTGATAAAATTCATGCGAGAAACTTTAAAAAAGTCTTAGAAATTAATTGTGGATGATATGAGTTGCCACTTCCTTGTCTTTCTTTTTTAATGCATTTGGTACATGGTCTCACTTCAAAGCTCAGACTCCTAGTGATCTTCCTGTTTTCAGCTTCTCCAGCACTGGGATTACTGGCGTGTGCCACCACGCCCAGCCTTGGTGGTGGCTCAGCATGCCCGTGGTGGAGCCAGCGCAGCATGTGGTGATGGGGATCAAACCCTGGTCCCTGAGCTTGCCTAAGTAGGCGCTCAGTCCACTGAGCTATCTTGTTGGCCCGCCTCTTTCTTTTTCTGTTGTGGGAGACCCCTTCATTACCCAGATGGACAGTGCCTTCTTCCAGTATGCCATCCTTCATGCACATGGAGGTGGTTTCCAGCTATTTGCTAACGCATAAATTCTCCAGGATATTTTTCAGTTGCCTACTAAGTAGAAGCAGGCTGTTATGGGCCCAGACGGATGATACCTTCTGGCACGGGATCAGCTTGCCCAGAGGATGCCAAGAGGGATGTCAGCCAACAGCAAGGTCCAGCCCAGCACACAGGTGCCTGGGGCCCTGCCCCACACCGAGTCAGCACTGGCACCCTGTGGGCAAACATGCTGACTGCCCAGCCACTGCCCTGTTAATGGGTATTCCCAAAGCATGGTGCTATTATTTGCATTTTCTCGTTGTCACAAACGCCCAAGTGTTCTGAATATTAATGAAACAATTCACAGCCTCCTTTGCAAGCTTAAAATATTCAGCATCAGACATACTGTTTTGTTCCCTTTTCAGCCAAGTTTAATTTCTCTTAACCAGCTTTGTTGTTGCAAAGTAAAATTAATGTATAATTCCAGTATTTAAATCTCAATTCTCGGCAATTCACGACAGATTGCAAGTGAATATGATTTGTTCGTTAACACCTAATGGGTTGAAATAATTTATTGCACAAACATTTCCAGGAAAACGACACCATTTGAGCAAAAGCAAAGCAGGAAATGTTCCTTGTTTATCTAATAAACTACCCTAGGGTGAACGAGTGCATTAGCATTGTACAAACTTTGTGACTTATTCATCATCACTATTTATTATTAAAACTTTATCTGCTTCAGCTTAGTGAATGGCTGCCTTGGGATATACCGCTTGCAGCAACAACAAGAAAATAAAGTTTATGCAATTTGCATAATATTGTACAAAGAATATTAGCTTAGAACAATATGAATCCCTGGATCATTTGCACAGCCCTTTGGTGTTTAATGTTGGTAAATATTTAAATAACAGCAAGCCTGTATAATTATGAGGATTTCTCCTTCTAATCTGCCTGGGATGTACAGGTGTTGTAAATCACTGCCACCACACGACTGGGCAGGGAGGGCGCGCGTGCATGATGAACAGGGGCTGCTCCTTGCCTGGCAAGGGTGCTGCTGACACAGGCCCACAGCCAGGAACCACACGATGCTACAGGCAGAGGGCTTGTTCTGTTTCCTTTTGCCGCTAGGTCTTCCATATGCTTGGTTCTATACACGATCGGCCCTCAAGAGATGGTCCCTGGAGTTTCTTCCAGAAAGGGGTGTCAACAAATTGAGGAAGTACCCGACGTCTATCTGATGGCCTTTGCACATACTTCCTCTCCCCACTTTTGGTCTGTTCCTGCTGCCTGTCACCTGCTCGTCTCCTAGTGAGAGCTCACTGTGCTTGGGGTCTTGGGGCAAAGTCATCTCTTCTTCTTGTTGCCCAGTCTAGCTGGGTCTTTCCATTACGTGTCTTTGCGGCACTTTGCCTTTTGCTTTCACCACTGTGTTCCATCGGCCGTGCCCTTCAGTTGGCTCTGCTCTGGAATCTAAGCCCTGGGAGGTTGAGCGCACCTCTGTGGGTCAGCGCCATACCAAAGCTGTAGCTCAGGGTGCGACCAGTGGCAAGCACTGACTCACATTCTCGTTGAATGAGAGAGTAAAGAATGAATAACTCCAGCAGCCCATCTAAAACCACTTCGTTGGGGCCAGAGACATAGCTCGGTAGAATAAGCGCCTGCCTGGCAAGCGTGAGGTCCTGAGTTCAGTTCTCGGTACTGGAAAAAAAAATAAAAAGACAGTACATAATCAACAATCTTATGCCATATTTTTGGCTCAGTTAGACAAATTAAAACATGAATTTTATAATGCCTACTGTTGGTGAGAGTTGAAGGAGTGAAAGAACTCTCAAATACTTCAGGAGCATAATTTAGCTGCCTGAGACAAAAGTCTGAAAGTGATTGTTTTCTTTATAAATAAATAAATTTATTTTGTTTTTGCCTTCACAAGTTGTTTTATGAGAGCTTACCCTAAAGCACTAATTTAGAAATGTGTGAATATGTTAATTATCAAGGATATTCATCACAGTGTTGTTTAAAATTATTAAAAAATGTGAAGAACCTCAATAGTCAACAGTAGAGGGTTCACTGAGAGAGCTGTAATCTATTCAAATAATGAAATACTGTGAAGATACTGAAGTAATGATCTGGCAACATTTTAATGAAAGGAAAACCAGTTTGTGACACACGTTGGTGTAACACAACACAAAGCCCATGCAGCTGAGCTCGTTTGTGCTGCTACAACAAGATGCTTTGTGGAGAGGTAGTTGAGCTTTAAAAAGGTTTACTCCACTCAGCATTTCAAGTGCTTAAAGTCTGAGCCCAAGAAGCCCCGTCCAGTTGACCTCTGGTGAGGACCTTCTGGTTGGGTCACAGCATAGCGAATGGCATCACGTGCTACGGACGAGTGTGAGTGAGATCGCAGGCCAAACTGGAAAGTGGCGGGATGCGCTCAGGACAGCCCGGCTCTCGTGGAAGTGACTCGGCTCTGCAGGACTGGGCACTCGTCCCTTCCGGTCCCTGAGGATCGCCCAGGAGGCCCCCCCAGGAGTGCACCCCTCCTCGTGCCCATGCTGTGTCCAGTGTCCAGCATGTGTGTATGCAAAGCGCAGCGGTGACTATGATTTCACTTTTGTGGTCATCTCTGAGCGTGTCACCGACTAGAGGCACATGTGGTAAGGGAGGAGAGATCAGGGTCTTGAGCCGGAGAGATTTTGCTTTTTCTGTAACCCCTCCTCAAAACCAAAAGCACAATGAAGGCAACAAAATTATGCACTGAGTTGTTGTTTTAACCCTCCATAGAAAGGGATTTGCGTAAGGTACTATTTAATGCAGTCATTTGGCTGTTACCTTGGTGGAATATGTGTTAAGGACAGAAGGAGTCTCTGAGAAATGTTCTCGGTCTTTAGTAATAATGCTGGTATTGTGGTGTGGGAAGAACTTAACTAAATTTTAGGATAAATCAAATAATGTCTTATGGTAATGTCCTCAAGAAGTATATCATATTCTGGGCTGAGGAGATAGCTTGATGGTCTACATGCCTGCCTGGCAAGTGCGAAGACCCAGGTTTGATCCCTGGTGTGGCCTGCCGTGCTGGCCTGGGAATCCTGGACGTGCTGTGCTGACCACCACATCCAGATGTGGTGCCTCGTGCTTGTAATTCCAGGGCTGGGGAGGCTGAGATAGGAGGATCATTAAGAGTCAGAGCTGCAGAGTGAGACCCTGCACCAAATAAATAAGTAAATAAATACATACATACATACATACATACATGCATACATAAAAGAAATAACATATTCAGCTTAAGGGAAAGAGAAAAATAGAACAAAATTCACCTAAAAACTCTTAACATTCTAAATTTGAGTTGTAATTATTGGAATGAACTCCTAAATGTAAATTCCTGACTCTGTCCACTGGCCAGGCTCAGAAAGCAGGATACAGCTAGTCACCTTGGCTGTTCCTGGCATCTGTGTCCCCTTGAAGCATGCCTGAGGATGGTGGGCCATCGTGTCTCGCTGACAGACACAGAACAGAAGCTTCTCGCCTCTGCTTTGACCTGGCTGCCCCTGACCAGAGGTGACACCTCCAAAGCCTGACTGGTAAGGGTAATGACAGTGTGCAGAAACATACTCGTTGCGTTAAAATTTGTACAGGAAACAATACCAAACAATAGTGGATTTAAACCCACCATGTGTGTTGAATCTCATGGGTTATGCACAGATGAACAGCAGGACGTGGATGATGGAGACCCCTGTGGGTCACAGCGGAACCAAGGCAGCTGTCATCAATTTATGTTGAAAGATGGCAGGGATCCAGTCAGTCAGGGAACACAGGAAAGAGTCAAGCGTTCTTCCAGCCTGGACTGCACCCCGCATCTCAGGTGGTCACATGGAGCATTGGGGAAGGTTTCTCTCCAGCTCCGTAACAGTGACGGAGGACAGAATTGGAACATCGTAATTGTCCTGCTTTCTGTGCTCTTCAGTGATCACTGCTTCACGAGAAGAGAACCAAGTAGACACTGTGCATCTCTAAATAGCAGCAGCTGAGACATGACGCGGTGGTTGTGCCAAAGCTTTGGGCCTGAAGAGAAGCGCATTACATGACACCAGAAGGATTCAGAAGGCAAAAAGTAGAATATAGGAGAAGTTTGACATTGTGGAGTAATAATGCTGAGCCATTAAAAGAGAGGAAAAGGAGCCCATTGGTCAGTTTTCTGTCACTGTGGCAAAACTCTACTGGAATAATCAGCTTAAGAAGAAGAAAGGGGGGGGCCTAGCCCTAGCTCAGGCCTTTAAGTGGCTGCTTCCACAAAGCTGTCAGCCTCAGGTTGCTGGAGTTCGAACCTCACACCTCTCCCGCTGGCCAAAAGTGCCCTGAAGGCATTCGAGCAACAACAACAACAACAACAACAAAAAAAAAAAAAAAGAAGAAGAAAGGGTTATTTTCATTCCAAATTTCGTTATTGTTATTTGTGATATGTGATAATGGTACTTGGCTTCTATTAAAAATCCTTATATTTTAGAGTGCATGTGAATCATTTCTAGAAGAAATGAGATTGCCAGGATGTGTGACAGCTGTAAGCGTCTTCTACACTTTCTCTGTGTTTTAGTCCTTGAGAGCTTTTCATTTTAGAGACTCAAAGGAGCCTTTAAAAAATTCTCAATGTTCAGAAATGCTCTTTCACCATTTTATTGATCTTTTCCACAATTGCATATGCTGGCTCCTCACTTTTTAATACCCTGGGGTACAAGGTAGCTACAACTATTTTATATTTCTCTTTTCATTTTTCTTCATAAATTCATTATTTCAGAATAATTAAATTACTTTGAATTAAATGAAATTGATCACAGTCACTTATGTCTAATGCGGGCTATCCCAGCGATATGATGTTGTGAGAGCTAGGGAGTGCTACGGTAGAAAACTTGCAACATAAAGAGAATTACAGAACTCTTCTGTTTGTTCAGGAGAATAAAGTTTAGAGTAGGAAAAAAAATAATCACTTTTTACTCTACAGGGAAGCATGAACAGAACCCGAGACTCACTGGAAATCATGTTAAGCATTTAAATTACTTACATAAAGGTAGCAAAGAAGCACTCTGTTTTCTTGGGTCAACCACTAATTGTACCACAATGTTCTCAGCACTTTTGTTTGTCATTGATGAGAAATATTAATAGAATATTTTAGGCCACAGATTCAGCGCAGTGTTGGTTAACGCAGACAAAAATCCCCTTGGGTACTTAAATGCATAACACAGGATCAGGCTAATTTTAGAATGTGCGTGGTTTCAGAACCATGATCCAGATAAACACCTTCACAGTTTCTGTAACTGTAAAACATCAGATTAAATTGAGTTTGTCCAAAAAAAACATTGTGCTAAGACACTCTCAACTGTATTCCCATTCTAATTAGATTGTGTACAAAGTGTGATTCATCCATTTTCCCAAAAACACATTTCCCTGCATTGCCCCACAAGTACTGGCCTTGATAATAGTCTTCCAGTCCAAAATCTCATTCCAGAAATAGGTCAGTTTTCCTTTGGAGAGGGAACCGACTGTCTTATCTCTTGCAAAAGCCAGAGGCCAACTTGTGGGCAGGTTGGCACCAGGGCACAGTGGTGTCTTTAGGAATCCGTCCCTTTCATGTCAAGGCCCTGCTGCCTTGCATGTCGGCTTCATCCGTGGGCAGGCTTTCTCCATCCAGGGATAAATGTGGTCACAGTAGTGTTTGGCCACATCTCACTGGAAATCAGCAGTCAGCCATATTTCTAACCTTAACACTGGTCTGAGAGGTGTCATCTGTCGGCCAGGGCTGGGTCCCATGTCCACCTCTGGAGCCATAATGTAGGTCCATACAATGAACAAATAGTAGAGGGGAATCTTTGACAAGAACTTAGAGTTGGCTATTTGAGAAAAGGAGAAAGGACAAATATCTGAATCTGTGTTTTGATATTATAATAGAACACTGGAGGCAGGTTGCTTTATAAAGTAAAAAGTATATTTAGCTGACACCTCTGGGGATTAAGAGCCTAGCCCTGGCATGAAGTAGGCTCCAGTGAGGACAGTGGTGAGAGCGCAGGAGCCTGGAAGTGTTGGAAGTAACCTAATGGGGCAGCACCCCCAGAGACCCAGTCACCTTGAACTTGACTCAACCTCCTGAGGATTGCCCACCACTTCTTCACAGCACCAGGCTGGGAACAAGCTTCTCACACAGGCATCTTGGAGATGCAGATGAGTCATCCCCAGAGCACAGCAGCTAGACCCACGACAGATGCTCTTGGGGCATCTTCAGTAACTTCCGGCACGTACGTTACCATGCCATGTAGCCTGGCCATCTCCAGTTGAAGTGATGCTTGCTAGCAAAGGCTGGTTGGGAATCTCAGTTGCTCTTTCCTTAGAGGTAGGAGGAGAAGCGATCTGACAAGAATGAAGAGCTTCTAACTTGCTCTTGCCTATCTTTCCCTCTAAGGACGCAAATCAGATGTACTTTGTGGGCAAATCTTAGGCTTTCTAGAGTGTGTTATTTTTTGAGATTTTAGGAATGACAAAATGAATCCCCTCTGGCTGAGTGCCCTGAGGAAAAGGCTACAGGTGCCTGGTTATTCCTGCTCCAGCTCTGACCTGTGTGCACGGTCGAATAGCTTGACTGGAGGATGGCAGGAGGCTGTGTCTAAGATTCTCTGGCTGGTTAGACGGCATGTGCACAAACACAGAACTGTGCACCAGCAAAAGACAGTGTCTAAGTGATATCTGCAAATGATCCGTGTGTGTAAAGTGGGAACTCTTGGTCTCAGCAGACTTTAGCCCCCATATATTGAGTTCTAACTGCATATAGGGTGACTTGCTTGTACCGGGATATAGATACAAACATAGGAGTGACCCCTTAGGTGACGACCTGCTTAGGGTAGTTCACACATTAGAACAATTAAAAGAAAACACAGATAAAGACCTAGAAAGTGAAGTTAGCAGGAACTTTATTCATTTATTTTTGTGTATTGAGTACAGGGTCCACAGGGTCTCACTACACAGATCAGACTTGCAGTGATCCTGTTTTCAGCCTCCCAAGCGCTGGGATTACAGGCGCGCACCACCACGCCCAGTCTCGGCAGGAACTCTATATGCTTAAGCAAAGAGAGTTTCATTTCTAGACCAGCTGCAGGATGAATGGGATAGAACTGAAAATCACAGTTAGGGCTCTGCCCCAAAGCTCTCCGCACTGGGGAGCTTGGGCGTGGATGTCCGACACCCGGGATTCTGTGCTTGCCTCCAGGCATGTACCATTAGTATGCGAGATATCAGACCCAGGAAGCTCCTGCAGGGGCTGCTCGCTCTTTCCACTTGGCCAGAGACTCAGCTTTGTGGGTGCTTCTATATGATTCCACTTGGCGTTCAGCTTGCTTCTGCAAGGGTGCAGCTTCAGTCAGCAACGAGAATGACCGTGTGATGTTCAAAGCCCCCACATGGGCCTTCCTCTTGTTGGCGGCTGGCATCTTCTGGTCCCTACGCGCAGTGGCCATGCTCTTTTACAACCTTCCTCTTGGAAATCAGCAGAGGAATGTTGACGTCAGTGTAGAGACTTTTAGAATTCTTCATAAATGCCAGCTCTTAATGGGCATCCGAACCACTGAGGAGGACGGTAAATTAATGGGAGTGGGATTTGTGTCCTTCATTTAGCCGAGGGCAAGAGAGGCTGCCTTTCAGGTAGGCAGTTTTCAGACCAGTGATTGCAGGGCTGATCATCCATTGTATTGAGACAAACAGGACTTCCCAGGGATTGAGGAAGGCCAGTGTCCCATCCAGTTCTTATTTTATAAAAAAGGTTTTATTTATTTATTTGAAACAGGGTCTCAATTTGCAGCTTGGCCTCCCAGTGATCCACCTGTCTCAGCCTCTCTGGCACTGGGGTTACAGGTGTGCACCACCACGCCTGGTTTCAGGGGCTGGCATGACGGCATGGCATATGGTACTGGGGAGAGAACCTGGGTCCTTGTGCTTGCCAGTAGGTGATTAGACCACCCAGCTATCACCCCAACCCCCATCCAGTTCTTGAGGATCCTGGTAGATTGTAAAATGAAAGAAATTTGCTAGAGTTCTAAGAGTTAAGATACCTTTAAAGTGTTTTCTTCAGCAAATTTTTGCTTTTGACTCTAGCAAATGTAAGGGCCAAGCGGATCCTCCATGACAATGCTTCTAGTAATGGCCCATTGGGCTTCTGTGAATGTAAGTGAGACCAACGCTGCAAGGGCAGAGGGCACAGGGCAGGGAGGGCACAGGGCGGGGAGGCAGGCTTCGTGCAGCAGCCCCGAGGCAGCGCAGCGGACCCGCGAAGTCTCCACGCAGATGCCCTCCCGCCACTGCCTTCGTTGTCGAGTCAGTGATTTCTCTCTTTTCCAAGTCAGGGCAATTTGGTGTTGATTCCCTGCAGCTGAAATCATCTTGATAGACCTGGCTACGCCCTCCCTGCTCCCCTTAACACTCTCTGCATCCACACAATACCCAGGCTGTCTTTATTTAATTGAAAAGTTAATTATAGGTGGAGGGCTCGTGTACAGTGTGTGGTTATTTTGGTCTCTGTAACAGTAAACAGGTTTGATAGTCCTCTTACTGACTCAACTATAAATGGATGGATTGTTGATGTGACATAATTCTAGCTATTAGCTGTCAATCCTTTCATCCTTAAAGATGCTGTTTTCTCTCTTCTTTATATTGGTTTGACAATTCATACCGTTTGAAATGTTTTCCCATGCAACATCTTGTCTGATCAGAAGCCCAAGCTCAGAACTTACAAAATAGACATGTTCTACTTTTTTGGAGGCTAAATCTGACACAGAAACAGCTCCAGGCCACCCTGCCAGGGTGAGGATGGATGCGGGGCTCCCCACGAGGTCTGCATGTCCCCAGAGTTCCACAAAGGGGACAATCTGATCAGCATCTGCGCTGACTATGGTGGGTTTGGCTCGAAGGGACAGCTCGGGCAGCCCAAGCAGCAGAGCACATGTGACGCTAGTGCCCCAAAATCCAGAGCTCCCTGGGGCCCGGGCTGGATGGCAGACTTCGGTTACATGTGTCTGCTCTGTTTCTCTCCTGTCCTCCAAAGGCTGGTTTGTCCTCCACAGGGTGGCATGGTGGCCATAGCTGCTCAGATGTCACATTTTCCTGGGAGCCTACCAAGCTTCCTCGTGAGTGCTCCCAGCAGAGCTCCTCTGTATTTTTTTGATGCTGCAAAGGGCCCAGGATCAGGCCTTTCTCAGTCACCCGAAGGAGAAAGGGCTGCCCTGCTCAGCCTGGCAGTGCTGCCGGACCTTTCACATACAGAGTGCACGAACTGCAGCCCACAGCCCACTTCTGTATCATGGAAGGCCGGTGCTATAGTTACATATGAATACTCAGCTGCTGGGGTGACGCCGGGTAACTGCGCTCTGCATGCCCACGGTAGGAGTCATGCTAGATTTTCCACCATTGGCTTAGAGCAATCACCTGACCAGAACTGGTGGTTTCACGACAAGCCACAGTGTCAACCACGGCACTGATTTAAAGCAGGTAGTAGTTCAAAAGAATCGGCCTGGGACAGGTAGATTGCTGCTGTCATGACGTGCTGCCTCCCTGCCCCTGGCCTTTGGGTGGCCTCTCCTCAGACAGAGATCCTGGTCATAGGAATTGTTTGGACCAGCAAGAAACCAGCAGGCCCCAGACGCAAGGGGCTGGGCTTTGGGTTGCTCTTGGGGGTTGCTGCCGACTGGCTGCATCGCCTCGGATTCCTCAGGGTGAAGCCTCAGCCCTCGGTGGGGCAGCACTTGAAGGCAGAGTATTCCAGAAGTAATAAAACTTACACAAGGCCATGTGTGTGAGACACTCATGCAATAGGACAGTGTCCTTATGAAGGGACAGAAACACCAGCGATGGCTAGCTCTGTGCACATGCTCAGGGCACAAGCCATGTGAACACAGTGACAAGGGGCCTGAGAGCCACAAGCAGCTTCCAGGGAAGCCTTCCCCAGCATGCCTGGAGCTTGGCTTTCCAGCTGCCAGAAGTGTGAATGCATTTCCGTTGTTTAGGCCCTGGTCTGTGTTACTCCACAAGGCACCGAGCAGGCTAACACAGGAAGCCCACGGCCAGTTCCATCACCAGCTAAGCCTGCGCAGGCCTGCGGGGCAGAAGACACAGAGTCCAGCCACACCGTTGCCGGCCCACGGCCAGGCATGCGCTAGGCCACTGAGCGCGGGCTCACCGTGGGTGCCTCTGAGCCCAAGGAGGCTGCCCGGCCAGAGCCTGCACAACTTTCTGGCCCTCATGACAGAGAGCCAAATAAAAGCCACCGGCTTTCGAGGTTTGTTTTGCAGCTGCTGGTAAATACTACACGAAGCATACGTGGCGGTTTCAGTCATGTGCTTTTGTGCCTCATGGAAGGCTTTCAGTCGCATGTGTTATTGCCGGCTTGACTTACGCTGTACTTTATCTACGCTACACATCAGCGGCTGCCTTAGTTTCTTTCTCATTGTTGGGACAAAGCTCCCGACAACCACAAGTTAAAGGAGGAGAAGCTCATTTTAACTCATGATTGGTAGAAGTTTCAGTCCACAGTTGGCTTGTCTTAAGGCCAGGCAGCATGGCAAAGGTATAGGCAGAGCAGAGCCAGTGCGCGGCGTGGTCGGTGGGAGGCAGCAGCGCTCTCCCCCTTCGTTCCCTCTTTGTTCCATCCAGACTCCAAGCCTACCGGTTGGTGCCCCTGTGCCCAGAGTACATCTTCATTCTTTAGTAGCCCATTGTCCGCATCCGGAACTTTGTCAGTCCATCAGTGGGCTAGTCGAGGATCCCACACGAGACCCCGTCGGCTCCTCAACCCTACTTCAGAGTGCATAAGGCTTCGAGGAGACACTTGGATCTACCCCAGAACAGAGCCACAGCTGGGGGAATCAGAGGCCAAGGTGCACGAATAAAGCAGGCTGCACATAGAAGAGCTCACGGAGCCTTTGTGGGAGCTTCACTGTCCGTCTCTGGGTAAAACACCGATGCAGAAATAGTTTCAAGAGAGCAACTGCGTAGGTGAGGTATCTTCTGATAACGGGCGCACGCATCACCGGGGTGGGGGCACAGTCAGAAGTGGCGGGGATGGACGCTGTCTTGAGGGAGGACAGCCACCGTCCAGGTCCAGCCCCGTCACTGTCTCGGCATGCGACCCCAGTGCTCGGTGAGCAGAGCGTCCAGTTCTTCAACAGAATCCACAAGTCTGGATTTTTATACAAAATTATCCAGTCTTAAAACAGCAGTTTAGCGGTGCAGTGGGATGTGCTTAGCGACTGCGTACTTGCCAAGAGCGCCTGGGAGTGATCTGCAGCGCTGCAAAGCAAAACCAGAACAGCACACGCAAGAGAACACTGCTTCGGTTCAAAAGAAAATGCCACGCAGGCTAAATAAAGCTCTTCTCCGCTTGCTCTGCCGCTGCATCATGTCTGGTCGCCAGCGAGCTGCCAAGCAGTCAGGTTAGAAATCGGTTAAGTGTACTGATGTCGAGCGACTGACTCTGCAGTGTTTTCATTCCCGTTTGTTGAGGATTTACATATTTACAGTGTACACAGATGCAAATGGGTGACTGCAGAAAGCTGGGTCCCAAATCCAACTAGAACAGATAGGACATAAAACAATGAAAACAGTCACAGTCTTTGACTACAGATCTCCCTGACTCTAAGCTCAGAAAAAACAAAGAAATAAAACACAAAAACCCAGTTACAGGTAAAGCCACACTAAAAAGTCCCTCAAGCTCATAAGGCAAATAAATGAGGGGTTGTTCTTTTTTCCTTTCAAAATGATTCTCAGCCAGATGGAGAATTTCTTACAGTACGAAAGAGACTGAATTTTACATGGCATCTCTTCCTGGCAGCTGGAAGCCCTGAGTGAAATTCAGCTGAATGTTAGAGTTGGAATCTAAAATAGCCCCTGAAAGCTTCATGAATTGCAGGGTGTTTCCCCAAGGCAGCGATGTTATAGGTGAAGCTTTCGGGGAGCGATTGGATCTTGAGGAGTTTAACTTCGTCCATGGGTTAATCTACTGATGAGTTCCTGCTCAGAGGACTTACCAGGAGGTGGGGTCTTGCTGGAGCAGCAGGACCCTGGCCCTGGCTGTGACGGGCCTGTCTGGTCCCTGGCCCCGCTCTTTCCAGATCCTTCCCCTTCTGTCTGCATCCCTCTGGGCTGCCTTGAGGTGGGTTGCTTTCTCTGCCACACCCTCCCACCACTGTTTCTACTCTTTCATAGGCCTGAAGCAGAGGAGTCGGCCAACTATGGGTTGAAATATGTGGAACAGGGGCCACGATTACAGCTCCCTCCTTTTGGTTGTCATTCTCAGGGACTTTGGGACAGTAGTAAAAAGCTGGCTCACACAGTGAAGGGTTGAATGGATGACTGCGCACACGTTCTAAGTGGAATATGTGTTAGGTGTACACAGATGTGACCCAAGGTGTGTGGTGTGTCCAGGGAACCTTGGTTTTGATACCAGGGATTGAACTCAGGACCTTACACTTGCCAGGCAGGCCCTTATGCCATTGAACTATCATCTCCCTCATCCCAGGAAACCTGTTGCAGTCAAGGTCAAGGCTTTTCTTTTCCCTGGCCTGCTCTTCGTTTTGCCCAAGGTCACTCACTTCTCAGGCCTCCATTCCACAGGTGAGGAAATACCCACCTGCCAGTCTCCAGAAGATCCAGGGGCAGCCTGGCTCCTGCCTACTGTGGCCAGTGATGTTGGTGCTTCTAGATGTGGTTCTAGATGTGGTTCTACCATGACCAGAACTACACCAGGCCCAACAATGTCCATGGCACTGGTGGCAGTTTGGTTTCAAGCAGTGGCTCAGCTAGTGAGTATGCCAGAGAAGAGGGAACACGAGGGGGCTACACAGGGGCGTCACTTCTGACCGAGCCACACCAGATGGAGTCAAGCGTTCTTCACCCCCACTCCATGTGGTCTCAGTTACTCTTCTCTCCTGCTGGGACAAGACAGCCGACACCCAAAATGAAGGAAGGAAAGCTTTACTTAGCTACAGTTAGTGGAGGTTCCAGTCCCTATTCTTCTGGCTCCAAGGCAGAGTGGCACAAGGCAGAGGGCAGCTATGCATGGAGGTGGAGAACAGCAAAAAGCAAAGGGAGAAAGCCTCTCCCTTCCTTATACTGTATCCAGGCTGTCCCCCCAGGGAGGGCGTGGTGTTCACACCCATAAACCCCCCCCCCACTGGATCATGAGTTAATCTCAAACGCTAGAAACTTGCCCCAGTGACTGCGTGGGCTTTAGGGGGACAACTAGACACAAACTATAACATAAAACCAGCTGAGGTCACTGTGGGTAGGGGCTGCAGGAGGCAAGAAGAAACCCAGAGGGCGTTCCCACGCACCGGTGTCAGCGAGGGTGCCCAGGCTCCCTCAGGAGTGACTTCCTG
Organism: Octodon degus; assembly: GCF_000260255.1. Taxonomy (NCBI): domain Eukaryota; kingdom Metazoa; phylum Chordata; class Mammalia; order Rodentia; family Octodontidae; genus Octodon; species Octodon degus. The sequence goes on along the minus strand of NW_004524770.1, from coordinate 3,713,320 downwards.
CCCTAGAATGGCCCTTTCCAGCAGCTACAGTCACTGATGAGAAGGAGCACGCACGCACGCACACACGCACGCACGCGCACACACACACGGGGCTGCGCCCGGCCAGCTGCCACGCGCTTCCTGCACCCTAGTTGGTCTGGGACAGGTGAAGAAAGAGCACATTCCGCGTGCTGGTGGGCCTTCGTAGGGGCTTTTCACTTCACGCTTCTTTGGGGGAGTTCTGTCATTTTCCTTTCCACCTTGACCTAATGAAGAAAACTTTCCGCAGAACAAAATAAATGCCTGCGTATTTCTAGAGGCAGCGCTGCCGGAGGAAGCGCGGCTGCAGCTGGGAACGCCGAGCGCCCCTCAGGGCGCTGCCTTGGTAGCACCATTCTTTCTGGCCGTCCGGTTCCTGCGTTGGCTGGGCCTCCAACCCTCAGAGGCTCCCCGGTGCCTGGGACAGAAAAGCCTGTGCCCTGAAAAGCGCCTTCCTCCGCAGTGGGAGAGGGCACTAGCGCGCCGGAGGGAGCAAGGCGCTCCTTCCTTCCCGGGCTCCGCGCGGGGCTCAGAGTCCCTGCCTGCGAGGTGTTCTTCTTCCTGTAGATCTCGAGTGAGAAGAAGCCAGCGTGGCGCACAGGCTTGGCATCCCAGCAAGGGGAGAGGGCGGAGGCAGGACGGCTGCAGCTGAGGGCCAGCCTGGGCAGGCTGGGGAGACCCCAGGCTATAATAAAATCCAAGGGCTGGGGTTGTAGCCCAGTGATAAAGTATCCCCAGGTCAGGGTCCCCTTGCTACAGACATGGGACATTTTTCTTTTATCATTTTTTGATACAGGGTCTCGCTACGTAGCTCAGACTCATAATGATCCTCCTGTCTCTGCCTCCCCAGCACGGGGATTGCAGGTGTGCGCCACTACACCTGCTGCTTTCAGGGCCATCGCAGTATGTGATACTGGGGATCAAACTTGGGACCTTGCGCTTGCCAGGCAGGCACTTAGACCGCCGAGCTATCTCCCCAGCTGAAGTTTTAGCTTTTAACCCGAGTTGATAACAGCGGTAGGGCTGCAGGGCTATAATGAGAAAAAAACAAACAGAAATTCAAGTGAAACAGGAGGTACCAAAACTGTGGCAAATGATATGAAGCTCATTCTATATTTTACTCTTTTTATATTAAAACTTTGAAATCTGGAAGAGTCTATTTTAATTGCAGGATATTTGGGGTTGAACTGAACACGTCCCACGATTCACTGTCAAGTGCAGTCCACGTAGAGCGACGTGGACAGCGGAGGGCCACCCGGACTGTCCTGTTCTCCTTTGCTGAGGTGGCACAGGGCTGCCATGTTCCAGCGCCCTGATTAATCAGCACATAGATGATATAAGATTGCTCATTCCAGGAAAGAACTTTTTCTGAAAGTTTCTTTTTCTAAAAGTGAAATATGCAAGACAGGTGAAAATGCTATTTTATTAGAGTAAGTCATTAAATATCCATGTGCATGTAATATTGTCTTTAATAATTGCAATAAGGAAAATTTAATAAGCTTTGAGTAATTTTGAGATAACACACCCTTGTACCCATCCCTCACCCTCAACAGTCACCATCCTCCTTGTTAATGTCACTTCCTCAGCACTTCTGCCCGCCTGCCAGTGAATATTTTAGAGTTTACTTGCATTTCTACAAGATAAAGAAGCTTGTCTTTAAAGATAACCACAGGGGCCGGGGAGATGGCTCAGTAGGATAAGCGCTTGACTGGCAAACGCAAGGATCTGAGTTCAATCCCTGGTTCCGCTAAAAAATAAAAAAAAAATAAAAAAAAATAACTACAGTAGTATAAACAAGCCTTAGGAAGGTAATCATTTATTAATTTTTCCTCATACCCAATGTTCAAATTTCCCCAGTTAACACAATTAAAAAATTAGATTGCTCAAATTAGAATCTAAATAGGGACACTCTGTTGCATTTAGTTTCCATTTTTAAATCCCTCATTTATTATCATTTACTTGTTTATTCATTCTCTAGATTTTGCCATAGACTAACTTTTGGTGCTTGTGTCTCTTAGGAGTTATTTAATGCATTCACCTTTCCTCTGTGAGCTGGTACATCTAGAGGTTAGAATAATTTGGCAAGAATATTTCATAGATGATGATGTTACTTCTACGGGGGACATTAATATCTGGATTTTACTTTTTAAAAGAGAGAGAGAGACAGAGACAGAGACAGAGACAGAGACAGAGAGACAGAGAGAAACAGAGAGAGGGAGACAGAGAGGAGGAAAGCAGGGAGGGAGGGAAAGGTTGATGTTTTGATCATTGTCCAGGTCTCTTATTCAGTAAGTGCACAGAGTAGGGTGTTCTTGTCCTGTTGCCCTGTCTTTACTTTTTCCATGGATGTCTTAACTGAGGCATCCTTCCCAGTCAAATCATGGTTGCTATGGGTTTCAGTTTATGGGAAAAAAAGGCTAAAAGCTTCATCTTTTCCCTTTATTACAAAATTAGTTTTTTGTGTTCTTCACAGATGATGGTGAATTTTCTTTCCTTTTACTATTGAAGGAGAGGAGGGCAGCGTCCTCGTGAGTATGGAGACGGGACAGTGGGGTACTGATGTCCGCCTCGGGCCAGTGGGATCTGTTCCCAGCTGCTTTGGGACTGTGGCTGCTTTCCGGTGTTACACAATGTCCACGTGATGTCCAGGCTGACCCTGCGCAGCTCCCCACAGGCTGGTGGGCCCGGCCACTTCCCAGAAGGTGAGCAGGCACTGCGACCTGGGTTGTGCTTGTTAAAGCTCTCTCTTGTGGGTGGCACGAGTCCCAGGCCAGGCCACACTGGCACAAGCCTCACGCTGGCTCCCTGACGTGAGATTAGGCCTGGCTTTGGGTGCAGGCCCTGCAGGCGCTGTCTCCATGGGAACCGGAGCTCTCTCTCCACTTCCAGGTGTCTGGCTGCCGGCAGCTCTGCCTGGCAGACTGGGTAGCAACCAGCCTCTGACTGCAGGAGGGTCAGGGGCTGTGCACTGAGCTGGAGACGCCTGCTCTGCCAGCCTGGACTCCTCCTAGGAGGACACAAAGGTCCAGAGCAAGTGCTGGAGGGATGCGCCGAGGGGCAGGCGAGGAATTTAGCCCCTTGCCACCAAGTCTCATTTGGCAGTTCAATATCAGCAGAGACCACAGGGCCACACCCAGGTCTTAAAGGCTGCAGAGGACACTGCGCTGATCCTTGTCACCCAGGAGCGAGGGGAGCTGGTTGGCTCATCACATGCTGATCGGGGGCCAGGACCGGAGCTGCATAAGCACTAGGACTGTGACGCCGAGAGAGAAGGGGCTCTGAGGAAAGCCAAGACTGGGCCGGTGGAGGGGCAGTGGGTGTGCCAGGGTGGGACAAGGAGACAGGGCCACCCACCTAGAAGCTGTGAGCCCAGAGCCTGGCATTTCTAACTCTTGCATCAGAGTCATGAATCAAAGCGAAGGACAAGCCCTCGCAGGGCTCGAGCGGGTGGCAAGGTGCTTGGGCGCTGCGCCTCTACTGCAGCCGTGGCCACTTCTCCCTCACTGGGTCCCCGCCCACCTCAGTGTCTCCATATGTAAAGTGGGAGAATGGCACTGACCACCTGCTGGGGCTGCTCTGAGGATTTGCTAGGAGATGTGAAAGTAATCTGACGTGAGACAACAAGGTCATGAATGTCAGGTGCTGAGAGAGGGGCTGGCGCAGAGGGGTCGCTCCGCAGGCTCCTGCTAGCACTGGCATCGTGAGCGCCATGCCATTGCCTCTCAGGGTATGCACACAGTGCCTGCCTGTATGTGCCCCACATGCAGGCTGCTGGGAACACCCACACGGGCATCCTGATGGCTCGCCCGGTGTGTGGCTGGGAGACACACACATACACCATGCCCGGGTGCTGGCGGGCATCACATTGTGAGCGGGGCCCAAAAGCACTGAGGTTTTCAAATGCACAGCGAGGAGCTCCGTCCTTCACCACCAGCGAGACACTCTCAAGGAGGCTCAGTGACGCACAGAAGTGATGTGGGGATTTACCCCAAGGTCTGTATGAGCATGGTCCAACCTCCGGCATCATTTGGTATGCAGGATGTTGAAGCCTCTTGTTCCTTATTATTCATTCTTTTCAGAATAACTGAAACACCTACTTGGAAAAAGAATTTAAATTAAATCTTGGCCCAATCTTGAAGTGTTGCTCATGTCTTTGTGAAGGTCTTTCGAGTCCAGGAGACTTGGTCCTTGGCAAGGTCTTCGAGGTAGGGGTGTTTACATGTTGTGAATCCTGATGCTGGCTACTGAATGTTAGAAACAAGCAAAATAGCAGGGAAACAAAGTGGATTGAGACTGGAGCAGAATGCAGGGGAAGTCATGGAGATAACTTTTCAAAAGTGATATTTAGACTTTGACCCAATCAAGAGGTATTTTAAAATAGAGAATGAGTCAAGTGTTTGCTTTTTCCCAACTTTCAACTGCGATAGAAGCTATTTTATGTAAAGTTGAGCACTGTTCTCATTGTCAGCCCATGGGCAGTGACACGGAGCACGTCCCAAACATAGAACTCTTGTCTCTTCCCAGAGGGACACCTTGTCTATTACATGGGATGTGACGGCACCTCCCAGCCCTGCTGACCTCCGCCTTGCACTCCGTCTCCGGGAATTCCTCCACTCCTAGTCCCTCCTGCCAGTGGAACCCTGCAGCCTTTGTCTTTTTAGCTGGCAAGTGGTGACGTTCTTTGTAACTTTTCAAAGCAGGTGG
>NW_004524770.1:3705688-3706717 GCF_000260255.1 Octodon degus | reverse complement strand
ACACACACACACACACACACACACACACACGGTCCCCAGAACTCGGCCTTTCTTCCCCTCCGTATCTCTCAGTGTGGGGTGGAAGAGGATTGAAATCAATGAACTTAAGGATATAAGAAATGCTAGATTTCTGTATTTTCTGAAATGATTAAATATGACCGAGGCAGCGCGACTGGCAGGCAGGTGGGACAGTCAGTCTTGGACACTTTGGAGCTCTCTGTGCCTCCCCTCTGGGCTGCAGCAATGAGCCAGGCTCTGGTCTTCCGTCTCTGGCTCGCAGGCTGGTGCCCAGGTAGCAGCCTGCTTGTTATCTGTGGAGAGCGGGGCGGGACGGAGCTCTGCCAGCAGCCTTCCCCCCCCTTCTGTGGCCGGTGACGACTCAAAGGATCGCCTTATCACAAGCCTTTCGCATAGAATTCTCTGGTGGTGCTCCGTGACCTTCCAGGTGAATCGGCAGTGAGCTTCCGGTGCGACTCTTCAGGGTGGCGCTCACCGCTGTCTTAGCCACTGACTTGTCCTAAGAACCTAGCCCTGTGCCTGCCTCAGAGGAGGGGCTCAGCGATTGTTGAGTGGACTATGGAGGTGCAAACCTCTCGGGGTTGGCTGGATCAGAAAATCTGGCACTGAGGAGGGACCTGGATATGGTTCCTCCTCTCCAGAGCAGGCAGGAGAAACACTCTAAGGCCTGCTCACTCCATTTAGCAAAAGAGACCTGCGGGAGAATAGAAGACTCGGAAGAAATCTCCTAAAGAATTACCAGCAAGCTTGCTGCTGGCGATACATTTGTATAATTTATTATTGAATATATAAGAACACGATCTCTTCTTAAATGTGTCTTTATTACAGCACAATGTACATACATAAATGTACAAAAATAAACTTTGCGCAGTTATCTGTACTTAGGCAGTGCACAAGGAAGGCTGCCAGGCCAGGGCAGCTGCCTCCCGTGTGTGGACGCCCAGGAAGGAGTGCCTCTAGGAAGTCTGTCACAAGGAGCTGGTTGTGGCTGTTGGCTCTGTCACAGTGGGT
>NW_004524770.1:3701393-3705163 GCF_000260255.1 Octodon degus | reverse complement strand
TTTTGTTAAAATTCAGGTCCTGGCTGTGGCTCATTCCAGAAGGATGGGCGTGGCGCAGGGGGGCTGTTTCGACCTGAGATGTGTCCCTTGAACTAAGCCATGGTTTAGAAAAGATGTTAACCTTCAGCAGCCAGCTCACAGAGGCCAGGGAGCTGCTACCTGGCCTCAGAGATGACCCAGTGGCCTCCAGGAGCATGTCCTACACTAGAGCATGTAAAGCTGATGGCCAGCTTTTTGAGGGCGCCTCTGGGTGTGGACGGTGAAGGCCCACAGCACCGGAGTAGGGTCCAGATGTTCCAAATCCTCACCCATGATACACTGTCTGACTTCACCCCCGTAGCCATTTCCCTTTTGCATGTCATTCTGCAGTGAAGTGCTGTCCTGGTCTAAACATGCGGTGTGTTCAAGAGACAGCCTTGACCCTGACGCAGTGGCACTCAGAGGTGGGCGTAGAGAGGTGGCTGCAGCTCGGGGGTTTCGCAGCCTTGGTGGGTTAATAATTAGAGAGCATGACTGAGGGCATCATCAGGAAGTGACAGAAATAGGAGCTGGGCTCAGCTGAGGGGAGCAGAGCAGGGCAGTGTGGCCTTGGGAACCCCCTCCTGCCCTGGGCCCCTCTTTCCTGGTCCTTTCTCTCTACTTCCTGGAAGATGTGATGTGAGTGGCTTCCCGCCCCTCCGCCCTCCGCCCTCCGCCCTCCGCCTTCTGCCCTTTGCCCTTGCCCCTCTGCCCTTTTCCCTCTGCCTTCTGATCCAGAGCTTCTTCCTTTCTGCCTTCAGCTTCCATGGCCCGAAGCCCCTGTGGCTCTGAGCCAACACACATCTTTCCTTCCTGCTTGGTCAGTTATTCAGCCACTGTGACCATGAGCTGCCTGACATAGATGAGGTGGCATCTCACCGCGATTCTAATTTCCATTTTCCTGAGGGCCAGTGAGATTGGGGTCCCTCTTTTAAACTTCTTGCTCTGTGCTTATTTTGGGGGGGCCAAATGTCTCAAGTCTTTCACCAATATTATTTTTTTTTTAGACTGTTGCCAGTCTCTCTTTTTTATTGCATGAGCCCACAATCTATTCTGGACAGTCATCCTTGTGAGGTACGGGCCTTAGAATTATCTTCTCCAACACTGTGATTTGTCACTTTACTTTCCTGATATGTCATTTGCTGAACATAAGTTCTTAATTTTTTTTTTTCTCCAAATGCCTTCAGGGTAGGTTTGGCTGGCTTGAGTTCTGGGATCAAACCACAGCAACCTGAGCCTGATTGCTTTGTTGAAGCAGCCACTTAAAGAACTGAGCTAAGGGTCAGGCCCCCATAAGTACTTAATTTTAATAAAGTCTAATAAGTCATCTTTCCCCCTGTATGGTCTGTGCTATTATGTGTGCTATTTAAGGAATCTTATTCTGCCCCAAGGCTGTAAGGACCTTCTGTTATTGTCATCTAGAAACTTTATTTTAAGTTTCACCTTCTACATCCAAATCTATAAATCTCTTGGAATTAATCATCAGTGGGTCATGTGACAGCATCACCCTTGTCAAGTCACCCCCTATAGTTTGCTTTGTGTTTTCCATCCTGCTTTATCAACTCTTACTTGTCTAGCGGTTCTCAACCAAAAGTATGTTCTGCCCTGACTAAGGGACATTTTGTAATTTTTTTGTGTTACAGTGTGTGTGGTAAGGGCTGCTACTGGCATCGAATAGGTAGAAGAAGCCAGGGATGCCACTAGGGGGAGGAGCGGGAGAAGTAGGAGGTGAGAGGCCAGGCTCAGGTTTGGAGCAGGATGAATACAGACATCGCATGTCATGAACACGGGCTGGAACGCTGGTAGGAGCAAGAGCGAAAGTGGGAGTGGGGATTCAGAGATGGAGGGAGGGACGTGGGTGGGAGCAGGAGGGGAGCTGGTGAAAGAAACTAAGCTGGGTTGTGGTCTGTGCTATCATACATCTTCGTTAAGGAATCTTTGACTAGAACACATAGATACTCTCTGGGATGAATGTGAACATCATCTACTGAAAACATAGACTAGTAAAATTAATTTTGAAATTCCCCACCTGGGTCACACAGAACAGCCCCATCCGCAAGAACCTTCCAGCCTCAAAGGTTGGCGGTGCTGAGATTTGGAGGCCCAGTGAGTGCTGCTCTGCACCCCGCCAGGCCAAGTGCTGTCAGTGCCTTCCTACTGCAAGCCTCCAACCCGAAGGACGGCATGACTTGTGTCTAGACGCCCCCCACAGCCTGGGCACTCGTGGGTGGTGGCTGGAGGTAGTGTGTGGGCGATTCATGCGTAATGTTAGGATTAAGGCTGGATGATGACTAAACCAGTCCACTGGTTGGGTTGGCACCACCCTAATCTGGGTGTCATTGGTACAGTATATGGGACAGGAAGAGGAATGTCCTGTCCCTTGCTGGCTTTTGCTGCCTTTGCCTGCCATGGGCTGTTTCTCCCCTGCAGTGCCCGTCTGCCCTGCCACCTTGCCTTAGAGCTAGCTCAGGATGGACTGAAGCCTTTACAAACTGTGAACTAATGTTACGGTCTGTGTCTAGTTGTCCCCGCAAAGTCTCATGCAGTCATGGGGTGGACTTCTAGAGTTTGTGGTTAACTCATGATCCATTGGGATTATGGGTGAGTGCTGCTGGGATTATGGGTGAGTGCTGCTGGGATTATGGGTGTGAGTGCTGCACCCAGCCTGGGGTGGATAGCCTGCATCCAAATTAAGAGCAGCAGGCTTGCTTTCTGCAGCCTCTGTTGCTCTGTTGCTGACACTCCTCCCTTCCTCTCTGCTCCTTGCCACCGCTATGGACTCCCGCCCTCTACCATGTGCCGCTCTGCCTTGGAGCCAGCCGCGTACGGGCTGAACACTCCAGTGACTGTGAGCTAAATAAGCCTTTCCTTTCTGAACTTAGACATAAGTCATGATATCCTTCAAGTTGGAGGCTCACAGTCGGGTATTTGTCCCAACAACGAGAGAAGAGTAATGGAGCTAAACACACTCTTCCCTCTTTAACTGTGGGTGTCAGGCGTTTTGTCTCATCCATGTGAGAAGAGGAGCTATGACAAAGGGTCTGCCAAGCCTGCTTTACTCTTGCTTTTGTTTTTCCGTGTAAACTTCTGAAACATCTTGCCCACAGATAGAAACATCTCCAGCTGGGATTCTTGATGGGATTGCACAGTACCTACACATTGACCTGGAGAAAATAGATAATGTTCCAGAAACAAATCTTTTAATCCATAAACATGATATAGCCTTTCACTTTTCCAGGTCTTTCTAATTATTATTATTATCATCATTTTTACAAATCAGCTTTCTGTGTTGTGACAAAGGAGCAGAGGACACAGCGCAACAGTTCAAGCACTTGCAGTTCCCCCAAGTGCACTCGGGCAGCGTGCGTGTTTACACGCCGGGCGTCCCAGGTTAGCTCAGGCGGGTGTCGTCTCCACTGTTGATTCTTGCTTTGAATGCATTTGACAAATTTGTCTTTTTTATATTTCCTATTGTATTATAAAAATTAACAAAAATATGCATTCTGGGGCATCCCTTATTGGAGTACTTGGAGAGGTAAGTGGCTAGAGCGAGCCAAGGCTTATTTCTCAGCAATGAGAAAAGTAACTGAGACACAGAGCATTGTTCTAGGCTGCGGGGGACAAACACCTCACGGGGGAAGTGCTTGGCAGAGGAGGCTGCTCTCTGGTAGCTAGGAGGCTGGAGCAGGCAGCCTCCCCTGCTGGCTTTCTCCCCCTTCTTTCCTCTTTGCTGGGATTCAGCAGTGCACCCC
>NW_004524770.1:3662772-3701103 GCF_000260255.1 Octodon degus | reverse complement strand
CCCAATTTATTTATTTATTTATTTTTGTGGAACTGGGGATTGAACTCAGGGCCTTGTGCTTGCCAGGCAAGTACTTATTCTACTGAGCCATCTTCCCGGCCCAAAAGCTGAGGATACAGCCCTGAAGCAGGCAGTGAGTGTTTGTAACCTCACAGTCATATATTTTTTTGGGGGGTACCAGAGGTTGAACTCAGGACCCTGCACTTGCTAGGCAAGTGCTTATTCTACTGAGCTATCTCCCTGGCCCCGTATAAATTTCACAATCAAACAGACAACCAAGATTAATTATTGCAGTAGTAAACATTGCCAGGTTTTTTAAAATGTCAAATTCTAGTTTCTTGTTAGCATTACATAGGAAGGAATGATTTTTGTAAAGTACCATATATGTAGCAGGGATGCTGAAAGAACTCTATGACTCAGCAATTTGTCATAGACTTAATAATCCTGTGACCTGGTCTATTCTTTTGGATCCTCTACCTATCAGTGTTAGGCGACTTTTCCCTCTCCAGCTGTTCTTGCATTCACTTCTCCCCTGCCTCGCTTAGGACCTCCCGTTAGTTTTGGATAATGACTATCACTGTCTTGTCCTCCACCCCGTCAGTCTGGGCATTTCATAATCACGTGTCTTGTGTATGAAGCTTCGTAAACATTTGTGGTCAGCTTATGGAAGTTTCCTTTTATTCTAAGTTGATAAGTGTTCTTTCAATATTATGAGTGGTTTTCTCTTAGCAAGCATGTGTGAAGATGAACGTATAATTTCCCCCTCGTTCTGTACTAGGGTTGGGTAGTGCACGCTCAGGCAACCTGGTTTTCCCCTCTGCTGTCCCTGAGGTGATCACCAAGTCCCTAGTTTCTGGGCTTGGGAGAGTTCAGCCACTGTGGGATCTACCGCGGTGCTCTGGGACGTGTGCACATGTTCTGGCTCTGGAGGAGTCAGAGCCTGGAGCGCTTCACATGACTGTCCCAAAGGGGCTGGAGGGCAGCACTGAGGGAGTGTCATTGAAGATGCAGAATCCCGAAGGCCCAGCGAGCATCCCTCTTGGAACACTCTAGAATGTCACTGTGAGCCAGCCTTACCTGGAGGCAGACTGGCCTCCACGAGGAGGGCACAGCTCGGAGCTTCCAGACCCACCTTCCCGGGGGCACCCCTCGCGCCTCTGCTGGGGTTGGCACTAGCTTGTGTCCTTTCAGTACTTTTACCTGTGATTGTAAGTATAGGGCTTTCCTGAGTTCCGTGCATGGCAGATACCCCTGGATTTGTGGTCAGGTAATCAGAACTGAGGGCGGTCCTGGGCCCAGAATACACAGCTGGAGTGTGACGAGATTGCAGGCCTGCATAGGGCTGTTCTGGCCTGGTGAAGCGTGACCCTGTTCAGGAGGGGCGGGAGAGGCTGTCACTGCAGCGTGAATTACGCTCAGGATTGAACTCCTGATCTCATGCTCGCTGGGCAAGTGCTGTGCCGCTGAGCTATATCCTGGCCCTACACTGAGTGTTTACAAATGTTACAACTGTCTAGAAATGCAGCTGCCTTTCTAGAATAAATCCAACTTGGCCATAATATATTCCTTTTATAATCTTTTTTATGTATCCAGAAAATCTGTGGGAGTACTGTGGTAAGGATTTTATATCTACAGTTATTTTGCCTTCTCTCCTTTTAGCTTGTTATGCTTTCTTTTGCTATTAGCTTAATAAGCTAAGCATGAGAACGTGTAACCTTGGGCCATAACGGTGTACCTGTCTAGTGTAATTACCGCTTCGCTACTTCCCAGACAACTCAATTACCTTAGGACACTCAATTCATTTAGCTCCTCTTTCCTTCTGTCTTATTGGTGTGTTTTATTTTGAAATATATTTAGAATTATATACATTTCTAAGTTTATTTCCAATACCATAGGACATCATCATCATCATCATCATCATCATCATCATCATCATCATCATCTCATAATAATGCTTGAGATTGATCCGGGTACCCACACACTTTTTCAAAAATCTCCAGGTCTTTCTGAATTTCCGTTTCTTCGGGGGATCATTTTTATATCCTTGTATATATCATTTTCTTATTTAAGTTATGTCTGTTGGATTTTGTTTGTCAGAAAATATACTCATTAGTTCTCATTTTTAAACATGACTTTCACTGGGAATTTCAGTTGTATATTGGTGTTTTTGACTGCCTTTAAAATATCACTCACTGGACCAGGCAGATCGCTCAGCAGCACAGCACCTGCCGGCAAGCACACGGTCCTGGGTTCCACTCCCGGTACCAAAAAATAAATACATAAGTAAAGCATCACTCCATATTCTACAGAGTCCATCATTTCTGCTGAGGAGTCAGCTGTCATTCTTATTTTACAAGCGACGCCTCTTAGAATCCGGGTAGCCTTTCTGGATGTCTTAAAAACCTAGTTGAGCTTCCCTCTTGTTTATTCTGCTTGTTGGGCTTATTGCTATTTTTTGTCATAATGTATTTTTTTCTGGTTGCATTTACATTTTTCTTTTTGGTTTTGGTTCTCAAGAATTTTAATAAGATTTCTATAATTTTTACTTAAATTTCCCAGGGTTCATAATATTTTTGAATATATAATTTTATATTTTTTGTCAGTTTTGGAATATTATTCACCCCCTCATCAAAAAGGCCTTATTTCCCCATTTTTCACTTCATATTTTTTGAAAACTAGTAGTATGCAGGTTTCATCTCATAATCATGAATTTTCTATCTTTTCCCTACTATCTATGTGTCAATCTAGGCATCTAGGTATCTCCTCTCTTATCTATCCTGAAATCCTCTTTTACGTTCTGTCTGATCTGCTGTTAGACTCATAAATTGCATATGCACCTTCAGTTACTGACTTTTGCGTCCTGGGATGTTCAGTTGCAACTTCTTAGATTTCAATTTTCCACTAAGGTTTGATAGTTTGATGTTTTCTTGAATAATATAGTCATAGCTCTTTAAAAATCCAAACCTTAATGACTGTACCATTTGGATCATCCATAAATCTGTATCTACGATCTGCTTCTCCTCTCTGCATTATTTCATGATATGCATGCTAATTTTTATTAATTGGATGGAGTGTGGTCTAAAACCTTTATTTGACATTATAATTCTTCAGAGAGGAATCACTTTATTTTAGTTTGTGTCAGACAATTATATGAGGGAAAGACCCTTAAGCCAAGTCAGAAGTGGTTTTCTCACACCATGACTGGATCTCTGCAATGTTAGTGTCCTCCTCCTGTCTGTCCTCTCCTTTGGTGCGATTCTGAACTTCTTTTCCTTTTTTAGCAGTGCAAAGCTGCTAAAAGCGACGCTTGGCTTTGCTGACATCTAGATCAGACTACGACTGTCTCCTTAACTTTTATCCAGTCACTACACAAATTGGCACAAATCGCAAGGGAAGCTAGAGCCAAGTTACGGTCTCGTGGCCCTGTCGCCCTCTCTCCAGGGACCTGGGATTATCCATCCTAACAGTCTTGGTGTTCTTAGGAAATCCTCCTCCTGCCTTCATGGTGTTGGGATCGAACCCAGGGCCTTTTGCATTCTGGGCAAGTGCTCTGCCACCGAGCTGCACGCCTGGCCCTTCAGAGCACAATTCTGTGTATCTGCCTGCTCCCTGCCAGGGGCTCTACTGAGCTCCCACCTGCTGCTTGTCTACCTGCTCAGGTCGTCAGCATTTTGCCCACGCTGCTCACCTCGTCCGTCTTCCTTTGCCCTGGACTCTTGGATGGCTTGCATTTATTTGCTATTCTCTATACTTTCCCAAATATTTATGTAGAAGTTAGCCTTTTATGCACATGTGTACAGTATCTAGTTTTTCAGTTAAATATTTGTCACGTTGCACTCTGGTCCTTCATATCATTAGTCATGTGACCCAATATCTCATCACAGTCACCTGAATTCCTCACCCGTCCTGCCCCTCCTACCTGCCTTGCTTGGTATCCAAGTGAGAGCCTTCCTAAGTCCCAGAAGGGATGCTGCCTGGTTCATGAATTGTTGATCAGAACCAACTCCATTTTTAAATGTTCACATTTTGTGTATTTATTTATGCTGCTTGGGATCAAACGCAGGGGTCTCACCCCCAGTAGGTAAGCACCACTCAACCACTGAGCTACATTGCTGGGCTAAAATTTTACGTTAGAAGAAGACTAGTAACAGCAACAGCAACACAAGTAAGAATAAAGGAGCTAGCACCTATTTGGTACCATCTAGGCTAAAACTGTCCTTTATTCTTGAGATAAATTACTCACAAATCTGCAAAACTAGCATTTGACATGAAAAGACAGCATCAGATGTGTTTACAGATGAGGAAACCGAAGACCAGAGAGTTCAGCACGGCATCGAGAGTCTCAGTGGGGAGGCCAGAGGCAGGATGCTGGCCCGAGCTTCCACCCCAGGCCCGGGTGTTGCCTGGACTTCTGAGAAGTGGGCACTGCCAGCCTCTGTCCCGAGGAGGCGAACCCATGACCTGGGCATCTGGGAGGATTCCAGCTGCCCTTTCTCAGGAAGGATGGCTCATTCAACCTAGGCACGTGGGTTTGGAGCTGACAGGCATCAGCCAGCACATAGCTCTGTTTAGGCCTGACCCACGGTGAGCATATCCCTTGGGATTAAACAGGGGCCCAGACTGGGCAGTGGGGGGGCTAGATGGAGCTCCCAGGTGGGGTCCAGTGGGGAGGCCCCATACCAGGCACGGCAGCTCAGTGCACCTGGCATCACTCAGGTGAACTCTCGTCTATTTTGTGTCATTTTGGTCCATGGTGAAAATGTCTGGGGGTGGAGGGGGACTCACTGAAATGGCCCAGCTTGTGTTCCTCCTCCTGCCTGTTCAGTAGCTCCTGCTGTTCTTGGACTCACAGCCTCCCTGTCTGCACCCCTTGGCAGAGGGTGAACCCCCAAAGGACGATGGGCAGAAGGCCAGGGAAGTGAGCAGGCACCACAGCCAACCTGTCACAGTGTGCAAGCTGCAGCAGCCACAGGGGCCGAGACAGCAGAGAGGCCCAGGCCTGGGGTGTGGGCTGCAGGAGGAAGAGCCGTGCACAGCGCCGCTGCCGTGGAGCTGAGGAAACCTGTCGCTCAGCTAGCCCTCAGGGTCCGAGGAAATCCTACCTGTCCACAGCTTCAGCTGAAATGACAAAAGCTTTTTTAAGACTCAGTTGTCTTTAAATTGCGTGTGTACATGAGCACACACACACGTGTGTGTGTGCGTGTGTGTGTGCATAGTAGAGTCATCTATTTCCTGTCGCATTACTTTGTAATCTCCATGCTATCATTTGTTTTCAACTCAAGTGAAATGTTCAGCATGACGACTAGAAATCGGTGACTCTTTATTGGATGTGTCAAACGCCTTCATACCGAAGCTGCCTCAGGAATGCCCACAAACTCAAACTAAAAATTAGGATATCTCTGAAAGTTTGAGAAGGTGCCAGTTCATCTAAAAGAAAGGCAAAAGGAGAGGAAATAAGTTCAAAGCCATTTCAAAAGGAAGGACTTCAAATGAGACGCGTCCAAGTGCTGTCTTTGGTCCTAAGGAAAGGGTATTTGTGCAGCGCTGCCTGCTGGAGGTGCCCGGCCCCTGACACTGTGGGGCCAAGGTGACATGTCTGGGTGCTCAAGGAGCCGTAATGCATATTTAGATCTACTAAAGACAGCGGCCCAGATTTTTTTTAGGTGGGAGCAGCTGCTTCTAATTTTTGAAAGCCTTTGAAGTCACCAACAACAGGATGCTTTCACTGACCGCTAAAGGCCCAAACTTTGCACAAAAGGTGCTCTTTATGTGAAGTTCCCGAAGAGCAGGAGGTGGTGACCCCTGCCTGCCACCCTCTCCCTGACAGGCCAGCCCACAAGTCTTGGAGGGAGACAAGCAGCATGACTTAGGGCTTCAAGGAGGAGCGCCACACAAAGGGGGCTTTCAGGAAGACAGTCGCCATGGCCAGGCTGGGAGGAGACAGCCCTGCGTAGCATTCTATTTTTAATAAAAGCATTGTTCTGTGGTGGAGGATAGAGGGCCTCCTGCCTCCCTGAGAGGTGCACTGGCACGCTTGTGTCCCTCAGAAACCCTGTGCAAAAGAAACTTTTGTCACCTCAGCGAGAACTAGTGTGGAGAGTGTACCCTCTGTTCCGAAGAAGCTATTTTTCGGAAACGCTTTTCCTAGGTTTTAGGTTTCCAGGTGGGCCCCATCCAAAGAAAAGCACCGGCACTGCGCTCCCCGGTGGAAGACTTCCTGAAACGCGTCTTCTAACCGAGGCTGCCCTAGTGTCGAGAGCGGAAGAGCAAGGGAGCCCAGCCCTGCGCAGAGGGGAGACGCCTCTCCAGTGCTGTGGGGCCTGGGTGGCCAGGCAGCCCTGCAGGAAGTGGACGTAGGCAGGTGGCCTTCCATGGCACAGCCAAGGCCGCCACATCTGCCCTCCTTGGTATCCATGAGCGCGTCAGGTAGCACACTCGCCCCGACTCATGGGTTCAGGAAAACCACATGCAAACTGGACTTAAGGACAAAAGAGAGGGCCGGCCAGACAGCGCAGCAGATTAAAGAGCCTGCAAGCAGCCGCAGGGGCCAGGAGTTCGATCCCCGAGCCTGCCATGCCAGCCCCACCTCCGCAGCGAGGGAGAGAGAGAGAGAGAGAGAGAGAGAGAGAGAGAGAGAGCGACCTAGGCCTAGGGGCACATGGCTGTGGTCATGGCACTCTGGGAGGCTGAGGCAGGAGGATGATGAATTCAGACTCGGCCTGGGCAGTTTAGTGACTTAATGAAAGCCTGTCTCAAAAAAAAAAAAAAAAAGGCCAGGGATGTACTTCATTTGAAGGGCTTGGGTTAAGTACTCAGTACAGAAGGACAAACAACAACAACAGCAACAAACAAACAAAAAAGGAGAAAGAGAACTAAGAGGACTACCTTCTCCTTAGGCCACACCTAGGGCCTCCAGGGGTGCGGGTGTGCTCTTCCCTTCTGCCTCGCTCACTCGCTCACTAAGCTGGACCTCTCCAAGTCAGAAGGAGCTGGCCTCTAGAACGTCCAGAGCTGCATCCCATCAGCTCGGCCTCGGGGCCCAGCGGCAGCTCCAGTCACTAGCTTGGGATCCAGCTCCACCTCTCCACTAATTTCTATTTGCAGCTGGGATGTGGGACCTGTTCCTAGAACTGGTATGTGGGTCAGGGAGATCCCAGCACCTCCAGAAACTAGGAATGCTTGCGTGGCAGCCCAGGGGCACAACCACATCACAGTCGAGGAGCGGTGCAGCTGTTAGGGGGCACTTCTTTCTCCCGCCTCTCCAATGGCGGATGCTCAGCTGAACTTTACTAAGTGCACCAAATGATTTGCAAGAACCAGAGGGCAAAGCCTGACAGCAGACAAGGGTGCTGAGTGCCTTCTAGGTCACTGCTTCAGAAATCAAACGATGTGGCATGGGAGGTCCTCAAAGAGAAGAGGTAACAGCATTGGAAGAAACATGGTGCAGGTGCCCAGGACAGGCCACAGCCCAATACTGAACACCCAGGCCGGTCCAGCCCTCCCTCCTGCGTGGCTCTGGGCACTGCTAGGCAGAGGAAGGCAGCTCCCCATGGGCACAGGGTGGCCCTGTGATGAGAGAGTGTGGGTGTGGCAGAAAGACATCACCTGCGCATGCTTGGAGGTGTCCCGAGCAAGCCACTCCATCCCAAGAAGCCTGCCTTGCCCTGGAGCCTCCCGGAGCTGGGGCTGCAGGAGCACAGGGCTTGCTCTGGATGCTGGAGGTGCTGCTCTTCGGACTTGCTGCCTCCGCTCTGCTTTCTGGTGGTGTCTGGTCTCTCCGCAGTGCACTTCCGTCGCTGCCTGCCTGCTCACAGTGCTCTGCAGACTCGAGTCTCAGCAAGATGCTCTGCAGTTTCCAGCTGCTCCTCTGCTGGGTTTGCTCATCTTCTGGGGGTGTGATTGATTGTCCTGAGTAATGATCCCAGCGTGGAGGCAACGTGCATGCTCTGCGGTGGACAGTGGATCCAAAGCACAGCTCTGATTTATGCCAACCCTGGTAGCGGTGGGAAACACTTACAATTTACCATTTTTGTTTTGTTTTATGATCAACTTGGTGTTGGAACAGTTCAGATTTATAGAAAAGCTGCTAACACAGTACAGAGGGCTTGGATATATTCTGGACCCACATTCTTATGATTAACATCTGCTGCGGTTTGAGTAAGAAGCCCTCCGCTACGGCCCATTAGTGAAGGCTTGATCCCCCGAGCACAATGTTCAGAGGAAGGGTCCAGAGGGGAGACTGAGTCATGGCGGCATGTAGATCGAGCCACAGATGATTGATAAGTGGCTGGGCTGCTCAGAGGTGAGACCCAGCTGGAGGAATATGTCACTGCTTGGAAGGGGCCTGGCCCTTTCCTCTCGGACTCTTTTCTTGTCTGCTTCCAGATACCGTGAGTTGAGCAAGTTCTTTATCACCAAGAGCGTCTTCTGCCAAGATGCTCCGCCCCACTCAGGCCCATGACCACGGAACCAGCCAACCTCCAACTTGGAGACCGTGGGCCAAAATAAGCCTTGCCGCCTGTAGGTTGTGTGTGCCAGGGATTTCTCCCAGCAACAGAAAGCAAACTAGCCGGACATCCTTCCTACATGCCTAGAGCACGTCTGCAGCAATGAATGGACCAATATGGATGCATTACCATGAACTGAAGTCAACATGCTTTCAGGTGTCCTTTTAGCGAAGGCCCTAGCGTCCTTCCACTGTTCCAGGTTCCCGACCAGGGCACCATCCTACAGATAGTCACAGGGCCCTGCTGAGCTCTCTTTGGACTTTGCTGTCTTCAGTGACCTTGAAGACAGAATACGCTTCCGCTGAGCTCTATCTGACCGCTTTCTAGTGAACAGACGAGGCGCGTGGGGGGATCATGCTGCCGAGCTCCGATTTCTTCCCCAGTGTCTAACTCCAGTGAGCATTGGTGTGGAGGCACAGTGCAGGCATTCCCTCTGGGCTGTCACATTGGATTGTTCCCAGAACAAAAGACATTCACCTGGAGCACTTGCTACAGGGCAGAGGAGAGGCAGGAAAGGCTTGGTCATCATGATTTACAATTGCTATATTCATGGAAGGTCTACGAGCTTGGTGTGCATTCCGTCACCTTCCAGTGGTTCATTCCGGGAGGTCACTTGTAGCCCTAACACTAAGTGTGGCAGCTCGGCAACTCCAAGAAGGAAGAAGCCTCTCCAAGACCAGTGTTTGTGGGCGTCCGCGGCATGAACACCAAGCCCAGGCCAGCAGAGGTGGGCAGGCGGGATTTTCCAAGAGCAGGAAAGGCAGAGGAGCTCGGTGAAGGCCGAGTGGCGGTGTTGGTGCAGATGCTCCAGGAAGTGCAGGCAGCCTCAGACCACACTCTCCGAGTTGCAAGCAGCCAAGGGCCAGGCTGCAGGGAGCTGCCGCCTTTGCCCCAAGCCCACCTGTCTATGTGTGGCTCCATCAAGCTGTGGGCACAGCAGGTGACAGTTCTGCCTCGTGGACCCTGCCAAGCCAGAAGCGCCTCCTCCGGGCTCTTTGCTGACTGCTCCTGCTCTCTTGTGCCGGGCCGAGACTGCAGGCCCAGGCCACACTTTGTTCTCCGCACTAGAGCACTTCCCATCACATCTGTACTGCCTGAGTGTGCGTGTGGTCTGGTGGCCAGCAAGGGGCACCCGCTAGGTCAGTGTTGCCCGGTGCAGCCTCCAGACATGGCTGCTGCACCCCATGCATTATTTGCCTTCCTACACCCCAGTCCATTCTTTCCTTAAATACACACATTTTAAACTTTAAATATATTTATTTAAACGGACTGCTGTTATTGTCATTGGTGCAAACTCAATGTCGCCTGCCACACAGTCTAAACAATGCAGACTGTTACATGTTTGCCCTTGTACCATCTAAAATCCTTCTCCCGCCATCAAAGATGGGGTAGCAGGCTTTGCGAACCCACGGGGGCCTTCATTAAAGTCCTTTCCCTTGGTTCCCCATTGATGCAAAGGCTGCTGTAGTGTTAGGAGGATGGGCCAAGGTGACCCAGAGCGGCACAGCAGTAAACTGGGCTTTCAAACCCTGCTCCCCGCCGCCTTCCCTCCTGCACTGACCACTGAAGCACAAAGCCCAAGCCGGAAGTCCTTTGAAAGACCCTGGTGGGACAGGCTGCTGGCCCTCCTGGCTGGCAGGAAGAACCAGGGGACCCGGGAGGAGAGAAGAGCCCAACTGGAGTGAGTCACATCACACATTAGCTGAAAACCCCCAGAAGTTTAGCAGGACATTATTTATTGTAATTTATGGAAATATATTAGTGAATTTCCTGATGTAACTGAAAAGGCCTAAATTATATTCAAAGAAGAATATTTAATGACATGTTAGAAGGTTCTATATTTGAGAGCTATTTGTTAAAGTGCTCCCAATTTTAACAAACATTTGTAGAAGTGAATTTTTTTTTTTTTTTTTTATCTTCAGGAAACAGAAGTAATATATGGGTAGAAACTTTGAGTAACATTCACAAATGACATGGGGAAAAATAAGAATTCAGCACTGACGTATTTTCTCTGTCTTGCATAATAAATAAGGCATCACTGGCTTATGTACATAATTATCAGAATTCATTTTTATAAAACCAATAAAGAATGTTAAATCAGAAATTTTGTTAGAATGTTAAGTTAAACAGATGGTAAAAGACTCTCACAAGCACTGATTCATTTAATAAAAAAAACCTCAGGAAAAATTAATCTAATTTCATAAAATCAAGGCAGACAAATGAAGGGATACCATTTTCTTTTCATATTCGCCCGTTGTCATGTATGTTCACCATCAAACAAGCTCCGTCAGCATGAAAAGTGACACCTCCCCACCCCTCCCCCAGCCTCTGTAACTTCAGTCCTAGCTTCTGTGAATTGGCTCATGCTTAATACCTTATCTGAGGGGAGCCATGAAGCATTGGGCTGCTTTCATATCTGGCTTGTTTCGCTGCGCATGCCTTCCACATCTATGTCTGCTGGGCATGTCTGAATTTTACTCCCTTTTTAGGACTGAATGATGTTACATGCATCGGCCACGCTGTGCTTCTTCAGTATGTGTGGTGGGTGCTTGCTCTGCTCTTCCCTGTGGTCACTGTGAACAATGAATCTATAAGTGCTGGGGGGCATCCAGGTATTCGCTTGAATTCGTGCTTATAGTTCTTTCTGATGGGTACCTAGCAGTGGAGTTGCTGTATCATACACTTCCTCTGTGTCTAGCTCTGTGAAGAATGCTTCTGCTGTATTCTTTTGCAGAATAAATCATCTGGAAATTGGCTTTGTCCATACTATCATGGAGGTGACTACCTTATGTATTTCATTCAGAAATCTAACACATGCGTTTGATCACCAGTAGTCACCAACTGCTCCCTAATTTCCAGGCAGAGATCTAGACACGGGGCCCAGAATAGAGGACAGGTCATGGCCTTGTTCTGGGGAGCTCACTTCTGATGGCGCAGCCAGGAAGAAGCAAGTGAGTACCTGCAGGAGAAGAAGGAGACAGAAGCCACCAGGCTCCTGCTCGCTTTGTGCTGGCGGCCAGGTCCTGCTGGGCTCACAAGAGCCGCAGCCTCCCGGGGGGAGGTGTGCTGCAGGAACCCAGAGAGGAGGCATCCCAAGGGACGGGACAGCGGTGGGAAGGGCGCGGTGGAGACGACCGACCTGGGAGTTGCAGCCTGTGACGTGGGTAAGAGCGGAGGGACAGCTGGAGGCAGGAGCCCTGGGCACCAAGAGCCTCTCCGGCCTCGGGAGGACTTTGGGTTTCAGTCTAAGGGTGGTTGGGGGCTGGGGCTGGGAGCGACAGAGCCTGGGTCACGTGTGCTGTGAGAGGGTCTCTCTGTCCGCTGGTGAGAACTGGGGAGCAGCAGGTTGGCAGCAGGGACGCTGAGCGACAGATGTGCCACGAGGAGTTTCTTCTGCGCCTGGAGAGTAGGTGCATGGGGAGCCAGGCAGGACTGGTGTCTTGCTGTGGCGCTCAGGCTGCGTTTAGGCAAGTGCTCCTCGTTCAGCGTGTGGATCAGACGGGCTCTGTGCACTACTTGCTTACATCTCCAACAGCCGGTCAGGACTGTTGCTGAGCAGCACGCTGCGACGTTACGCACCAAGGGCCAGATAAAGCGTGAACGGCACCGACATCCCCACAGCCTCATCCAGACACAGGCCAGCACGGCAGGGCTGCAGAGGGGAGCTTAGGGCGGTGCTCCTCTGAGAGGAGACCCAGGACAGGGGTTCCGTAAGGTCAGGGGCTGCGTTTGGCCCGTGGGCTCCATGCGTGCTGGGCGGGGACGCTGAATGTGAAAGAGGAATGAAGCGAGGAATCCGAGGCCCTCCTCGGGCTGAACTCTGTGCCTCTCGCGTTTTGCACAAGAACATCTGGAGCTACAATGACAAAAAGGGAAACGCGGGTGTTTGAGACCTTCCATGAGGTGTAGACATAGGGGCTGGATGTTTCCAAAACTGGTGGTAGAAGAGATCAATGGTGAGGACCTGTGTGCGAATTACTCCATTCTGCGTATATGTTTGCCTTGGACAAGTGAAAAATCACGGCCAGATTTGATGCAAGGAGTCGATGTCAGAAGCCAGCACGGGTGCTCGGCCAGGGTGACTCGCTTCTCCACCTTTAATGATGCCAGGAAGCGCCATCAGGCCGAGTAACTCTGGCAGTGGGTGTCCGTGCCCTCAATTCTGGTTTTGGAAGCTGACCGCTGATGTCCCGCTTCGACACGGGATGAAGTCCTCCCGTGCTTCCTGGCCTTTCTTCCTTACTCTGGGGCGGATCAATGTCCACAGGAAGAGTTCGCCTGTTTCTTATGTATCAAGTCTCATCCAAATAATCTAGGAAACCTCTAAATTTGAAAAAAAAGGAAAGAAAAGGAAAAAAAAAACAAAAAAAAACAAAACAAAACAGGACCAGAGACTTCTGAAGATAGAGTGAATACAAAAGGAACCAGCCTCACAGGGGAGCACAGCCAACAGGTGACAAGAGACAGGGACTGCAGACAGGCGGCAAGAGACAGAAATGGCACCAGAAATAAAGACACAATGCGGAGGGTGGTGGGGCATCTGATGGGTATCCTAGGGGAGTTAAACCAGGTTCTAAGTTAGCTTGGGGGGCTCTGTCCCTCCAGCTGATTGGGGTCTGGGGGACTGACATTTACCTCAGACCAAACTTAACTGGGCACTGCAGGGCCACCAGCCCACAGGGCTAGTGATTTAAAGAGGGGCCACTGACTCCTATACCCTAAAAGATGATCTGTCCCACCCATGCCAATTACCACAGGAAATGGGCATCAACAAATGGATTGGGTAGGAAACTGAATTTAACTCATAGAAATAAACAAGAAGTCATCACTCAGCAGCAGATACTTGAAGAAAAAGAACACCAGGCAAGTGCGACCCCAACAGCAAAGAAGGGGAGAGCCACGCTCATGAAACGGGGCAGAGGAAAGCCTCAGTCAGGCCTAGGCACCCCAGGGCCTCAAGGACACGCAGGGCGCGTGATGTCAGTGTGCCCACTGGGCAGCTGAGACATTAGAAACGGGACTCTGGGCATATTTCGCTGGCTGCGTGGGCTGAGACTCAGAGCTGATGCAGGCAACGCTTCAGGGATGGCTCTGGAAGGCAGAAGAAATGCAGGAAGCAAAAGGAGAGAAAAGTTAGGTGGCGTGGAGGGTGAGTCCAGAAGACCAACACTTCTCTTTCTGGAGGGACGGAAGAGAACTGCAGAGGAGAAAAATGAAAAGAAATGGAAGAGGAAACACGATTGTGCTACCGAAGGCACAGGAGAAAGGCAGCGGAGACAGTCGGAGGTGCAGAGCTACAATTTCAGAAATGCAAGGGTGAGCGGAATGCGGAAGCCTCCCTGAGAGGAGGGCGTGGTTTCCTGATAGCGGCGGGGTGCAGAGGCATTAGCCTTCCGGTGCCAGCATCAGGGCGGCGGGTGGCGGGGCTCATCTTCCCAGTCTCGGGGCAGCCCTGGGCACCCCGGCTTCCGCTCGGGCAGAATCTCACTCTGGCGCTTGTGCAGAACGAAGATATTTTTAGATATACAAGGACTCTGAACGCTTGCCTTCAGGAGGGACTGAGGCTCACTTGACCAGGTGCTCCAGCACCATGTATACTAAACACAAGTTCACGTTTGCGACACAATGCAAATAGCACGCAAATGGGCAGCGTGGGAGGCGAAGCGTCCTGACCGCTGTGTCTTCCCGAGGTAGTCACTGAGGACCATCCTGGGGCAGGATGCGTGTTCCCAGACACGGCCCAGGTCCAGGCTAGCAGCTCAGCTTTAAGTGCTATCCTGTGTGGAACACAGGCCTTTGCAAGGAACACGCCCTGCAGATGGTGCCAAAGCTGCTTTTGCAAGTGAAGGTCGCGGGGGGAGATCAGGCGGCCTCCTTGCCGCAGCTCCCTGTTCTTAGAAGTTCACACGGGCTCTTGTGCCACTGAGGTCCCTAATTTACTTAACACTCTCCACTAGTATGTGCTCAGATCGCTTCTATATTTCGCGACTAAGTGGACACGGTAGCAAGGATCTCTTGGACTTTTATCTCTGCACGCGAGGGATATTTATACAGGTTAAAGTCCTAGAATTGGAATAATGGCTAAGTAAAAAGGAAAGGGCAATTTAAAAGAAAAACCTGACCGATGCTGCTTTTTCTGCAAAATAGTCCTAGCCATTTTTGTTTTGGACGACTGAGTTCTGCATTCGGATCTTCAGGGAGGTGGGCGGGCGGCCGCCCTGGACCGCACACTCTCTGTCCCGGGCCAGGCTCTGCCGCGGGGCTGCCCGCGCCCTGCCGCGCGTCTCCTACAGATGGCGCTGTTGGCCCGCTCTCCTGTCACTCAGGCCGCTGTAATCACTAAACAAAAAGAAATTAAGCCGCTCACACAAGTGGGCCGCAGCGATTTTGACGTCTGTGCCGAGCCCGTTCAAATCTGTGCTTCCTCACCTTACTGGCTGTCAAACTCAGATAACTTTGTGATCCACCATTCTTCAGAAGGAAAAGAGAAAATATTACATTTGACCATCTTTTCTGAAATCGTTAGAAATTCACCCTTTGAAAACAAAGTCTTTGAGAACTTCCAACAGCCGGACCCAGTCGGTGTACTTCAGGGGAGAGAAATAATTCAGGATTTAGCTTCTCAGTTTTTTTCATTCTCTTCCTCCTTCAAACAAACAAACAAAGGCTCGCGCGCGCACACACACGCACACGCGCACACACACATACACACACCCCTCTGGATTCCAAGGGAACCTGCAGACTGTGTGACTGTCTTCAGAACAAAGGGTCCAATGGCTCTTGGCCCCGTGCACACCGGGCCTTTGTTCCCAGAGTCTGTCTGTCAGGGAGCAAGTGAGGAGGCACTCTTTGGGGGCCTGACCCAGGGACCCACCTTCCCCAGGGAGCCCCCTAGGACCAGAGCACCCTGGGAAGCAGAAACCAGGGGAATGAAGGAGGTGACAGTTGCAGGTCATCAGGCTTTCTGGACCTTCCCTGCTGTGACCAGAAGGGTCTGCAGCCTCCCTGGAGTTGGAGCTTAAATGCCAGTGGGGATCACAAGGCAAAGCTGTGCTGCGCAGAGCCAGGAGACCTTGCTGCCGGGGACGCCCTCTCTCCTGTGCAAGCAGCGCCTGTCCTCCATGCTGCTCTAGAATGGCACCGAGCCCTGCCCATTGTGCAGGGTGAGAGAGGCACAGCGAACCAGGCCTCTGCAGCTAGAGACTGGCCTCATGCGTCCTCTTAGAAGGGTTCGATCCTCTCGGGGCAGCAGGTCCGGGGATGCCATGACCCCAGTCAAGTCCAAGGAAGAGAATGGTAAGTTAGGAGCAACAGAGCCCAGCCAGAAGAAGTCTGCCTGGCAGGCCGCTGATTCCTAGCTGGCTGTCAGCATGGGCAGCCCTGGCCCTCTCTCGCCTAGGATGCTGACCCTGACCCCGAAGGCTGCAGCATGCAGTGGCAGAGCGGTGCTTCACTGGCATTGCTAAGAGGGAACAGGTTTCTCTGTGCGAGCTACCCACCCTGCTGGGTGGGGCAGTGTTGTTGTGTCTTCAGTGTTAGGCCTCAGCTAAGCGTAGCAAGCTCATTGGGAACCACGAAAACAAGGCGGTAGACTTTGGTGCATCCCAAAGAGAAATCACACAAAGGTCTGACTGCTTTGGAAGAGCATGGGTAGCGCTGGGCGCAGAACTGGTGCTGGTCCAGGGCGCTGGTCCAGGGCACTGACTGCACGGGGTCGACCTAGTTAGTTCCGCACTAACTGAGGGACAGTGCCAGGGGACAGGAAGGCTTGAGCTCTGGGAGGGTCCTGCTGGCCTGATGTCCCAGAGCCTGGGCTAGGGGCACCTCGGTGAGTAACAGAGCCTCGGCCACCCTCCAGTACAGTCTCCCGTATCCTTTCCTCCTACTGTGCCATCTCCCGTCCCTGCAGGGCCACTTCTCCAGGGCTCCCAAGGGGTGCCTGGGCTCCTAGCAGCTGTCCCTGCCTGTTGTCCCCGCCCTCCAACTCCTTCTCCTGGCCCCTTCCCACCCACAGTGCTCGCCATTCCATGATGCTGGCCAGTCCCCGTACCAGGATGGAAGCTAAGTGCTTCCCTGCCTGGAGGGCAGTGGCGCTGTCCCTGTTCCTAACTCTGTAGTCTTGGTCTTTGTCCTCTTCTCCTCTCCTCTCCTGGATTTTGTGGTGGCAGCTGCCTAGATTCCCCTCTGGAGAAAGAGTCCAAGCTCAGCTCAGGGCTTCTAGGGGCTCAGGGCTTTGGTTGACTAATCGTGTCTGCTCAGGGTATGGTGTGGTGAGCAGGCACGTGTCTGCTGGTCTCTTGAGCATACTATGCCCTTTGGGGAGTTTAGATTTTGCAAATGTTTCTTTTGGCGTGTGATCTCTCCCCCTTTTGAGCACCTTGCATGCCCTGGGTCACAAGGCGTGTCGGCCTCTCTGATGCAGAAGTCTCTCCTTGGAGGCTGCAACTGAGCCCACCACATGCTGTGGCCCCAGTTGCTGCCCTAACTTTAGTGCACCCCGTGGCGCCCCCACCTCACTGCACCGTGATCCCATGAGTGCGCCTTCCATCCCTGCCCTCCCTGCGGGCACCGGGCCCTCAAAAGCTTTCCTGAGAGCAGAGAGAGTTGTAGAAATTACATATTCCCGGGACTTGGCACATAATCAATGTTCAAAAATGAGTGTTGAGTTTTGCAAATCTACATCCTTCATATCTGCCTTTAAAATCAGCACACGGTAGCACAATTAAATGGAGTTCTTATTTAACTGTATAAATGGATTCTTTCACCTGGCTCAACTTTCATGAAAGAGTAAGGAGAAAGAAATTAAAATGTAGAGATAGCAGGATTAGGTTAAGGAAAAGAAATTAACTGTCAGTAGACTTTCAAATTGGCTTTGCTTCAGTTAGAGCATGGTTGAAAAGCCCCTACTGTGTGCCGGGTGCACATGGCAAGGGTGTTCTCATGTCTGTGCCCTTGGTGTCCTGGCCTCGCCCTGACTGGGTCTCAGAGCCCCAGGCAGATGGGGGCTGGGAAGCTGGGCAGCCTCCTGCTGCGGGCACAGGAATGGCCTCCACCCAGGTGGCATGGCCCGAACACGAGGTAAGGGAGGCATGCGCGGAGAAGCTCGGATCTGCTGCTCTCAGGCACAGCTTGCGCCTGTGCGTGGCGGAGGAGACCAGGGTCCCAGAGGTGGGCATGCGCCGCAGGCTCCCATTTCCAAGAGTAGCTTCCTGATGCTTTCAGCCCCTCCAGAAGGAAGGCATCATTATCCTCCCCCTTTACAGACATAGAGCGGGGCCTGGCTGCCAGAGGGCCTGCCACAGCCACTTCGGGAAGGCCAGCCAAGGACCCAGTGGGACGCACCACATGAGATGTCCTTGGCGAGTGCCTTGGGGTCACTGTTGTGCATTTGCTTGGGAAGCAGCTCCCGGCCAGCTCTCCTGGCCAGGGTCCAGGACACACACACTAGGCACCGGGACAGAGTCATGGCGGGCACAGCAGGCCAAGCCTCAGCAGCCATGGCCGTCAGGGTCCAGCAGACACAGACTCTCCTCTGTTGTTCATCCCTGGGGTTGGAGAGAAGCCTCGCCCTTGTGCCCTTCTGTGTGTCTGCTGTTGCATTTTCCCTCATCTGCTTTCTCGGGTAATTAATGCTCTGCACATCTGTCTCACTCGTCAGAGAGGAGACTCTTTAGAAACAAGGGCCATATGTTTTTCATCTGTCCCATGCCCGGTGATGCTTGGCATAGTAACCAACACAATTTCAGAAGGAACTAGATGACACATTTAACTCCAGCCTCGCAGCCATGATTCTGAGGTACAGATGATGGAATCCAGCCTTCTTCAAGCAGTAAATCCATCCCCCATAAGCTCACCAGGCACCTACTGTGTGCCAGGCACTGAGGTGCCATGGAGGTGAATATCGTGCATCCCTGGCCCTAGCAGGGAGACAGAACGGTGCTCTCCCTGGTCTCCAGGCATTGCTGTCCTGGAGGGGCAGATGTACTTTCAGCCTAGATGCCCACACTGGCACCTCCTGGGCTGCACAGCTGCAGCGTGGCTGCCAACTTCTAAAGGCTGCTGCAGGAGGAACAGGGCAGGTGGGTGATGGCAGCAGGCACACAGGCGCAGCCACCACCAGCCCTCTCCTGCAGCATCCCCACTTCCGTGTCTGGTGGGCTTTTCCTTCTACAGCCCACCTGGATACAGTTGTTCAACTCTTGGGAGATCCTGCAGTCCAAATTGTGGAGAGGACCCAGGAGGACAGGCCTGGCTCTTGCTTCAAGCACTCTGGCTAGTTTGTCATTCCAAGCAGCTGCTCGTGGGACAGTGCTGAGCAAGGTGGCTGTGTGTCTCAGTCCATGCCACGGGGTCACTGTTGTGCATTTGCTTGGGAAGCGGCTCCCGGCCAGCTCTCCTGGCCAAGGCCCAGGGCACACACACTGGACACCGGGACATTTGGAGTCATTTCTGTGACAGGCTGGGTTACACAGGAAGTGTTTCTCCCAAGACCTTGCTCACCAACATGGCCGTGTCAGAGCTGGAGTCTGGAGGGCTGCTCAGGCCATGGAAGCATCAGCCAACAGAGTGATTCTTTGATGAGTTCAGAGCTAACTGGGTTATGAGGAAGTTGGCATCAACTGGGAGGAAGTAGGTCATCGACAGTGTGGCCTTGAAGGGTATGTGCTGTCCACCAGCCCCACCCCCGTGTCTGGCTGCCCTCAGGTGAGCAGCTTCTGTGAACCCCGCCCTCCACCATGGTCACCCTGAAAGCAGTGGCACTGCTGAGCACAGGCCCAAACCTCCGCAACTGGCAGCCAATAAACTCGCCTCCTTTATGTTGGCAGGCACCACGTCCGAGCAACAGAAAGCTAACCTGGTGTTGCTGATGCCACAGCCGCAGATCCGTTCATCTCCGCCTGTGCCTCAAGTCCTCCCCTGTGTGTGTAAAGTGGGTGACTGATAATCCTACTTCCTAGAGTTATGGGAAGGACAAGGGACCCGAGGTGCTACGAGATGCCATCCTTGCTGCCCCCTCCATGGCTCCTCAGGCCACTGTGGTGGCAGGCTCTGTACCTGACCACCTGTGCTGATTGCCTGGGGAACTTTCACGAGAGGCAGAATCTTGGCCCCACAGCCACTCAGCAGCAAAACGTAGTGAAACACTAGACAGGGAGCGGGGAAGAGGCCTCTGAGTGCTCACACTAGCTCCAGAAGTTGTCACTGGGAACTGGTCACAGAGGGGCCCACAGGAGGGCTGAAGAGACAACTTTTTATTTTTCTGCATTTTATTTAATTAAAAATAGCAGGAGCTCACATACCTGCTAGTTTCCAGAAGTCTCTGGCATCCCCTGCTATTTCAACATTTGTAGTGGGGCGGGATGGGGTTTTCCTGAGGGTCCCGCTGGATTTATAGCGCTTGCTTGGGAAGAACAGCTGAGGAGTCAGAGCGACAGCCCCCGCCCCCAGGGCCTATCTCGCAGCATCTGTAGCTTAGGGCTTCCTGCACTGGCTCGAGTTGTGGAAAGGAAGCCAAGGCAGACGTCCAAAGGCAGGGCCCTATGACGTCTGTCTCCAACCCCTCACTGTTCTTTCTGTCCTTCAGAGGCTAAGAAGGAAAATCACCTCTGCTTGGACTCTTAGGTGTTTAGGAGCAGCCATGGTCAGCATACGTGTTCTGGGAGGCTGCAGGAAAAGCTGGGGGTGTGGGGGAAACAGCGCATGGAAGTGCCCCCTTTCCTTGCCCTCCTCCCGTGAGCATCTATCTGGGGTCTGCAGTGGTGGGAGGCCTTTGCCTTCATGAGCGAAAGAAGATTAGATCAAAGTGACGGCAGCCGCCCTCCCAGCCTTCTTGTACTGCGGGTGAAATGAGCCCCTTTACATGAAAATTGGTTGATTTTTCTGGTATTTCTTGCTAGAGGGACCTGTGGCGTGGCTGCGGAACCAGGGCAGCAGAGCCGAGTCTCAGTTCTGGCTTTGTGCCTCTTTGCTGGGTGGCCTCAGGGTTTCTTTCCCTTTCTGATCCACAGGTTGACAACCTGAAAGATGCAGAGGAAGGAACCGGTGCCACCGATCCTTCGTGAGGTGCGCTGCTCGGAAAGAACCCAGGGAACACCCTACTCTTCTTCATGTGAGAGCCACCCTCTGCATCCGTGTGCTCCTGCAGGAGGGGCATCTGTGCTGAGAGGGGCCAAGCCACCGACTGAAGCAGGGCAGGGACAACGGGGGGAACTGACTTGGCCTGGTTTTCAGACTCAGGGTCGGGCTTGGGGAAGGGTGCCGAGGGACCAGAGCGCTGTGGACACAGAGCTGCCGCTGCTCATGACATGGTGCCGACAGCTTCTTTCCTATCCAAGGACACACAGAGACAGATTGCATGGCCTGCAAAGCCAAAAGCCTCTACTGCTTGGCCCTTTCCTGGCGTTTGCTACCAGGACCTGTAGACTTGGAGCAGCTCTGGCGTCGGCGGTGGCTGAGGAGCAGCGGCTAGAGCTTGCTCCAGCGTGCCCCTGGGAGCGCGTCCTGCCATCCCCGTCCCCCATTGCTTCTGCGGGTCCACGCCTTGCGTCTGTCTCCTTTCTGCCTTCTCTCCATGCCTCTTATGGGTGCAGGACTTGTTGTCACCTTGCGTGGAAGCCGCAGGATTACAAGGATGAGGGCTTTGCCGCTTCCCTTCTGCTGTGCCGCGGCTCCTTCTGGCTCAGGGCCCGGAGGTGGCATGTGCTAAGGACATGGTTCTTGTATCAAGAGTGGACTCTGGGTGGTTCTTTAGCTACACAGACCCCATTTCCAATGGCAGGAGTCTGACCTGGATCCCAGTTCCCTGGGGGCTGTGGGAACTTCAGTTTGCAAGATCAAGTGCATTAGGAGAGGACCAAGTCCCTCAGATGAAAGGGTGGGAACGGGTCGGCATGTGCTGGGTGCTGAGTGACTACACAGCAGTGAATCCGACTGCAGGACTGAGGCCGGGGATTGTTCACACATGGTTACCTGGTGACCAATTTCTTGATGTTCTCAGCACCTTCCCTTGGATGGTGCCTTCTGTCCTGCCAGGCCTTTAAGGCCCTGGGTCTGCATCTTACCCTCTGAGCCTCTTTCATTCTCCTTTCGAGGGCTCAGCGCTCAGCACACAGCCTCGCACGGCTAGCAGGTGGGGTGCAGCTTGGATCTCGTGCACCTCGGTGTTGCTGGGACACCACCCGCATGGAAGTCCTGATGCCGCACTCTGGGGCAAATGGTCTGGAATGAGGCTTGGTTGACTGCAAACCCACCTGCCACATCTGCCTGGATAGAAAAGTCCCAGCCATGCCGGGGGTCACACTCTGCCTGGCTGCAGGTGCCCCGGTGCTGTGACTACCGCTTCCAGAGCGCCTCTTGGAGAACGTTTGTAATGCTGTGCTTGTGCTGCGGAACCCGCAGAGCATCATCTTTAGTGAAAGAAGATGAATAGCTTTAAAGAAAGTTGCTCCCACCTTCTTACCCCTGCAGACCAAGACCGGATGATGGAGAGAAATGGCTCCAGACCTGGCCATGCCGGCAGGGAAATGCTCCACTTCTTGGGTGCTGTATTCAGCCAGTGTCCACCTGGCCCAGTACATTAGTACAACATCTTTCTTGACATGTTTTCTAGCTGATAACATTTTCCCCCCAAATTCTAGAAATGCCAAAGCAGCGCCAACCACAGGGCATTTCTTTTTGTCCTCGGAAACTTTCTCAGTGTCTGGGTCCTTAATCGGGTGATATTTCTCTACTTCACATGATCAAGGGGGAGGGAGGGGGCTGAGCATTCGAAAGCACATCTTGCATTGGAAAATTGGGTCTGGGTTACCTGGCCAGCCACAAGGCAGCAGAGCAGACAGGTGGGGGCTGGAGTCAGAGGCCCTGGGCAAGCGTCAGCCTCCTGCCACCTCCTCTTCAGTAAAGCAAGGATGCAGGCAAGAGAACAGGTTACCAGCCTGGGAGCTAGTGACGGTGTCAACAGGGAGAAGCTTTACCTGGGGGTTTTAATCTTCAAACCAAGACAATGACAATCCCTACACATCCATTGCCACCCCATAATGACAACCAAGCTGTCTTCAACATGGCCAGGTATCCCTGGGGCTGAAAGGCAAACTTGTCTTTGGGTTCTGACCTAGCTGCAGTTGGGATGGTTGGCGACATGTGGGGAGGGCGTAGTTGTTTCAGAGGCCTTCCTGTGCTCAGAACACTGTGTATGACACTCCGATGCATAGCTGCCTTCTGGAGCAGAGCCCGGCACAGGTGTGTCTCACTCAGCACTGTGGGCTCTGGGTTCCTACGGGCCTGTGAGTCATGCACAGAAAGCTCAGAGCGATCGCACAGTAGCGCCCAGGTGGGTGTCAGCAGCCGAGTCACGGGGCAGGACAGCCACAACCCTCCCTCCACCCTCCCCCGCTGACAACTGTGGCCCTCCCCAAGAACCTGCTTCCTGGCTTTAAACATTGCCTCCTGAGTGGTAGAACCTTCCAGAATGGAGCTCTGTGCTGCACACTCTCTGGTGCTGGCTTTGCCCACTCCCCACTAGGCATGTGGCCTCACTCACACCGTGTGCACCAGCAGCCCACTCTGCATTATTGCTGCATGGTGTCTACGATGTGAGCAAAGAGCAAATGATTATACAAGCTGCCCACAGCTGGACTTGGGGAGCCCAAGGTAGGGGACAATGTTCACACTTCCATGAACACTCTCCCCCATATTTGTTAGTAAATGTGTGCATGCCGTCTCTTGGGTATACACTCAAGAGTGCATTTAGGGCCTACAGGGTATTACCTGTTCGGCTTTAGAAGAGGAAGCCAGACAGATGCCCTGAAGAATAATTGAAAAAGTCCTACAGCGTTATAGGAAAGTCAATGAAAAATTTTAACAATGTCATTACAAAAGACGACATCTAATTGTCAAATAAGCTTAGACTACAGGTGTTTAGCTGCTAAGACACCTAACAAGGGCACCTAGGCCCAAGGCCTCGCTACTGCCTCTGCCCAGGGGCTGCCGGATGGGATGGGGTCCCTGGATGCTGTCCTTGGTGGGAAGGCAGAGCAGCTGGAGCCCCAGCCACAAGTGGCAGGAGCAGAATGGGCGCAGCCCCTGGGGGAAGCTGGTGGTCCCTTCTCTGAGGTTCATAAAGCTCGCAGGAAGGCACGAGTGCGAAATCAAACACTTTATTTGCAAAACCTAGGTGTTATGTGAGCACTAAATAAAGGGTTTGCATCTACCAAGAGGCTCAGCACAGAGGTCCCGAGCGGGACTGAGCTAGCATGGCATCTGGGCCCCATAGGGCTCAGGAGGAGCAGAGAACTGCCGAGGCAGGAGCCAGGGCTCAGACGAGCACGGGCATCGGGCACAGGGCCTGGGAGGACAGCGCCTGGCTTCCTCCACCTTGCTGCTACACTTTGGTACCGCAGCAGGCTGGTGCTGCCCCGAGGGAGCCTGATGGGCCTGGTGCTGCTTCCTCAGGCTGGCAGAGGCCTGGAGGAGAATTCTGAGCTTCCCACACCCTGCTGGGGAGGGGGTAGTGAAGGGCCCAGGAGTCAGGGAGCAGGACCTTGGAGGCAGGTGGGAGGCTGCGAGAGGCGCTGGCAGGACCTCAGATCCTGCAGCGTGCAGCACACAGGAGCAGCTGGCAGCGAGACAGCAGGGGCGGAGGGCAGGCAGTGGGACAGAGGCCACACCCTGCCCCAGGGCCCTGCTAAGGAGAAGTGCAGGGGAGGCGAGGCCTGGGAGGCTGCTTCCCCTCAGGGATGCAGCGTCGCTGTGCATTCCAAGCCTGAGCCATAGTCCCTGTCTGCTCCAGTCCTGAGCCTTATTCATGGTCCAGCGCGTCCTGACCCCTCTGTGTCATGCATCCTAAACCCGAGTTTCCCTTTGGTCATGGAGGTACAGGTGGGGGGCTCAGCCGTGTGAACGCGCACACTGTCCAGTCCCCTTGGTGGGGGGGGCGTGGGTTTCCCACTTCACATGAGCCTTCGCTGGAGCAGCACAGTGGCTGAGGAGGGTGAGGACACGCTCGACACCTGGCCACAGAGCAGGGACCGCTCATCTCACGCCGCTCGGCTGTGGTCCTCCTGCCTGGGAAGTGGCTCAGGTCATGCAAACAGAGCGCCTCTCACGGAGCTTCCTCAGAAGAGGAAAACAAAACTAAATACGTAATGTACGTGTGCTACCAATGAGGTATTTATTTCGAAATATTAGGTACCCATTTCAGTGTTCACTGTGAAGGTGAAATGTTCAAAATACCTTGTACAAAAGGAAAGAAAAGAGTATACATAAGTTAAAAACAAACTTAGTGAATCTAT
Source organism: Octodon degus (assembly GCF_000260255.1). Classification (NCBI taxonomy): domain Eukaryota; kingdom Metazoa; phylum Chordata; class Mammalia; order Rodentia; family Octodontidae; genus Octodon; species Octodon degus. The sequence goes on along the minus strand of NW_004524770.1, from coordinate 3,676,307 downwards.
CAGATGGCTTTTGCATGTTTTCTCTGTGTCTGTTTCTTTACTTAAAATTTGGAACAGTGCACAAAAAGCTTTGAGGCCCTCTTCGGGTAACAGTACACGGCGGATGTTGTCCATGTGGTTGAACATCCGTCTCCGCTGAGGTGTTGGAGGACTCGCTGTGCTGCGTGTGGGAGTCCCCTGGGGCTCTTGGGGGGCTGGAAGATGCAGGGCAAGAAGGGAGGCTGAGCGTGGCAGCGCGAGCCGGCGTCCACCCACGGTGGGGGCACGGCGCCTAGCTGGGGGCACCCGATCCTTCCGCGGGGCTGTCCCCCACGTCTGCCTTCCCAGGAGCGCTGCGTACGCCCCGCCTCTGCACCTGGCCTTCGTCAGGGTCTTTCCAGGGGACACGTCCGTGCCGGTCTGCGTGCGTGGAAACTGTACCCTAATATTTTCACTCGCATTTCCTACAGCACGCAAGAGGGTGAGCATACTTTCTGTTTGCGCTCTCCCTTTCCCCTTCTGTGACGGGCCAACTTTTCTACCAGTTTGAGTACGTCTGTCTTATTAATTTTCAGGAGTGCTTTGTATACTGTAGATATGGTTTCTGTGCCGGCTCTGTGTGTTGTGGACAGATTGGTCTTGAAGCTAGAACTTGTGTACTATTGTTCCAGGCATCTTCTGTCAAAGAAAAATGCTAGTGTTTTGTAAAGCCCTGTTTGTCCATCTCTTCTTTTTCCTGCTTTACTCTTGGTGTCGTGGGGAGCCCCTACCTCCTGCAGTCCTGTGGCTCCACAGCGTGGCCCCTCCTGGTGGACTACGGTCCTGCCCTGCTGAACTGTGGCACTCTGCTCTGGGACATCCCAAGTCCCCCGTGAGCCTTGTGGGGTTTTTTTGTTTATGTGATGGGAATAATTTTGTAAAGACTGCCTTGAATCATTTTGTAGATTTAACGCATATAACTCATGTAATGTCCTCAAAAGAGGAGGTGTTCGGTTGTCATGAATGCTCTAATGCTGCCTGTCTTCCTTTTAGGGTTTTTGTTTTAAATCCACCTGGAGTTTATTTGTGGGCGGGGGGCAGATATAATCTGATTGTTTCCACACGACTGCTGAATGTTCCCGGATCAGATGCTGAATCACTCTCGGATTCACCCAAGCTTTAATGCTGCTTTCGTTACGTGGCAGGTCCCCAGATATGCGCACCTGTGCCACCCTGCTCTGCTCTCCTGTTTCCCCAGGCAAATAATCGACGTTTCATTAAGTGGGGCCTGAACTGCTGGTCGCAGACGGTTCAGTGCTTCCTGCAACTCTTCTTCAAAGTTCCCATGGCTATCTTTGACCTTGGTCATCCATGAAGGTGACAGAGGCTCTTTGTCACGGTCTATAAATGCCCTGGGACCGATGAGCAGTTCCAGCCTTCAGGCTCACCAACCCTCCCAAGAGAAGAGAGGTCATCTTACATTGCTTTCTTATTGAACATGTTTGGTTTGCTGGATTGGGCACATGAATCATTGTCCCCAGCATTGCCGCAACTCCTGCTGTCATCTGTGGGACCCTTCGCCCTGGACAGAGAGGCTCAGGACTCTCTCCAGATCCCAGGCACATTGGGGACTTCCCTACAGGTGGGGCTGTGGGTGGCTTTGCCATTGAGACCAATCTGCTGGGCAAGTTATTTTTGTCTGCTGGCCTACTTGGCCAAATTCTTGGCCTTGCTCTCCCCTCTTTCCACCTCTATGGTCTCTGATGCCATGGCAGCTCTGCACGAGGTGGGAAAGTCCTCACGCCGAGTTCCTGTCTCCTCACCACAGTACCTAGTCAGCTAATATTCCCTGTAATTGCTGAACGGTTTGAGTTGGGTTCTGATCTGCTACCGTGTGTTGCTTATTATGTCTTACCTTTCCCGTCTGCCATTGTCCTTTATGAAGGTTCCTCTCTTCCTCACTCCCCTGTGCAGGCATGGAAAGCCTCCTTGTCTCAGCTCTTCCGGACCGCAGTTCCCACGGGCACCTTTGGTTGAATGAGCCCTGAAGTCCCTCCGCTTAGTCCCTCATCAACAAGAAGCCATTCAGACCTTTAAAGGGAATCACCTGTTTATTTTCAAAGATAGCGTCTTTTCAGTATTTCACGTCTCCTCCATGCGGAGTTGTGATTATTAACTTCACAATCAAGGGTCACTCATTCCTCACATCGCTACTCTTCTGTGTTCACAGCAGTCTCTCGCCTCCCACTCTTTGCTGCTTGTTTCCTATCCGTGAATTAAGAAGTTCTTTTGAATAATTCCCTTGGGGTCTGGGAATGATAAAGTTTTCCGTCCATGAAGTGTCTTAATTCTGCCTCCCCTCCCGAGTGATAGTTTACTCTAATCCAGAGTTTCAGGTAGTTTTTGCTCAGCGACCCCAGGCTGGGATTGCATTCCCATGCTCCCTGTGCTTCTTGGCTGTTCTCGATGCTGCTTGGAGAGAAGGATCCTCGTCCCTCTGGCTCTTTTCCGGGTCCTCTCTTTGTCTTTGGTGATCCTCATTTCATGTGGTGCATCTAGCAGTGCAACTGCTCTGTATGCTTCCAACAGAAGGCTTTCACTTAGCTCCCTATTCGGACAACCCAGGACGACTGTGTCTGGTGGCTGCCCCTCTCTTCTGCTATCTTGTCGCGCAGCGTGGATAAGCATTAGGCCTGCTCGCGCCATCCTCTGTGTCTGCCAATTCCTTCTCGTGGTTTCTACTGCCTGCATGTCTATGCAGTGGCTAAGGATCTGCCCAGCTCTGCAGAATGTAAAGAGCAAACAAACATTGTGTCAGTGACATCTGATCGGCTCTTTCCTCCCTTTGCTAGTTTCAGATACTGTATTAGTGGTTGTGTTATGCATTTCTAGCTGTTCCATCTGCTTCGTTATTCCTAAGTGTGACCAAAATATACAATAAATGTTATAATAACAGTTATTTTGCAGCAAAAGGTGAGTCAGCACTAATCATCATCAGAGTACTTCCCTTTGCTTTGAACAAACTTATGTCCTTGTTCTTGCCAGTTTTTGAAGTGGCTTTGGAAGTCCTTTCCTCGGGATGCCTTTTACTAGGTGTGATTGATAACATACAGTGAGCGCTGCAGCTGAGAGGCACCCTGTGGAGGGCAGGCGTGCGCACCCTCGCCAGCCTCAGCGACGGGGTCTCATCCTGAGTGACTTCCTGCACATCCAAAGGCCCATGAAAAGCAAGCTTTTAGCCAGCTCATGACACTGAGGGACAGGACAAGCCTGTCTGAAGTGATAGGAAGGATTCTGAAGGGGTGTGATGGCAGTGTGTCTTTTACTGTAATAAATTTATAGATTTTAAACAGTCAACACAGTTTTGATCACACCTCATATCACTGTTCTTTACTGCTGAGCATTTTGTTGTTTTCTCAATGGCTTTTTAGGATTTTTTTCTGTAGACCTTCCAGACTCTTCAGTTTTTCCAAGTTCATCTTTGGAAAGATCCGTTCTCCTTGCTTTGCTGCGTGTGCTGGCTCTGCGTGTGGACTATAATTTTTAATTTTGATCATGTCTTCAGCTGAGACGTTTTGTCTTGCAGTTTTGTGTAACTGGAGTTACAAAAGTTACCCGAGCCTGAATTCAAAAGTTGTATATATTGCAGGTTGGGGTTCCTCCCTATAAATGAAGTGTAGACTAGGGTGCTTCCATCCACACGATGCAGACTCGGGGCATTTCTGGAAGGACACCTGCTTCTTCATTCAGAGCTAAGCAGGTCCAACTCTCCAGCTTTTCCCTGGGCCAGTGGAGGTGGACTTGCTGGGGTGATATTTGTGGGAAAGGTCATAGGTTCCTCTTGCATCTTCACAGATCCTTTCCATTAACATGCTAACCCTAACAGCCCATAAGTAGGACTTGCTGGCTTTCTTTTTAATAGTAGATCAGTGATTCTCAGCTAAAGATAGCTTTCACCTCTAGGGGACGCTTTGCACTGCCCAGAGAAAATTTGGCTTGTTTGCAATGAGGAGAAGCTCCTCCAATCTAGTGTGTGCAGGCCAGGACTTCTGCTAAGCATCCTGCAACGAGCACAATAAGCCCCTTCCTTCCGATGAAGAATACCGTGGCTCTAACACCACTGTGCAAGTGGCTACACATCCGGCACTAGACCAGGAAGTTACAAACATGATGAAGCATTTCATTGCATTGATTGACTTCCTAGTGAGATAGGGCTTTGCATTTTTAAAAACATGTTTATTGAGTTTGTGCTTTTGCAAACTCAGTCTTCTTTTTCTTTGCCAAATGAATGTAAGCTACCATGATGATTAATTGGACTAACCTGACAAAGTAACCAAAAAGGCACTCAATGTAATATGCACTGCTATGCAAATAAGGTCATTGTAGTGGTTGACATGTTGTGTCAACTTAAGAAGTTTAGAAGCTCAACCAGCTGACTCAGCAGTTCCGGTTCCTAGGGTGTAGAGGACGTGCCCTAGGGGGGCTATTTATTCCAGAGGATGATGTAATGATGGATGCAGTGTGTCAACTTGAAAGTTCCAGAAGCTTGACTGAGTGACTCAGCACTTCCACATCTAGGATGTAGAAGCCCCACCCCAGGGCTGGTAGCCTCCGTGAATATAAGGCAGGAAAGAAGGTCTACTCTCTCCCTTTGCTCTCATTGATTTTGCTGTCTTCCACCGACATGAATGATTGCCCCTCGGCCATGCTACCCTGCTGTGGTGCCCGCTGATTGCAGACTGCAACCTCTGTAAATTGTGAACTAAGTGAACCTTTCCCTCTTTAACTTTGGGCCTTGGGTCTTTTGTCATAGCAACGAGAGAAAAGTAACTAACACAGAATTTCATACCAGGAGCAGAATCTCTGCTGTGGCAATACCTGACCATGTGGTTCAAGAATCTCGAGAGTGGCTTATGAAAAGGTTGAAAAGGCTTGGAGATGTCATCTGAAAGAGCTGCGGTGGAGTCCCCTAGGCTGTCTGTATGGAGACAAGGTTGGGGAGGTTTCAGCTGGAAGGAAGGCCTGCATCGGCTGCGTGACTCCAGACGATGTGTGTTACGGCTTGGCAGAAAGTTTCTATGTATCTTGTATGTGTCCAGAGACTTTGCCTGAGACTGCCATTAAGATCAGTGTAGTCCCACTACACTGATTAATTAAGCAGGCAGAGGAACTTGAAGGTGGTTAAATGTTGAGGCTGTGGCGTGGCGACTGTTGGAGTCTTTTAGCCAGACATGTTGAGAATCAAGAGCAAAGTGACTAACAGAAAGATTTAAATTGTGTGAGTATGGCTGGAAAGGAGGCTTAAGTAAAGCTCTGGGCTACAAATGTAGAGCAGAGAGATCCTGATTGCTGAGAAGGAAAAGGAGAATACAAAGATGGTCTGAGGGCTTCACCAGAAGCAGCAGGACTCCATACTTTGCAGCATCAAAAGGGAAAGAATGAGAGAGATTTTACTCTGAGGAGAAGGCCATAGGTTGCCATGTTCCAGAATGGCAGTGGCCACACCAGTTTCCAGAATAGTGGCTGCCTAGATTGTGTTCTTCACAATTGGATGCAGAGAGCTCAGTGATCCAGGCACTCAACCTCTACGGCAAAAAGAGAAAAAACCGTGAGTATTGCTCCAGCTGGCAGTAGAATACATGGGATCATCCACATGGTGCTGGTTGTGGTACGTGAAGAATGCAAGTGTTGTGGGGCTAAGAAGGCTTCCACCTCAATTTCAGAAGAAGCCCCAGGAGACCAGGCAGTGTGCCCTCGAGAGGGAAATGTCAGGGTGAAGCCAAAGGTGCAGTGGAGATTGCAGAAATTTGGAAAAGCCAGGAATATGGATCATCTGAGGAAATCTGCAAGGAGGGAGCAAAGTGGGCCCAAAAGATGAGCCATGGGAGCTAAAACAGTCAGACGTTACCCTAGCTCCTCAGAGCTCATGACTTGCTGCAGAGTGCCTCAGATGCTGCACATGGACCCACAGGACTTAATGTTTGCCCTACTGGACTTTGGTCTTGCTATGGTCCCAATCCTTTGTGTTTGCCTCTTTGTAACTTTTGGAATGAAAGTGTTTATCTTGAGCCATCAAATGTTGTGATTGTTTCACTTTTAATTTGTGCAGGGGCTCACAGCTAAGAGTTTGCCTTAAATCTCAGATGATGCCTTGGACTTGGATTTATGGCAATGCTCACAGTGTTAGGACTTCAGCAACCCTTGCAGATGGACTAAGCATCTTTTGCATGAAGCGTTGTACATGAGTCTTTGGGTGTCAGCGGCAGAATGATGTGGCTTGTGTCTAGATATTCCCCAAACCTCATGAGGTCATGGGGGTGGTAGGTCTTTGAAGGCAGCTTGTTAAGCCTGGATCTCTTGTTTCTACGCCTTCACCTTGGGAAACAGTCACAGTGTTAGCAGTTCAACTCAGCGGGGGCCAGGGTGCACACTCTGTAAACAGCCTCAGCCTGTGCAAGAGGGGGGCACTGGGATGGTGTGAGTGCTGACCTGCCCTAGGGTGCAGCCTGCATACAATATAAGGGAAGAAAAGAGGCTCTCCCCCTTCACTCTCATTGCTTTCTCTGCCTTCTGCTGCCGTGAACTGCTGCCTCTCTGCCGCAGCCACCCGCCCTGGAGCCAGCTGGTTAGGGACCAAAAGCTCCACAAACCATGAGGTAATAAAGCTTTTTCCCTTTAAATCTTGGTGTTGGGTATTTTATCTCAGCGATGACAAAAGTCATCAGCACAGTCACTGCTGTAAGTGGATGCTCCCCGAGCATTCCCTGCCCTTAGGAGGAGGGCCGGAAGGCTGCATACGGGCTCCTCACTGAACAAGTGCAGACAGAGCCCGAAGTCCAGCTCCGCCCTGCTCTCAGGGCTCCTGCCACCATGCGGAGCACCTTTTCATTTTTTTTTCTTTTAGTACTAGGGGTCCTGAACCTAGGGCCTTCACCTGGAGCTACATTTCCAGCCTATTTCCTAGTTTTTATTTTGAGACAGTGTCCTACTTAATCCCTAAAGTGGTCAAGTTGGGCTTGAATTTGTTATCCTTCTGTCTCAGCCCCCCGAGCACTAGTATTTTAGGCCTGTGCCCCCAGGCCTGTGCCCCCTGGTTGCCACTCTTCCCAGGCAAGTCTTACCTGCCCAAGTCTCTTCCCAGGCTTTCTTTGTCAAGGTCTTCCACAAGGAACAATCCAGCAAAGGAAGAGTTAGCTGTGGCTGAACTCTGAGGAGCTCTGGGGGTGACAGGCACAGAAGAACCTGCTGGAGGCTGTGGATTAGCTTCATCAGAACACATCCCCGACTTCAGGGGCTTTGGGGCCCTGGAGTCTGACCAGCACCCTTTGGGCCCCATGGATCCTTGGTTAAGAGCTGCAGCCTATACTAAATTGGATTTTCGTGGTTGTGTCAAGGGATGTAGAAATCGATGCAAAATTACCCAGGTGGCCGAGTGCGTGCAGAGCCCTGTTCTGAGAGCGTTCCCTCCTGCGCCTGCACATGCTGTGCCTTTCAAGGGAGGGGCACCTGCTGGCCTCTTTGAACATTCATGCCGACAGCTCAGATGTGGCTCTCTCTATCGCTGCTCTCCCTGGGGACAGGATCTAGTGTCGCCTTCCAACCTTCACATCTTTCCCACTCCCCTCACTGGCTGCTTGTTTTTTGCTTATATATTTGATTTTTTCAAGGAGATTGTGGGATGCTTTTAGAAGCAGGGATGGAGCCTTAGATTCCTTGACCTGTGCTTGTAGCCTCCCTTTGTGTAGCAGTCGGAGTGCCGCTATAAAGTAGGTGTTGCACAGCAGCCAAGAACAATGAAGTGTGGGCTTTTCGCAACTCGGAAGGGCGCGGGAAATTTCCATCAGCGCCTCTCCTGTGTCTGCATACCGTGGTGAGCTGGCATGGAAACTGTGGGCAGGTGTCTATGTAGATGCTTTGTGACTAGTTTTAAAAAATATTTTTTCCCCAAATGCCATTGACTTCTTCCAAAGAGTGATGCAGACAGCACCAGGCACCCAGTCCTTGAGCACAGGTGGCCTGAACCCTAAGGATGTCAACTCCGGTACACCCCACGAAGGACCAGTCGCCAGATGAGGAAAGGCACCGTCCTTGGAGCCACACTGCTGCTCTGGAGATCCATCTCGATGGCCTGGCCCTGGACAGGGCAGGGCAGCGCTGAAAGTGGTGCCACATGAAGTGCGGCCACAAACAGCCGGACCGTTCGTCGGCCTCAGCTGCTCACTGCGGACGGCTGGTCCAGCCTCCACCTGTGAGAGGGGCCGGGGCTGAGCAGAAGCACAGCATCTCTGAGGAGCCAAAGGCAGCCTCTCCTTGAGCTCAGAGTCCAGACCTGCCAGCTGACCAGTTCTACTCTAGCTTGCCTGGCCGGGGGCCCCTGTAGGACCTTGTCCCCCACAGGTAAGGAGAGCAATGGTCCGGCCACGTGCTCCCCAGCCGCTGCCTTCTTCCTCCTCACTGGTAAGAAGCAGACCCAGCTCTGTGTAGACGTTCTGGGACCATATTTTGCTCCATGTCTATAAATATTCTCTAAAACCACTTGCACATGGCTGCACCCCCGCCATCAGGTGGAGGAGCCCCGATTCGGAGCGCCGATCCTTTGTCTGCGGACACTTGGGTCTTCCCTCAGCAGCGCCGCTGTGACTCACGTTGCCTCACGGTTCTCCCCTGCCTTCCTCCGAGAGGATTTTCTCAGGAGCTTTTCCTGCGCACTTCCCCTTGCGCCACAGCACTTGCAGCGGTGCTTTCTAATAATTCGCATGCCCTGGCCCTGGCTTTTGCCCATGCTGGAAGTGACTGACCCTCAAACATCGCCGCGTCTCCCAAATGTATTTCCCAAACAGTGATGTGAGAAGGGGATATTGCCACCAAGTTCGTCTGAGCTCTGGTGGCTTCAAACAAGTGTGTTGTATTTTGGGACTTACCTGGTCACCTTTTTAAACTGTCTTATAATGGCAAATTTTGTTTTCTTTCTTAGAAGGTCTCTTTGAATTAAGAATATTAGTCAGATACAATGCAAATAGTTGCCCTTGTGATCGCTAATACGTGGGAAATTTATTTTGGTATAAGGCATGAAGTTGCAATGCAACTTGGCTTTGCCCTAAGGGGGCACACAGCTATAGAATTGTCCACTTCTGTAGCAGTTGTTCTTATAAAATAGTATTCCCTATAGTATGCTTAATTGAGAAATGACAGTTGTGTACATTTGTGGGGTACAGTGTGATGTTTTGATGTATGTACTGAATGTAGAATGACTAAATCAAGCTGCTTAATATATATATATATATATATATATATATATATATATATATATATTTGTGTGTTTGTGTGTGTGTGTGTGTGTATTTAGTACAGGGTCTACAGGGTCTCAATACTAGATTGGACTCCTGCTTTCAGCCTCCCAAGCACTGGGATTACAGGCGCGCGCCACCACGCCCAGTCTCAGTCACCATCTCAGTGTGTCCTGGGGTCAGGGCTGGCACTGCACTCTGGGGATCGAACCTGGTCCCGTCCCTGCTCCTGCCTAAGCAGGAGCTTTAGTCTGCTTAACTATCTGGCTAGCCCTTGAGTGGCGCTCTTGTCACGCACTGCCCTGGGGTAGTCTCTAACATTTGTTTCCGTCCTGGTGCCCTCTGACTATTTCTGGGCAATGAGATGCTACCTTCGTGCCAGCTCCTGTCCTGGGGAGGCTGGCCCCCTTGCCACTCCTCTGTCCCACCTCCTCTCCCATAACTTGGGCCCATCTACACCTTATCCTCCTTGCGCAGCTTTACAGTGATATGCTGAGCTTCACAAAACCTCACGTTTGGATTCTGGTTGGAATTCCATTAAGCTCACAGCTTACTCGAGAGAGGTTGGAGGTTTGTACTACCTCGTGCCTTCCCTCTCGAGGACAAGCTGCCTCGGTCCATTTCTCCGCCATCTTTTAGATCTCTCGATAAAGTTTTGGACTATTTCTGATGAAGTCCTCTGTAATACTGAGGTTCTCCTGAGGTAACCGCACTCCATGGCTAGAGCAATGGGAGCATTATTTTATTTTTCTAACCGGTCATTGTGCATCAAGCAATTTCCCATCTATTCTATATGAACCAGTCACTCAGTGAGTTCTCTTTAGCATCAGCGGCTTTCATGGATTCTGTCTGCATTCCAGGTAGCCTCTTTGGTATGAATGTAATCATCTTCATTTTCATTTTTTCAAATGATCACTATGGGAAGCTTAATTACTTTTACTAGAACAATGATCAATACAAAGATTAAAAGCATCTTCACATTTTTATTGACATTAATGAACTCCTTCAAGGGATACGGTAGGAAGAAAACAGCTACTCATCACCACGAGAGGAAATTTCCCTCGGATCTGATTTTTCTAAGATATATTAAAGAAATGACTATTGAGATTCATGAGGCATCTTTCTGCGTCTGCACCCACGCAGGAGTTGGGGGTAGGATGTCCTCCTTTGATCTCCAGTGAGACGCACTAGTCTAGTCTCACAGCACTCAATAAGGGTCCCTTTCACCTTCCACCTGCCTCCATCACTTTGCGCTGGTCTGTCTCGTACAGATATCTAGTTGATGTGTACCAGTGTGAAATATTTTGTCATTTAATGCAAAGTCAATCCCATTTATTTTTTGTCATGAAAGTTATAACATGTCCAGTCTTCCTGGTGTCCTAGTTTTGTATTTTGTACTTATGCTTCCTTGTTTCCCCTTTGCCGTATGGGTTATGTGGTTTTTGATACTTTTGCTAGTGATCTTGAAGGCATTCTTCCTGTTTACTGTTGCCAGTACATTTACCTTGAAGCCCTTGAACAACTATTTATTCTATTGTTTTATTCTCCTGTGGGTCTAGGGAACACCCACACTTCCATTTCTATAGTTATCAACATCAAGAAGAGAAAACGTCTATTGTGTGCTTTTCACCAAGCACCAAGAATACACCAGACAAAAATGATCTGGGCTAAAAGCAAACAAAATGGAGAAAGTGTGTTCAAGATGGCTTCAATAACCGATGGTTTCTTTTCCTAACAGGATAAGAAATCTGGAGGCAGGCAGCTCTCAGTATTGACTCAGTGGACCATCTGCATAAATACCGACATCTCTGCGAAGCTCTTCCTCATGGTAGTAAAATAGCTGCCCCTGCTCCAGGCATCCTATCAATATTTGGAAGCTGTAAGAATCGGGACTTCCAGTTGTTTGTGTCTCAGGAGTCCCAGTACTTACAAAACTTCACTTAACCCTTAGTGGTCAGAACTGTGCCGCACGCCCTTCCCCGAAACAGAAGATTCTCAAAGAGGGAACATCTCTCCTGCCCAGCAGGTATGGGTAGAAAGCCAGGAGCGCTGCCAGCCTCTGAGGAATTAGCACATTTCTGTTTCTCTATGAAGGGATGTTCCTGAAAATGAATATTTTAAAGTATGAATTCTAATGTTTTATTGCATTTAATCTCTCAATTAAATGTATGATGATTTAAAATTTTCCTGGCACATAGTAGGTGGTAGAAAAGCATCTGTGAGACCCCCTTTTGCAGCCTGCTCATAAGTAATCTACCTCTGAGTGGTCTGTTTACATTGCTGAATTGTGTGTTTACAATTCTACGGTCTCATTTTTTTTATCTATATTTCATTCAAATATCATTGCCTTTTCTTAGACCAAGCAATAACAAAATATATTTTCGTTCAAATAATTTATATCACGTTATCTACGAAAAAAGCCCCTTCAAAGAAAAGCACACATGGTAATTACTGTCAAAAGCACTGAGAGTAAACAAACAGATGCTGTCTGGACAGGTGCTCTAGGCATGCGGTGGGCGTGGGCGTGGGCAGTGCTGAGGGCAGGTGTGGCTGCCGAGGAGGACGGTCCTTTCGTGCTGGCAGTTGCCCCATGAGGATAGGAAGCCTAACTCGCAGACGTGGCCTCCAGCCTCTTCAGGAACGCTACGGTCCTCACCACATCTGTGGGTGCTGCGGGGCTGGTGTGCAGAGGTGCAGCCTCCACCCCTCCTCAGCTCCTTCCCCCTCAGCCTGGCCTGGGCTTCCAGGAGCATCCGCTTGCCAACCAGGTTGCACCCCTCGACCGCAGCACGGCCTCAATCTCTTTCCTCATGCTCCAAGCGGTGGGGAGCCTGACACGTTTGCAGCCCATCAGATAGCCTTTCTGTAGCTGTGTACAAACCACCAGGCCTCAATGGAGTAGAACATCAACTACTATATTCTGGTCATGAATCTTCAAGAAGGAAATCCGGGGTGGCTGCAGATGGGAGTCCGGCAGTGTGGTGGTCAAGGTCTGTGCTCCTCCTCAGGCAGGACCGTCCAGGGGCTTCCAGGCTCCCTAACACTGCTGCGGCTGGGTCCCAGGGACTGTGATTCCTTCAGGCAGAAAGCAGACGGCTTGGGCCTGGTGAGGCCCGCGTACCACGGGGAAGCTTGGCTTGCTCCTCATTCTGTTAGTCGAGTACCACAGAGCCAGCGGAGGCTTGCAGGGACCTCATTTGTTGGTGGGCTGTGAATGGCCTCAAGCTATCAGTAGCATACTACACTGATGACATTAGGGGCAGCGTTGCCGGCTCATCTGTGAGTCCGCAGGCCCGCACCTTCATGGCCTGGCTGCCTCGCCCGTCTCTCCGGCTTCTGGTAACAGCAGCTGCGCTGAGCTTTGGCTCCTGGGCCCCCACTCAGCAGCTCAGGGGCTCCCTGCCTGGGGTGCTTTCTCTAAACAAAGCTTTCTCTCTCTGTTAGAAGAGATGGCAGCTCCTAGAGTAACATGCTTTTCTGCTGGGCTGTGGAGAACAGATAAGAAGCCAGCCAGGTGGGCCACGGTGGCCTCAGTCTCTCGGACCTTACGCTGTATCTGAATGCTTAGACGTGTCCCACAAGTATTTTGAAAGCTAACTCCAAAGGTGACAGCATTCAGAGGCAGAGCCTTGGGGAGGTAGTTAGGGGTCAGCAGCCTTTCAAAGGGGCCCCAGTGAGCTCGCCGCCAGCACCTCTTTTCATGTGGAGATGTGGAAAGAAGTGGCTGTCTTCAGCCAAAGAGGGGAGCCCTCACCAGACACAGACCTCGGGGAGCCCCGACTGTGGGCCTGCAGGCTCGTGAGAAGGACACTCCTGTTTTGTGGAAGCGGTGTGCACTGTGCCGTGCTCCGCAGGCTGCAGGCTGCAGCCTCCCCTCTGCCCTGCTCTGCTGTGCAAGCTCAGCTCTACGGAGGGAGCTGCCCGGGCCCTGCTCCCTGGGCTTAGCGTCCGCAGGCCCCTTCTGCACACGGCGGCTCTTCTGTGTGGTGCAGTAGGCGCACCTGGCACAGTTCCACCCTTCCCTGCACTCCCGCCTTCCTGGGCCAGTGTTGTGTTGTCCCTGGCACCGAGGGTCACCTAACACGAGTGCCATCTTGTCTGCAACCTGCACGGACAGGGCCTTGGTCTCTTCCGTTTCTGCTGCATCACAAGCACTCGGAACAGAGTTGGGCCCTTAGTAGGTGCTTGCTGGGTTAGTCAGCTTTTGGTTGCTGGGACAAAATACCTAAGCACAGCAACTCCAAGGAGGAAAGCCTTACTGTGGTTCCAGGGTTCAGAGGCTTCAGCCTA